>NC_059073.1:231432369-231742369 GCF_020497125.1 Mauremys mutica
GCAGATGGAGTCTCTTAAGTGTATTTTGATATTTACAACAAGCAGGGGAAGCAACTAATCTATTTTAAAAAATATTTACTTATACATATAGTGTACGGTAATTTTCACCATCTGTTGTAACTAGATTGTCCTGTCTTTTCAAAATGTTAATGGTTAGTCATGTTACAGAAAACGTTCACCCAATTACCTTTCCAATCTTGTAGGGAATTTACTGGCATATTTGAGGTGACGTTGTTTTGATAGGAGAATAGGAAACATAAGGAAAGAAGCATTTTATACGTATTTACAGCCCTGTGAAGAAGGTTTATGATGATGATAGGGAAAAGAAACCAGGATTTACAATATTATCAGTATATAGGTTAAAAATCTGTTCCACATACTACTTTGCGGCAAATCAAATATTTTGATGAGGAGACAGTGACAAAACCACCCTCCGGGGTCCTAAATACTATAATAATTTACGAAATGCACCAGATATGTCTCCAGGTGAATGCGCCGCACCAATTTGTAGCATGCAATTTTGATAATATCCTGAAATGATGAAAACTGAACACTAAATTTGCATTCTGTTCTCTTCCTTGCAAGTTTAGACAGCCTCGGGACCTGCGCCCCTCCTCATGCTGGAAGAGGAATCGAATTGCAAGATTGGGCACCGGTGGGAAGTAAGATACTTTTTTCTCCGGAAGCTCCAGCAATGTGACGCCCACCCCAGTATAATAGTGGTCGGATTGTTTTTAATGATATCATTTTTAACCGTTGGCAGAGGGTACCATCTGGAGAGTGAGGGAAGGGGATTCGCAGCTGGGGAGCTGCACTCCAGTTCAATAGAGTTTGAGACGGAAGTTTATGAATAATCTAGTCCCTTCGCTAATATAAAGCAACCAATGGGTAATGAGGTGGGGTGGGGGGGACCAAAACGATGAGACGGACAAAACTCCAGTTTGTCTTGTTCAATGCCAAATGTACGCAAGTTGTTGTCACGGGGTGGAGGAGGGAATCTGGAAGGTAAGATACAGCATTAAAGTGTCTTGAACAAACTGAAATAATTAATCGGCTAAACTAGTCAGGACTGCCGGGGTACCAATCTGCTCAGATTCTGAGGGGAAGGGATGGATGAGAAACCCTTGGAAATAGGAACGGCTCGATTGACAACTGTCTTTTGCTTAGTTGGTACTTTAGAGAATGCTTCCCGATCGCGTGAAGAAAGTTACCACTGGGCTTCTTGGAAAATAACCCTGCTGAGAGGCTTGTAGATTGGGACTGCACTGTAACAGTTTACTGTGCCCCATTTTTAAATGATTTTAGGGTCTGTTCTCCGTCCCTTATAGACATTCAGTTTTAGAATAAATTTCTTTATCTGGCTCCCCTTCTGAGTACCCTTCTCCTCCCTCCCACTACGCCAAAAATCCCATCCTTCACGTGCATTGGTTTAGAGCGTTTGCCTATGCTTCATGGTGTCTGAATATCGCGGAAGATCAAACGCAGACCAAACCAATACTGAGCCGGACTCACACAGCATCAAAAATATCCTTATTTGCGCACACAAATGCAAAGGGGTAAAGGGCCTGAATTTGCCTCTGTTCAAGTCAAAGGAAGTTTTGCCAGTGATTTAAATGGGAGCAGGATAGGGCCTTAAAGAGGTCGTCTTTAGTTTCTAAACCCTGGTTGGATCGTCACAATGGATAATTCCTTTTACGTCAACAATTCTGTGGTAGAACCGATCCCTGAAATTAACTCCCACCTGTTCCATTCTCACTTCTTTGCAAACCCCAACCTCCCACGGAAATGAATGGGAGAGTTGAGTGCGCAAGGAATGAATGCAGGACTCGGTTGGCTGTAGTCTGTCTAGTGTTTACCACAGATCTGTCAAGACTCATTTGGAGGGAGACTCCCTCATTTGAGATTAATTTCAAGCAGTTTGGAAAGCATATCTCCCACGGTTTTGCTGCGTGTTTCTATAAGACATTTAAACCCTAACGTTTTATTCTTAAATCTCCCTCATACAGATGGCCGCAGTCATGATGTAGTGCTCACTTCAGTTCAAAACGTTTAGAATCGATTTATTCTATCGTGTTTACAGCTTTCCTTGCTGATATATGGCTGAAGAGAGAGACCAAAGGGATGGCATTCAAAGGATAATATGTCAACTCAAAGTTTACCAATTCTAAAAAGCAAACGAAATGAACGGGATTCTTGTATGCCCACGAATAAGACCTTTAAATAGTAATGGAAAATTTATACGTTACTGCTAATGACACTTTGACACATAGAAAACAGAAGATTCCCTTCTAACTAATCTGCTTGGGAAAGAATTTTTGATTAATCCACTTCTCACATACCGCTAGGTATTATTTTTCATTCGCCAGCCAATATGGTGTCAAAATAACCTTTTAGTGATATTGTCTAATTTTTATTGTCATCTGAATCTATGATGGCTTTTGGTTTTCTCCAAATTATCCCTCCGCCTTATCTCCTTTTAAAAATGCTTTAAAATACATCTCTAAATTAGTAATAACCGAATACACTTATACCTAACTCAAGTGAATTACAAAAACAGAAAGTCTATTTTTAAAATGTTAATGGGTGGTGTTAACAATAATGGTGTAATTATCACTGTTTTATTAAGGCTATTTTTATGACATTGTTACAGGTGAAAGCTTTGGGGAGAAGGAAATAGGGGTATTTCTTTAACTCTTAGGGTGTAAAGACAAGATGATACAATAAGAGCAAATAACACACAAGTGGGAATAAGGATAAAGAGCATATAAGTGGTATGTGTGTATATGGGCATACGTATGTTCTGTGTCCTGCTTAGCAAGCAGAAAACGAACCCCAACATCTATATGTAAGACATATTCCTTTGTTCCTTATTTTTACTTGTTGGACACCGGAAGCAGTGCTTCCTTGACACTTCAGAAGGCAACTGAAGATTTCTAACCTGTTTGCTAGAGCAATACTAAGGTAGGGCCCGATCCTGCTCCCATTAAACTCAATGGGAGTTCCATCATTTACTTCAAATGGAGCTGGATCGGGGCCTTTACTTACTCGAGTGAGTGAAGTGTGTCATTTCCCGAGTCGTATTTAAATACGTAAAACGTCAGTATCTTTTTATGTGGAAATAGATAGTAAAAATAGACATGCATCGTAAACTAACTGATTTGAAGGTATTTATCCTGTTGAGCTAATTAATTACAGGGACAGATATCACGCGCTAGATTTTTTTGACTTGACAAATATTGATTCAGAAGCCCGGCTTCCTAGGTTTTGTTCTCATTCTTTTCAAACTTGTCCAGAAAGTCGAACTGGAAAACTAACAACACTTTTGTGCATGTTTCAATGGCTTTTGTGGCAACTGATTATATTTATTTAACAGGAGCTCCTACCCATGTATCTTTGTAAAACCACTATAGAAAGTACTTGTGGTGGATGGTATTTATTCACCTGCATTTCTCAGACAAACAAATGGAAACTGGTATCCAGAGGGTTTTTAATGGTGTATCAGTACCTAATTATTAAAGCTGACTGAATGAGAATTCTTCTAGGGAAATGTAATCCTACTAATAATCGAAATATTTAAGAATGTGATTAACAAATAGCTATAATCGTATTGGGCTTATTATTTTACTTCAAAAGTTTCAACAGTGACTGTTGTTTTGATTAAATTAGCGTGCATAGGTTAAATGTGGTCTTTTCTCTTTGAAATTTTCCCCCGTGCAGAATAGAACGACTCGTTCACTACCTGGAATTAATTTGGAAGGGAAAAAGTTCCAGATATGTTTCACGATTCAATTTTATGAAAGTCAGTGTCATGTTTTATTAAACCAAAATGACCGTTCTCAAAATGTGGCGATGAGCATCAAAGTGTAGCATTTTTCCGTTCAGCAAAATGTGGTGAATCGTGTAATTAACTGGTCTAGAGACTTTTATGTCCATATAATATACTTCCTTCCACTCGGACAATGCACAACAAAATAAATAGCTTCCATAATTTTACATGATGATCGTATCAGATGTGCATACATATTAATTCACATAAAGTCTACACGGCGCCATATTTTACGAATGAATGGCCCCCTGCTCTTTCCAGAGATGAAATTACTGGAATAAAAAGAGTTTGACACCAGGCACATACACTGTAAAAGAGTTATATATGGATTAGGTTTGTAGCAGCATCCTTTCAAGTTCTTTCGAGTCTCTAGTTTTACGTATCTGATTACTCTTGTCAGGGATGATCCTGCTCTTCTTGGGTCAGATTCTGATACTCATGTTGGGTAGTGTCTTAATCTACAAACGGTCTTATTGAAGTTAGTGGGACGAGTTGTTGAGCAAGACATGGTTCAGCATGAGAGTATCAGGATGTGACTCACTGAACTCAATGTCAAATTTTCATTGACTTCAATAGGACCAAATCGGCCCCTTTGCCCCAAACACCTGCTATGAGATTTTTGGGCTCGATCCTTCATTCTTTATTCACTTGAATAAGCCCAAATGAAGATTCCTATGTAAGTCATTGAGTAAGGAATGCAGGCTGGGGTCATTCTGCCCCAGGTCCTGCAGGGAGACTGCATCAAATGCTTCAAGCCAGCACATCTGAACCCAGGATAGATAAGCATCCCTCACTAGAGGCCCCGATGATAGGGCACAATCCTGCTGTTTATTTCAGTGAAAGGGAGTTTAGCCTGTGATTTGAAAAGGAGCAGGCCCGGTTTACAGAGCCTCCTGTAGGCTTTTGGGAAATTGTTATCCCAGTCAGGCGCAAAACAGCGGCTCTGTGGTGTTACCACGCACAATGTGATTAAAAACCTTCTATCATTAAAGGAATCCCGAAGACAATTTCCAAGTATGCAATACAGGTTAGTGTATCATAAAAAAAAGATAGAGTTGCCCCAAAGTGACCCTTGTTAATATACTTCTCTCTTCTCCTCTTCTACCCCTGTCAGATATGCACTCCGCCTTCCCCTCGCACCCACAAAAAGGAGGACAAAAACTCACACAGGAAATTCAGGCACACATGTTTAAGGGGATCAGTTTGGACTCTAGGGAGCCACTAATGTCTCTAATATCAAGTAATTGTGATAATATGATCATATTTCTGCATTCACATATAACAGTCCCAGCATAGGTTGCATTGTTGCATAGGTTTTATCCGGTCTAATTATTTTGAATACAGGTGTCTGAGGCGTTCCTGTCATCTGATTCCATTGCGTAGCTCACATCAATAAGGAGAAAATGCAAACATAGGCTATACAGCTATAACGTTTCTGGAAAAGCATGAGGCCTTTTATGATTGACTAACAACCTTCAATACTGGCTAATGGTAAGGAGATGCTAATGTCAAAATAAGCATCAGCCATTTGCACTTGTTCAAAGTTGGATGTAAAACGTCGCCAGAGCAAAATGGTAGCATTTGACACGAATCTGGGACAGCTGCAGGACAGAGGAAAATCCGGCCATGAGCCTGGTTATAAAAAGCAGACGAATAGTACAATTAAGCTGAGCACATGTGGCTTCTTATGTGAAAAAAAACCCTCCTTTTTCCTGCCCCAGAGCTCATAGATTGAGATGATAGGCTGTAGGATCTAAAGAACATAAGACTAAGGGTCTTATCCTGGAGTCCCCAAGGAGCAAACAACGAGTAGCCAGGTAACGCTCATGACAGAAAGTATGCTTCTGCAAGCGTACATTGTGTTCGGCATGGATGGCGAAATTATCTTGGTGCACTCTGCGATTAAGAATAAAGTACAGATGCCAATGAAAAGAACGTAATTGTATCATGGCAGTGTGAATTGTCTCAAGAATACAAATCTGTGGGTTAATAAAGGGCCAGATCCTTCAGGTCAATTCCTAACCAGGGAAACAACCCATCGACTTGAATGAGAGAGGACTGCTATATTTGGCCCTATATTGTTTCTTAATTAAAAATTGTCTCAATATTTATTTACTTATAGATTCCCATAGGCCATAGACTTCCCCAAAATAATTCCTAGCGCATATTGTTTAGAAAAACACCTAAACTTGATTTTAAAATTGTCATTGGTGGAGAACAACGCCATGTGCTGTATTCCTGTTGTATTTTGTTATTCCATTTCCTAGGCCTCTTAATAGTGAGATGGACGAAGGAGCCAGAGGGGGAGCATAAAACGCCATACAATAGAGATTCATTTTGCTAGCGAACCTGAGCTAACTCTTTGGATCATATGTAATAGAGATGCAGAATTTCAACCTTAAAAGTGACTGCATTTCTTCCCTACCTGTCCATAGTCATTTTTTAGTAAGTTAAGGCCTCAGAGGCTCAGAGGAAAGACACTTGTAAGCCTCTGATATTTACTAGGACTCTTATAAATGCTTAAAATCAATATTGTTTATTAGAGAGGACATCTATAGTGCAGAGATAATAGAAGAGAAAAAAATTGAGAGACTGTACCTCATTCAAAAGAAGAAGTCTTAATAAAAGCCTTTCATGCAGTTTATAGTAGCCATCTAAATATACCGCTGTATAGCAATTTCACATGGTCTTCCTACAGCAGGGCCTGTCCCCTATTCCTTGATATCAGTGGGAGTTTTGGTTGTGTAAGGACTTCATCTCGGCCCTTCATAGTGTTAACATGAGCCGAACTTACCCGTTTTTTTCTCAGCTTCAGCAAAGAAATTGGGGGCAAAATAGATGTACAGATAAGGTAAAGCTCTGCTCATGTTTGTCAGCCATACTCGGCAAAACATTGTTTTTCTACCTCATTATTCAATTCACCACGCGACCGACTCTTCTCCAAAGTAGCTGAAACCAACATTCTAATACATTGTGTGGGGTCCAATGAAGAATCGGTACAACCACCGTGTGGATTTTCAGGAAATCTGCCATTAAAAATAACCTCAGTTGGAAATAGGAGATTATTCATGCATCTCAGATACTTCAAAGAAAAAACCGAATTGAGTACAGTATTTGAATTGGCTATTCTGCTGTTTTAAACGGTGTGCGAGAACATACCTGTTAATATAGATCTACACTGCTCAGGTATTTTGTATTTGTGAGAGAGGGGAGGAACAGGCTGCACACGCCCCGGAGCACAGCAAGAGAAACTCGTAGACTGCTTTTCGGCAAGGAAAGCAAAGCACAAGCCCAGCCTTTTCAGACGAAGCTGAAGCAGGTATTTATTATTCGCTGTAGACAGAGCACGGCTAAGGGGGGAGGGGGGGGGGGAAGAGAGAGAGAAAAAATAAGGACAATAGAAGGATCAGCAGATCAGGAGTTGTAGCTACTGACCCAACCCAAGCGCTGCTTAGTGGGGTTTTGCAATTCATATTTTTTGACTACTGTATGGAGGTCTCCTCTCTCGGGTTATGCACCCCTGGAGCTCGTTTTGAACAGAGTAGGGATGGTCTTCCGGCCCAGGGTTATAGGCGAAACACGTACATTCAGTGAGACATCTCTCTCTCCTTAGCTACGATGCTCAGCGGCAAAGCACAGCGCAGCCAGCGCCAGCAAAGAATGCAAGAGGACCCCGGAGGCGGTCGGAGGGGGAAGGGAATCAAAGCATCGCTGATTCAAAGTCTTTGCGAGGCTCATTGGAACTAGACGTGGGACTAGAGGTGGCTATTCTGCTGCGGCTCCCCATTCTGCTCAGTGCCAGGGCTGCGCATAACCAGCGCTGGGCGCTCCCCCAGGCTGCAGCCTTGCGGTCCTACCAGAGCTCCAGTTGTCTCATCCCACCTCCCTCCAGCCCAGCGGCCCATTGCAGGGATCGCAAAGGGCTTGCACAAACTGCTGTCTTCTTGCGCCCCCCACTGCTGATGGGCCGCAGACATGAAAGGAGCAAGCTAGTCCGCCCTATGCTGGTGCTGGAGAGAATCGGTGGCCACACAGGCTGCTGCTGCAGTGTTGGATATCCCTGCTTTGCTTTGCTTTGCCTGAAGTTGTTTTCCTCTGCCCATGTTGCGAGAAGATGGGGTAGGTCCCTCCCCAACTTGCTTGCGGAAGAAGAGAAGATATGCTGCCCTTACAGGACATTCAGAGAAAAGGTACAGCCCAGGTGGACCCTGAAGGTTCCCAAAACGGCCGGGTGTGCAGGGGACAGAGACAGGAACACCCCGGCTGACTGATTCCGTTTGTTCTGTAGATATGTTAGATTGGCTACTATTGTTTTGTCCTTCCGTGCGACCTTGGAGCCAAGAATATTTGGAAAGATCTGAATTAGAACTGCTCAAAGCACGTAAGATGAAAGAGAAGCTCTCCCCTTCCCACCTCCCCAGAGCCCCCAAAGCCTGTGGACAAAATGTTGTCGACTAATGTAAAACCAGCCGAGTGACAATAACGTGAGATTTGCTGCACCGCATCTCAGTGTAGTGATCACATCAGTTTATAAGTGGCTGATCGTTTTTCCTTTATCATGTTACCATGTTCTCCTGTGCCTGTTCCAGCCCGGAGTTACATGCATTGTTTTGAAGTGGACATTTTCTATAGGCGTCTGGGGATTTCTATATATGGACAAAACTTATCAAAATGGGAAAGTGGGGTTTATGGATCAGAAGAAGTCAGTGAAACTGAGGGCTGAAGTGAATAAATTTACTTATTTCAATGTATTTACAATTCTCCCATACAAATGTTATATTAGTTTACACACATACATATTATAGTATGTATATGTGTGTATATAAAATCATAGGAGGTTTTCAGTATAAATCCACATAGCCAGTTTGAATCACTGTATTAATGTTTGTTACTGTTATCCAGGTTGGTTAAAAATAAAAACCATTTTGAAACAAATTCTAATTATTTCTTTCTTGTTATTTGGCCCGGCTTTCCAATAATCCCCTTACTTCTGCTTTTCTAACTGGCCCAATATATGCTATGATGGGGGAGGAGTGGCCTGATCCTGATATGATTTTTTTCCCTCTGGAACAGGACTTCAACAGGGACTTCAACAGGAACAAAATGGGACTCTCAATTATTGGTCACTACAGTAAAAAGTTCAGATTTTAAATGCCAAAGTCTCTTTTAATGTACAGGTTTTCACATTCCTCTCCCCCAAAGTATTGTGAGTCTGGCCTGAAATTATTTGAGGGCATTTTAAAAAGCTAAGAGAGTGCTGCAAACCAGAATCTTAAACTAGTCACTATCAGCCCCATCCGAAGTCCACTGAAGTCCATAGGAGCCTTTCCACTGATTTCTAAGTGCTCCAAGCAAGGCCACTCTGGCCTTCCTTTCCCAATAAAAAACGTCCACTGGAAATCTAGATTCTCATTGAACGTTTCCATGTTCGAGAAGGAGAATGTATATAGCTCTGCTCTCTCTATATATTCTGTCATAGACATACTCTGAAGCTAAGCACAGAAGTTTTCAACACATTTTATTTTCCTTTTGCTGGAGGCAGGTTGATGGGCCCTTAAGATAAATCAGTCCACCCTTATTAATTTGGTTTAAAAGAACCACACTACGTGAAAAGCAAATATCCCGAGTTTCAGAGCTTTGCTTGCCCCGCCTCTCCTCCACCCGGTGTATAAGCTCTTAATGTTAAAAAGCCATTTTGGGGTTTACTTTTTAAAAGTGTACCATAGTGCCGAGAAGTGTGTTCTCCTCCTAAGCACATTAATTTTTTGTGCGTGTTGGGAGGTGTAGTAGCCCTTACAATGGAACAAAAAGCAGAGTCCACTCCAGCCTATTCCTAAACAGTATTTCCTGGGGGAGACCATTTCGGAGAGAAGACGTTTGGAAAGCACATTGTCAGTGGAAAGGAAAAAGCATCTGGAATAAAAGTGAACCGAAATACAAGGAAAGAGTGCGGGGAAGTAGTGGAGGTACATCCTAGAAGAGGGAGGAAGCCTCTGGCTGTAGGGATGGGCGTGGTGAGAGAGCAAACCGTGGCTGTGTATGGGACTGGGAGACGACAAACAGGATGCCTAGAGGCGTATAGGGGGGAGGAAATGTGGATTATGCTTTAGGCCAGGGTGTATCGATGTCAAGGGAGAATGAGCAAGTCTGCGCTTTGTGCCTGGAAACTTAGTTTATTAAAAACATGATCGTGCACGTAGTGCCTCTCAGCTAGAAGATTCTTAAAGTTCTTTACAGGGTACAGATACATTACGAGGACCCTCTTTTCCCCACTGAAATGCAGCCACTTCTGGATTGGGAAGATTGGTTTGTTTGTCTGTCCCCCACCCCAGGAGAGAAAGTGCCGAAGTTTTTTTTTTCTTTGCAACTGTAAGGGCACGGCTGGCAGGCTGTGGGTCATTATCCAAACGGAATGTTTTCCAGCAGAGTTCTGGGACTCCGGCTGTCGATTTTTAGGTCTGGTTTGATAGAAGGCACCTCGGGACCCGGGGTGCCCAGAGGGCACTGAATGAGAGGAAAGAGGGCACCCTATTGAATCAACATCTCCATATCTCGCAGCACCTGGTTTACCCTATACTTGCACCGCGCTTGGAAGATGAAAAGTGCTGTTTGAAAATGAATTATTATTGTGACTGTTGTATCGAAGGCTTCATACCCAACTACTGAGCAGACTTGCTCTAATAAGATCAGTGCCTCGCTGAGGAGGTATGGATGCAGACCGAGTGGGGTGGAAGAAGAGAAGAAAAGGGATGGAGAATTTCCAGTGAGCTGGAGCAACTGTTTGACGCACTAACCCCAGTCATTGCAATCATATTGTTTCATGCAAACTAATTGCAGTCTTTGAGGTTTCTGCTAAGGGAGTTTAACTTGCCATATCTGGACCCTTTCAGGCTTCCTTTTTGTGTTCTCTCGATCTGACCTCAATAAAGCAAAAAGGACAGCTAGATTCAACCTCCTAGTGGGATCAGATGAACTCCTGAGCAGATGAGTGACTTATAGGAAAACAAAGCGGTTCGGCGGACTTCCACAAAGATCGGAATAGCTCCCCTACACTAAAGGACCAAAGAATATAAGCAGCCCCCATAGCACATGAAGTCGCAACCATGGCCTAACCGCACAATTAGTGGTCTGGTCAGATCTGAATATAGCATAATTCTATCTGGAGATCGCGTGACGTCAAGTAGCATGACGTTCCTGTCCTAGTTGGAATGGCCTTGTGTTCTATGTGGTAATTCCTGCCAAACTTTGCCTTAGCTCAAGTTTTATCTTGGTATATCACGATTCGTTGTCATTTTGTTCCCACGCTAAATTTACGCTGCCTGTTGAACTAGTCAGCAACGGAGGAGAAGTTCGCTGGGTATGTAGGCCGGTGGATGTTAACATGTTTTGTTATGGCAACAAAATCATGTCTGTTTTTCTTTATCCTGCTCCGAAAGGGCTTGTTTAAAACAATGAACAATGGGAAACTTCTGCCGTTGAAAAACATGTTGTTGGAAGTTTATGCTCCAGAGTATTTGGGGGGGAGGAGGGGTTTTCCAAGGTTAAGAAGCGACTACCACAGCAATAGGAGTAATATCTGAATTTCATTTTTAATGTCAACAGTACCAAGTGTGCTTGTACCAAATCCTCGGTCATTTCAAGCTCCCCACGATAATATCACTGGCCTGCTCTCATGATTTCCTCGCCGCCTGCATAGTTTTAGATGTATAGGTCTCTTACATAGTAATTCACAAAAAGACCCGAGTTCTTGCAAACCTACCAGGTTTTAGTGCAGGATACCTGGAAGCCAGAGAGTTCTGGACCCTTAGCCAGTGAGATTTATTGGACCCTCCTTAAGCAGAGGTGCTGGAACTAGGATTGCTGCCTCACTCCCTGGCTCTAAGTGGTTTCCATTATATACAGTTTGGTTCAATGGCTCTCAGCACCCCCACTATACAAATTGTTCCAGCATCCCTGCTTTGAGGTGGATAGCAGCCAGTTTTGAGGGGTGGGGGCCACAAACATCTCGTTTAGACGAAGGTTAGAAACTGATATGCTGCACATTGTAAAAAAAACCAAATAGGATTGGGGAAAAATTTGCTCGGCAGGTGCATGTAATCCCTATGTAATAACCGATCTGCTGCCTGCTGTGTCTAAACTCTTCCAGCTCCAGGAAATCCAAAGTTGTGTGTGGATCTGGATGAAATCAAATGAATGAAAATTGGGAAGTGGAAAAGCAGCTGCTGGAACAGTCAAAGGATTGGGATTTCCAGAAGGTTAAGGTCTAAACTGCGTATCATCCAGTTGAAGTAAGCAATGCAAGTAGAGGCGATATAGAGGATCAGCAAAAGAATATCCTAAACCCGATTCTTTTTCCATTTGAGGGGAACTATCGGATTATCTCCCTGTTCAGGGGTAAAATTCCACTATTTGCACGACTTAATCTACATGTTTCAACTGTCTTTTCCTAAGGATGGAAAAATCCTTAAATAAAGCACGAGTCTAAGAGCACAATCCGCCCCAGAGAAGCGTGGAAACTTGCACACAACAGATTACCCATAACTATGGCAATGTAGCTCAGATCCAGCAGAAAGATTCAGATAGACAAGCTGAGTGTGGGTGAGTAGGCACGGGAATGCTGTGTCGAGTCACAGCTGAGAGAATAACCTGTCATTAGGTTGTGAGGGGACAGGAACATCCTGTCCCCTCACAGGGATAAGTGTGTCCGTATTGAAAACATTACATTTTACCGTATCTTCCCTTTTACTCCCCCATGCTTGTCAGCTCTGTAAAGGTGCTTTCGTTGATGCTGTTAATGGAAATGTACTCTGTGGCTAATAGCATATCAACAAGGACCAGGCACACCGCAAAGGGAACGGAAATATTGTTCACAATAGAGATTTGAGCAATTCAAAGACAAACAGAGCTCACACTGAAAGCTAAAAAGGCAGACGCTCCAATGCACATCATTCCAGTAGGTTTGTACTGCCAATGTATTATCAATAACATGGAGACAGCTCATATGAGGTATATTCGTTTGTCACCGGTCCATCCCACAAGTATACAGATGCCCCCGCCCCCAAAGACAGTGACTGCACATTGGCGCTAATAATAACTTGTGTTCTTATGTGCAATGCAAGTTATGTCTCAGATTTTTGTTTCCTTTTGGAAGGGACCATGATGATTAAGGGATTTGGCCCTCTTTATGCCTTCTTTCTGGAAGGCCTTCCGCACACTTTCTACAGAGAACATTAAAAATGGGCAAGTCAATTCTCCCCATGCTCATGATGGGAATTTAGGTTGGCATGTGTTTTGGTGTAACTGATTCTTCTTCAGTTGATTGGGTGTATCTTGCAATCTTTTAATCAAATGCTCATCACATACCAGAGAAGATGAGTCCAGCCTACAGAAGAGTTTGTCTACACACAAATTCATACCAGTTTAGAGCTTGTCTGCACATAGAGTTGTTCCTGATTAACTGTTCCTGATTAATTCCATGTGTGAACATTCTTTCTGAACAAGACTGCTTTGTTCCTGTTTAGTTTAACTCACTTTGAAAACATGGATTGACCACACAAGGGGATTGCATCAGTTTACCTGAATCAGTTTCTAAATTAATATAGGCCTTGTCAACACACAAACTTACATTAATTTTGCTAAAACTGCTGTAACACTGTGCGGACACTCCTATTAAGGATTGTTTATTTCAGTTTATCTTAAACATGTCCCTAGAAAATTTAGGATAAATCAATATAAAACAAGATTATATTTAATTAAGAACATCTAGGCCATCTTTTGCACAGATTTGACTTAACTGATTTTAAATAAAACTTTTAAATTAAACCAATGCAATTTTGTGTAGACAAGCCCTTATATTGGTACAATTTTCTGCTGTAGACAAAACCTAAACCAATTTAATTAAATCTGTCCAACTTTTATGTGTAAAATCTCACTGTCCGATTCTCTTACTGTGCTCATTTGCACTCCTATTTTAATAGTTTAAGATAGTTTATTCTTGTGTGCAGGTTCAGATATGGTATTGGTATTTATTTTAAGTAGCATACATTGGTGCCCCATTGTGCTAAGTGTTATACAAACAGACTACCAATTTAAAAAATGTTAAGTCACTTTCCAGTAACCTTTGATTCCACAACTTAATATTTAGCATATTTAGCATATTTTAACTGATTAGAAGGAAATTATTTATCTTAAAACTAGTTTGGAAGTATGCAGTGTTGTCTAGTGAATTTAGTATGGGAGTGGGAGCCAGGAAATCCTGAATTCTATTCTTGGCTTATCTGCTGACTCAGGCCATGGCCTTGAACAATTCACATAACCTTTCCGACTCCATTTCCCCATCTGTAAAATAGGGATAATAACACTTAGTTCCTTCTCAGTGGCATTGGAAGTAATAACTAGTTAGTGTTTGTCCCGTGCTAGTTAAGTGTTAAGTATTGGAGATCAGGATGCCATATGCATTGTTCTCAATATTGATAGGATTCATAATGGCAGTAGAAGAAGTATTAAGATAATGACTAAAGGTCCCATCCTCTGATCTATTAGGGCCACTTTACACTGGTCCCCCAGCATAAGCCTGCTGTGATAGCTCCAGTGCTCATCTGTTTCCCACCTCACTTAAGAGGGAATCCCCAGGTGGTATGGGGCTGCTATACAGGCGCCCAGGTAGAAACGGAGAACATTTTTCAATAGGAAGCATTTTTAATTGAAAAACTTGCCTTTTATTCTTAAAAACATTGTCTTCATAAATTTTGCCTTTCTTTCTAAATTTTCTGCCCCTCCTCCCCTCTTCCTTCCTCTCTTACTTTATTCCCCCTCCCCTTCTCCTTTTTTTCTATTTTGTCACTAGGGTGGGGAAAACTGGGGGGCGGAAACCATGGGAAAAAATTGAGAATTGTTTTTGTTTGAAATGTTCAATGTAAAATAATTTCTATTCCGCGACTTCCAGCCTTGGGCCTCTTGGCCCCCGGCACAGGGGAAAGGAACGTGGCTTGGGTATCCCTACACCCTCATTGTTTCTGCTGGTAACAGCCTTTGGGTGGTATTTGGCAAGTGGTCTAGATTAAAGCTACCCTAAAACTGCTCTAATTTATGTGGAGCACCAGCCATCCCCAGAATTAGTCACGGAATCAGGAGACCACCTACGGGCCTAAAAGCACCCTAGCCTCTCCCCTGCCTCTTGCACTGAGTGCAAGCTCCACTGAGTCAAAGAATATGGCTCCAATTTCTCTGAAGGTGGCAAATATTTTATGTCTGTGCTATCACCTTTGGCTATATCTACACAAAGTAAATCTAAAATATATACAGAAACTCCTGCTAAAATACCTAACTCCTCCAAGATCCATCATCTCTGTCATGAGCTCTATAACTTTTTGTATTCATTTTATTGCAAGGGTTAATAAAAACTAATTTAAATGCACATTACAAAGGCTGACCACATCCTGGGTAAGAACAGTTATCTGATAAATGTATGTTTGGAACAAACCACAGCAAAGTCATCCTAACCACATTTTTTTAGAAATCAGACCTAATTATTGGTTCTATAGTCACAGCCACTAAGCTACTCCTCACGTTGCTATTAAGCTGTTCTAGTTTCCCTCATTTCCATTCAATTTACTTTACCACATTCCTTCCTCATCATTGCCTTCATAGTGCCCATAAGCACCCACTCATGGAAATCAGTAGATGCTACACCTCTCGTGGGACAAAAGTAGGACCAGGGACAGGTGCTCTGTTTCTGGAGGACATCCAGAATGCTCCTGGCAATATTCCTGCACAGGGATGTCCATTAAAAACATGACAATGAAAACTACCAAGTACAACAAACATAGGTTCCAGGTAGTAGATTAATCTTAGTGTCCAAACAGGCCTCTGCAGGTGGAACTGGAGAAAACGTGCCTTGTGATCAGAAAGCCATTGCTGCTCATAGATAGTAATGGCCTCGTCCAATAAAAGACAAAGTCATCCTGTCATGCGGCAGGGGGTTCAGGCTTCCTACCCTGACCTCCCTCTCAGACCTGTTCTTTGAGTGTCATTAATTGGCTGCATGAGCTCGGCCACTTGTTTTTTGGTTTCTGTTTTATTGTTATCGTTTTAAAAATCAAACACAACACAGTGAAGATGTAACAGTAGCCACAGGACTCAGTGGATACTGACCGCTAGCATATGACGGGGGTGTAACCTTTTGTAACGCTGACCGGTGTCATGTGACAGGCCAGGAAATAAAAACATCAGCCTCTTACCAGCACCCCTGCGTGTCACACCTTTATTACAGTGGTGACAGGTTGATGACTCCTCTGAAAGGTTCCTTTCCGTCAGCGAGTCCTGTCCAATGTTTAGCTTTATTCCGCCCATAAATGCTGGCTAAGCAATGCAGGATGGCTGAAAACCCCTTATGCTCCCCCTTCCCAAAAAACTATCGCTGGGAAAAGGGCCCTCTCACCTGGCAGTCAAAATCCAGTACCTCACTGTCACTCTTCCTTGTAAGTGGAGAAAAGCTATTTATTATCGGTAGCAGTGTTTCAGAAGCAACACACACACACACACACAGAGTCTGCCGAAAGATCGATTAATAAACGTATGCCGCTGTTGTGTCTCAGCTGAGAAACTGGTAACGAAGTCTTCACTTTAGACCTCTCCTCTTTAGACCTTAGGGAAATGCCGTTAACAGTTTAACTTCTCTGTTCTTCTGCAAATGATTTTTATGAAATGCCGTGATAGTGCTGCAACGCTACTTTAAGATCAGCTACAGAGCTACTTTTAAATAAGATCATCAACTGGAAGTTAATTTAACCAACAAGTTAAATACTGAGAAGGGGTGTGGGCCGCATCTGTTTTGACTGTTCTTACTTTTTTAAAAAAAGCCACTAATGTGAAAGGTAAGTTCATCGGTTTGTTCATTCTGAGCACATACAACAAACAGTACGAACGAGTTTAAACTGGAGAAACTAAAAGCTTTCTCTTTGCATAACACAAATTTATGGCTTGGAAACTAAATATTTGTTCAAAGGACTTTTGTAGGTATTCGAGTATATAGGCGAGATAAAATGGTAGATTAAATATTCCATTTGCATGTGATAACCACAGTATTATGTACTATCTTAATTCTTCACCTGTTCTCTGAAATCCTTTGACAAACGCAAAACATTCACTTGCTTGCAGTTTAGTAGTAGCTTTCAGACTGTTGTTTAATTTCATTTGTGTTCCTGTAGGTAAGCATACTCTACCCACAAGAGAAAAAAACTCCAAATCTCTAATTATGCATGGTGACTCGGAATCGACTAATTCTTCCTCTAGTGAACTTTGCCAAAACATTGCTGCTCCTGCTGAATTTGGAGGGCATTCTTCTTTAGTGGCTCATGTTGGAAAGCAAGACTAGCGCTCAGATGCAACGGTGATGAACTCCATAGAAATGTCTATACATAAAACAAACAAAGCTAACAGCCTTGTCCTCGATGAAGTGAAGGCAGCGAAAGCTTCTTCAGTGGGCGCAGAATCCGGAGACGTCCATATTTCTAGGCGTTCAATTTAGTGTCCGACTCTACACTCTGAGCCATCTGAAAACGAGTTTATGACAGTCATTATCACACACGTGCTCTTTTCCCCTGGAACTCAGCGAACTCGAATGAAAAGTTGATATACGATTTAAAAAACAAAGGCTTCCCCTTTAATAATCCCTTCCCCCATTTTGTGTATGTAAAGCTGAAAATCGGCAGTACTGTTTCAAATATCTCTCACTCTCACACACCCCCACACACACTTTGTTTTATATGCTTGCTAACACGAAAAAAGAAAGGGGCTGGGAGGAAAATTAAAGTTCTCTGCCTGTTATGAAGTTTTCATCTGCTACAGTTTGTTTCAGAAAAGGCACAAACATATTTTGCCCTTGGGTTCAGGAATTCAATTTACAGACAGTAAAATAATGTACTGCTTTGTGCTAGAGCTATAGATTATCAGCACAAAATGTAAATTACTTCCAAGTACATCTATTATTCATAATTAAAAACAGTGCCAAGTGATTGGAAGTGGATATGGAAGGTTTTTATTCTTCATGCCCTCAATACCTAAATCTAATAATGTTTTGAGGTGGCACCCAGAATGAGATCATTACGCTAGTTAGGCTGTGAAGTCTTATTTACCTCTTGTTTATCAGATTTACTTTAAAATATTCTGGTTAAATTCCAAATCTTGTATTACAGATTAAGGGCAACTGCATCATCCAATTAGCAACCAGTCATTTTAGCACCCGTACAGATTTAAAAAACAGACATGTAAAGGTAAAAATGTAGTGCAAAAGTAATCTACAATAACCTCCCTCGGTAGCGTGCACATGGATTCTGTATCAAAATGTTTATTAAAGCGTAAAACTCTAGGACAATGTAGAACTCTACTATAAACTTTTAACCAGAAAATCTAGCTCTGGGGTACTAATCCTCAGCCTTTCATGCAAAATTTTTCAGCTGAGGCTGAGGTTGAGGCAATAAAAAGAATAGTGCTTCCAGCTAATCAAGACAGCAGAAAAATCAGAGTGCTCCAAGGGGGACAGTCAACTAATGTTACTACAAGTGCAATGTTCAAAAGGACTTTGCGGTACTGCCATCTCTTCATGAATGTGATTCCTCTGTGTGTGTGTGTGTAAGACTTCACGTGTGCACTATGAGCCAGAGGAAGTATTTCCCTTTGGAGTGATATTGAGTTTATCGACTAGAAGTTTAGCAAATAAATTCAGAAACTATATTTCTGGAATGTATTTCATACCTGGAGGACTTGTTTCAAGTTTCATGTCTTCATAGAGGCCTATAAAACCTAGTTCGCACCCTCTTAGCCTTCTGGAAAAAACTATGACCATAACAAAATACCCTCACAAAAAACTGTGGAGCTAGCCTGGTGCGTGCTTAACTTCACCATTGTCCTTTTGCTTTTCCTAAATCCCCTCCCCCTTTGTTTGTATACTTTAGACTGAATGCTCTTCTTGGCAAGGCGTTTGCTTTCCTATGTCTGTGTGTGAGGCACACAACACGCTCAAATCATACTTATCTCAAACATAATAGTCTTTAGTCAAATGTCCCACTCTATCTTTAACAAATCTTCCCCTAGTCTCCTGTTCTTGGGAGTCAAATTCGTCTCGTTACACCAATACACATAGGAGGAGTCTCCTACAAAGATTCTGATTAGTTTACTCTAATTAGAGCAGGGAGACTCGCCAGATCTCACTGAAATCCAGAGGGTAGGTTCACTTCTGGGAGGAGCTGATTACTGATTTCTTTGCTGTCATTATTTTACTAGAAAGCACAAGTTTAGGAATGGTAGGACCTTAGATTTCATTATTTAGAAAACAGCTGTTCAGTGCAGAAGTACCTATTTATATAGAGGGCCCGATCTGGCTCCCGTTTAACCAATTGCAAAACTCCATAGATTTCAGTAGGAGAAAGCTCGGAGCCTTCCTTTTATTGAAATAAGTGAAGGATATATGGAAAAAAATCTATTAGTCTCTACATTTATCACACATTTAGTTTGTCTGTTGACATGCGTAATGCATCTTTCTTTCTTTCTTTCTTTCTTTCTTTCTTTCTTTCACTTGTGAATTATTTGATAAATGATAATATGTAAAAAAATTTCTTCTGATCCTTTGAACACAACAAATAGTTTAGATATTTCTTTAGTTATGTCTTTATCAAAGCTGTCTTTACCTGCTCATCTGAGTGTTACTCTTGTCACACTGGTGTAAATCCGAATGAACTTTTCTGAAGTCAGTGGTGCTACTCCAGATTTACATTGCTGTAATGAGAGAGAGATTTGCTCCTTGGAGATTTAGAAAACCAAAATAAGAAGATTAACCCTCAGATTTAAGTGTACACCTGCAGGAGACCCGATTCATTCATCTTGGGTGCAGTTCCTTATTGCAACCCATAAACACACGCATCTTCCCAAGTGGATCAGTCATAGGATCAAAAGCTGCTCTCAGTACAAACAGAACATTTGCACGAGTGTCCCTAAAGGCAAAATGGACCCTATATCACTTTGTTGGCAGGAGGTTTTGGAAGATAAAGAACATAGACTAGCTTTTAATGTAGTCATCAAATCGTTTCCCCATTTTTCTTCTTCATAGAGTCTACAGAGGCTGCGCACCGGTTGATTCGTTTTTCCGTAGAATACTATGTACTCTCTCTCTCTCTCTCTCTCTCTCTCTCTCTCTCTCTCTCTCTCTATATATATATATACATAGAGAGAGAGAGAGAGAATTTTAAGGGCCAGGATAGTGATATCTCTTGGGGTACTCTGTCACCTCGTGTTTAACCCCCAATAACTTCAGCGGCATAATCACAAAATGGAACCAGGGAATTTCCCAAGTGAACAAATCAACTCCCTTACTATAAAATAAAAGATATCAGGGAGTTGCTCAGAATGCTTAAAACCAGATTTAAATAGCGCTTGTTGAAGAGGGAGGTGTGTGTGAGTTTGTGTGTGTGTGCGTGCCTGCAGTTATTTTCTCTGACAATTTATGTCAAGAAATTTGTATATACATTTACTTTTGTGTAAACTGTCCTCTCTTCTACTCATGCTTAAAAAACGATAAAAACACTTGGATTATTTCAACCCACCTTCCAAAAATGACGTCTTTATAAAATGTGTTTTAGAATTTTTTTTAATTAAACATTCATACGGGAAAACAATGTGCTGGAGTACAAAGTGAGATTTGTCTCCTCACATTTCACCTACTTTCTGGAATTCCAGTCATGGCATCTAAATGTCAAATACTGGGAAATATTCGTCTGTGGCTCCTAGTGATTCCTACGGGCGATGAAATCGCTCATAGAGGGTTGCCTCTGCACGTGTAGTTTCAAGTTTTAAATATAAATAATTGCATGATAGTGTCCTCAGTGCAAACCGAGTTTATAGAGCAATTCACATCCTGGTACTTATTCCAGTTTCATAGTGAATTAAGCATTTGTGTGAGTATGTGATTGCTACTCATTTCTAAATGAACACAACTCTCAATTAAATCCTGAAGGCATAACACTGGTGGTAAAAAGTTAACATAGTTAAATGTGATCGACTTTATTTCCTCATAGGCAGCAAATTGTCTGAGAGATCTAATTTCATATTGCTCTAGTGGGGAACTGGCCGTGAATGACAGAAGTCAGTCACAATAGATAGAGGTGCCCATATGAGGGCCGGACTGGCAGAGTCTCACGCTGAAGGATTGCTTCTGAGATCAGAAATTCTGTAGAACACACGCCCGCACTCTAGGCTTATGCTGTTCCCAACTAATGAGGAGTTTGCAATTTCCACATATTGCAAGCAACCGCTGTTCATTATCCCACACCTCGTGTACGGTGAAGTAGACGCGAAAATCTTTCCTTGATGTTAGTTCCAGTGCAACAATCTTTCCTCTGAGCAGTGTCTTTAATATAATTCACTCGCCCGCCACTCCATTGCAAGACGTCTGGCCTTTTCCATCTCTAATTTTAACCGGTCTCTTTCCCATCTAATCGATGAAGTTGATGACGCCTTCCACTTTTTCGGTTTTTCCCCCAGGGAAGACGCCAGTGTTTTACCTTGGTCTATAATTGGCCATGCTACCCGCACAAATTTCTCTCTACAGCAAAAGTATTTTGGCTCTGTTACATATGATATTTTCTAAGTTAGCTCCTTTTCAAAACCTTCACCCCATTCCCACTTGCTCCCATCTGACCCTACTGTGTGACATTCCTACTGCTAAAAGACACTGCACATACAACCATTCAAGTATCTCTCTTCCCTGTAGATTCAATAACGTACAGGAAAAAAATCACGAGACTATTAAAGGAATCAAACCCTAGATCCATAACGATGAAATGTAACCGGTATGTGAATTAATAACGCTGCTGTAGAACTGCAATTTGTTGAGTAAGTCTTCTGTAACGTATTGTAAAGGTGTAAGGACACGTTTACAGTATAAGCAACATAGCGTTCTCAACAGTACGAGTTAATTAGTTCCAGATTCATTTTTTAAAAGGAAGTTTCACAAGTAAAAAGCTATGTCTGTGTATAGAATGACTAAAGTATTTTCAAACACTAAACATCTTGGAGTCATAATTGCAAACGGCAGACACTTTTGACAATAAAATAACTGTATTTGCGATTTCAGAAAACTTCCTTCAAAATGCACAGAATAACTTATCACTTTCTGATTGTTGGATGCAGGTACACCGATCATAAGTAATATTTTAACTCAGATACATCTACTAGAAGAAATTACAGCAGCACTTCGTATCTATATTATACTATAATTATATTATAGATAGATGGAGAGGGAGGAAGTGAAGAGATGGAGGTTTTTATTTTAAACTCCCCCTTGATTAGTGGCGGTAGCACAGTAATTTGTGTGCATATGCTTATTTTATATTTGTTTCCTGGACCTTTTGTTTATCAGAGCAATGTACAGTGTAATGCGTTTGAAAAGTCAATCAGTAATTTTGTATCCGAAATATTTTCATCTCATGCTTAGGAGTGATAAATACAGGTCTTTAGGCCATAAACTTCAGAAAGGCCTGATATTCTACCCACTGAAATCAATGGAAGTTTTGTCATTGTGTTTAACAGACGCATGGGATTCGACAGTCCCGAGAAAAGGACTTTTACCCCTCGCTCTCGGTGGGAAGCATTGCTTATAGGATGTCTGAGACGAGACGCAATACATGAACTTGGGAGCTGACGCTCCCTAGAATGGCTTTGTAAAACTACCAAACGAAACCAAACCCCGCGCATAGTGTCTCTAACAAGGTATATAACCTTGCTTTTCGGGTAGGTTTATATATTTTTCAGAGAGGATGTAAAGCCCAGATGGGGACAGACTGGGGCAGGAGACAAAAGAAAATGATAGGAATTGAGCTAGTTAGGCCTTGTCTATGCTTATGCTTATGTCCGTCCAGTACCTACAACTCCATGCGCGAATACTGCCTTTAGCTCCCTAGGCTACAAAATCTGTAAGAAAAATTCAAGACAAGCCTCTTTAGTGAACAACGGTAAAACGAACACAAAATTGATTGGTAGTAAAGCAATCCAGATTTCACTCCCTTGTAAGTGTTAACCAGAAAATGTCCTCTTTAAAACCAGGTGCTAGCGACATAATCAGTAAATTATAGCAGATTTATCGTTAATGTTCTTACATTTTTTTTTAGTTTTGTTCATTATTAATACAACATATTTTGTGATCTCGGATTATATGCCTCCACAAACACATTGACGAGAGAGAATTCTTCAGTGTCAACAATAAATAAATACAAATTTTAAACGAAGGAATTTTAATGAGATAATTTGAGATTAACTTTTCAAATAACTTTAAATCATTCCTCGTGTTCAAAGGAAAAGCTCTGAGTATTTTTTTGTATTTTAAATATGTGTATATAAATATCTATATATCAATATAATGTTTATATACTTTTCTATATAGCATTCTCTATCATTACACACACTCACATGTTTTAGTGCTTATATATGTGTGTGTATATATATATATATATATATAGAAAGCGAGAGTTTAACAGCGAGCAAAGCATTCAGAACAGGATTGGTTGCCTGAATATATGTAATATAATTAACTAGAATCAATTTCTTGAGACTCTTTATGCTTTAAGGTAGCAACAGCCTGTATACACAATCTCTGTTGTTAAGAACATACTTGTGCTTTTAAAGCTTTAAAAGAGCACAGTTTATTTGCTAAAGTGAACCTTGTACCATATATTGCTCTAAAGTAGAAATGTCAAAGTAAACTCATTTACCACCCGCGCGTCCTTGACTTCAGATGTTTAAAGTTTAATCCGCATGTGCACAGTTTCGCTAAGTTTTTTAAACATATCAAAGTTAATAAAATTATTCCAATTGCATGAGCCGCACACCAGAGACTGCGGAGAAATCCGTATTTTAGTCTAGTCTGAGCTCCATAATTCTCTTTAAAGAAAAAAAGGTAAAAGAAAAGAAAAAAGAGTCTACTTTCAAAACGGGATACAAGGCTTCAAAGAGTCCGGAGCATCGGACTTTCTCCGGGAACTCTTGAGGACAGAGCCCTTCAATTATCATTAACTGGTAAGACATCTAGTGGGAATTTCTTGCAATTGCAGCTCAGGTTGATAGATCACTCAGCAATGATCTTTCCCAGGAATTTCGGATACACAACTTCCATCCCTTCCTTCTCCTCCTCACAAGTTTCCAGGCCATTTCCTTCCCATGCCGATGATTTAGAATTTGACTTCATTTATCCACCCTACGAAGTGGAGTCTCTGGGAAGTCGCCGTTCTTGCCATCTGCGGACAGAGGAAGACGAGCTTGTCGCCTGCATTTCTTTTTCTACTTTCCCCCAATTGGAAGGCTCAGGTGCCAGTCGAAAGCAGCACAGCCCCCTAGAGGTGTCAAGACCGAACCATCCCCCTGGTCAAGTTCAAGCGGACAATGGCGACCCGGATTCCAGGGAAAAGCTCCATTTGCCACTCTTCCTAGTGTAGCCCTCAGTTCAGCGCCGCTCTTCTAAATTTGGGAAGGAAAAGCTTCCCCAACCTTTAGATCCGTGTTTACATTTGCAAATATATGTTACTGATTTCTAATAAATGCCCGCAGCGTGACACTGTGTTTAGCAAAGTAACACGAACACGCAGGAGCATGCAAAGAACTGAATCTACATTTGCAGCTGGAATCCGATGGATTTTTGTGCCTACAAGCTGCTCATTTTATGTTTCATATTTTGTCTTAACTAGTCGGCAGAGGTACTTAGAAGTTTTCTGAATTACCCATCTGACCCTATACCTGATCCTTGCCGTCCATATCGGACTCTTCAGATCTTTGCATTTCATGGGCACAAAAAACAGTGTTTTGGTTATGCGGGTGTTTATGGGGAGCTGAAGAAATATGATGGGTTGGCTGTGGCCCTAAGCTTTGGAATACCATTGCCACCCCAGTTGATGACCATCTTGTGATCTATGGAATCTCGGGCAACAAAAATGGGACACGAGGTCATAGACACTCAGGAATGTTCCCGGCTCAAACCAGACCTGGTGTGACTAGAATTGGCCGTTTTGGTTGGTGGTGTATTTGCCCAATCTCGGTGCTCAGACGGCGTGAGCTTGTTTTTTTCATTCCCTATTGAACTCAGGTCACGTCCATCTCTTACTTAGCATCTGATGACGTATCTCAGCTCCAGCATATCTGCAGAAAGCCGGCTTCACCTGCCCGGGCTTCAGGCGGATGTCGAGGTGGCGGGCCAAAGGTTCTTCCCACGCATGCGCTTCTGTGATCAGATATGCCATTTCTCTTATCAGTGGACCGATCTTCAATCTCTGCGGCAGAACCTTGCTTCTGCTGTTCGGTTTATCAGTTGGTTTGGGCCGAAGTCCAGCATGTTCAAACCTGGGTGTCAAAAGTTTAGCTCCTAAATTAATATAAGCACCCAAAAATAAAAACCACCTGCTTTTTAAAGATGCTGGGTATCTGCAGTCCCCAAAGACTCCAGTGGGATTTATGGATGCTCAACACCTCGAAAATCAGAGTATTTATATGTAGTGCTCGCAGACCGAATTAGGAGTCTAATTTTAGGCGCACAGTTTTGAAAAAAATTGGGCATAATTTACTACTTTGTTCCTTGAGAAAATTTTCAGCGTTTCGGTCAAATACGGAGGTCCCAGCAACAGCATTGCTTGTCTTCAAGTCCTTTAACCCAACTCTGAAATTTTTTCATGCACAGAATTTTTAGAAGGTCCTTTATGACTTTTTTATAATATGATTTTTGTATATGCAAGTAAGATTTCTGCGCTGGAAATGCATCTATATACTATACATATAACAACAGCATTTGATGTTTGCAATCAAATTGGCACAGCAACCTTGATAATTGACTGCTTAGATCCCATCTCCTTATACGTACGGGGGTTCATCGCTATGATACTCCTCTTAGTTGCATACTCCTTAGGGGCCCGATCCTGCTTCAATTTTTTTAAAATCCCCACCGGTACACATCATGGCGCTCCCCTGTTGGAATTTACTCGGTGTCCCTTTCCCAGCTAAGGTGTCAAACACAATTTTTCTTTTGAGTCCTTCCATAGAAGACAAAGATCCGACCAAAGATGAATTGTGTCTTGATTGTTGCGTGGCAGGACAGCAACATAATTTCAGTACAAATTTCTGACCTCTCCTTTAGACAAATCGAAGATAGCTGGGGGCAATATCTTTTCCCACCAGCTAAAATTAATTGAACAACGAAGTCAACTTTCCTTTATTTGTCAAATATTTAGAGTTAGATCCACGTCATCCCAAAGTGATATTGACATACCAGTTTATGCCTCCATCACCTCATGCGCAGATAGTTCCTTTTTAGTAAGACTTCCTGAAGTTTTATGGCATAGACTGCAGTGTTCGGCGTTCAGCTGTCGGGATGTTGATACACACTGGTCGTCAGGTCATGTGTTCCTAGTGCTTTTGGCCTGTGCTGTCTTCCCATGGCCAGTTTTATTTGTTGAACTTGTTGATATACTTATGGCTGATACGGAGCACTCCGGTATTCAGAGAATATTATAGCCATATTACTTTAGTCCAAAGAGGTTTTGTACACGACATTGGCAGAACTTTTTATGTATACTGCATGGAACAAGGTTGGGTACTGACTGCCCTGAGAACAGTATGAACAGCTAGCTTCCAACGACAATTAAATCTTACTCTTTGTTAAGGCAGACCAGCCTTTAAATTTCTCATGTGGTGTGACACAGGAGTCCTTATTTTAGGTTACATCAAATTACCCTTGCACCAGGCGCTGACATATGTCCTGACATAACACCACATTCTACACCAGATTTTTTTAAAGAAATATGGCTTTTTTCAAGCGGATGAAAGCAGGTAATTACTAGCAGGCTCCAAGTAGCTATTTCACAGTAAGAAATAAGTGGCGGATATTCAGCTGTAGTTAAATCTGCAGGAAGGGGGCCTTTAGTTGTGTGCATGGTAGCTGTGGAATTCTCTACCTTCAGCTGTGTTGCATCTGAAGAAGAGGGTTTTTTTACCCAGGAAAGCTTATGCCCAAATAAATCTGTTAGTTTTAAGGTGCCACCAGACTCCTTGTTTTTGTGGGTACAGACTAACACCGGCTACCCCTCTGATACTTTAAATCTTAAGAAAATTAAAGGCCACAGTGGTAGGCAGTTGGGATGTTCTTCCCACCACAGGGATGTTGAATGCTATTGTATTATGGTCACTATTTCCAAGCGGTCCTGCTATAGTTACCTCTTGGACCAGCTCCTGCGCTCCACTCAGGATTAAATCTAGAGTCGCCTCGCCCCTTGTGGGTTCCCGTACCAGCTGCTCCATGAAGCAGTCATTTAAAGTATCGAGAAATTTTATCTCTGCATTTCGTCCTGAAGTGAAATGTTCCCAGTCAATATGGGGATAATTGAAATCCCCCACTATTATTGGGTTCTTAATTTTGATAGCCTCTCTAATTTCCCTTAGCATTTCATCATCACTATTACTGTCCTGGTCAGGTGGTCGATAATAGATCCCTAATGTTATATTTTTACTAGAGCATGAAATTTCTATCCATAGAGACTCTATGGAACCTGTGGATTCGCTTAAGATTTTTACTTCATTTGAATCTACACTTTCTTTAACATATAGTGCCACTCCTCCCCCTGCACGGCCTGTTCTGTCCTTCCGATATATTTTGTACCCCGGAATGATTGTGTCCCATTGATTGCTCTCAGTCCACCAGGTTTCTGTGATGCCTATTATATCAATATCCTCCTTTATCACAAGGCACTCTAGTTCACCCATCTTATTATTTAGACTTCTGGCATTTGTGTACAAGCACTTTAAAAACTTGTCCCTGTTTATTAGCCTGCCTTTTTCTGATGTGCCAGATTCTTTTTTATGTGACTGTTCATCATCTGATCCGGCCCTTACATTATATTTCTCATTCCTCTGCTCCTGACTATAACCTGGAGATTCTCTATCATCAGACTCTCCCCTAAGAGAAGTCTGTGTCCGATCCACACGCTTCTCTGCAGCAGTCGGCTTTCCCCCATCACCTAGTTTAAAAACTGCTCTACAACCTTTTTAATGTTTAGCGCCAGCAGTCTGGTTCCACTTTGGTTTAGGTGGAGCCCATCTCTCCTGTATAGGCTCCTCCCATCCCAGAAGTTTCCCCAGTTCCTAATGAACGTGAACCCCTCCTCTCTACACCATCGTCTCATCCACGCATTGAGACTCTGAAGCTCTGCCTGCCTACCTGGCCCTGCGCGTGGAACTGGGAGCATTTCTGAAAATGCCACCATAGAGGTCCTGGATTTCAGTCTCTTCCCTAGCAGCCTAAATTTGGCTTCCAGGACATCTCTCCTACCCTTCCCTATGTCATTGGTACCTACATGTACCACGACCACCGGCTCCTCCCCAGCACTACACATAAGTCTATCTAGATGCCTCGAGAGATCCGCAACCTTCGCACCAGGCAGGCAAGTCACCATACGGTTCTCCCGGTCATCACAGACCCAGCTATCTACATTTCTAATAATCGAATCTCCCATTACTAACACCTGCCTTTTCCTAGAAACTGGAGTTCCCTCCCCCGGAGAGGCAACCTCAGTGCGAGAGGCAACCCCAGCACCATCTGGAAGGAGGGTCCCAACTACGGGAAGGTTTCCCTCTGCTCCCATTGCCTGCTCTACTTCCCTGGGCCCTTCTTCCTCCTCAACAGCACAGGTGCTGTCTAAGCGGAGGTGGGACAATTCTACAGTGTCCCGGAAAGCCTCATCAACATACCTCTCTGCCTCTCTCAGCTCCTCCAGTTCTGCCACCCTGGCCTCCAAAGTCTGTACATGGTCTCTGAGGGCCAGGAGCTCCTTGCACCGACTGCACACATACGCAACCCGCCCACAGGGCAGGTAATCATACATGCTACACTCAGTGCAATAAACTGGATAGCCCCCACTCTGCTGCTGGGCTTCTGCCTGCATTGTCTCCTAGTTAGTGAAAGGCTGGTTTACAGAAAGTAGTTTTGGAATGTAGTTTGGTTTATAGGTTTTAGGATTTTAGGGGGGGCTACAGGGAAGGGGTTATGGCCGGCGAGGGACTCCCGCTCCCTTCCCACTCCCCTTCTAAACTCCCTTGCGAAACTCCCTGTTAGCAGCCCCTGTTCGCAAAGCTCCCTGGTCGCTTGTGCGCGGCTTTCAGGTATCTTTACTAAGGAATTACTGGGTACATTTAACTGCAGACTAATCCTTATTGGATAGACTCTCCTTATTTTGCATGGTGTATGGGTTGTTATGAAGAATTGCATGGAATGCTGGCATTAAAAAACACCTCCTTTGTCTGTCCCACTATTATGCCAAATACTACTTTGGACACTTAAACTAACAGGCCAGTCTGAATTTTTCACCTGGTATGGCTACCTTGTCTTATATCAGGAAGTCCATTCTCATCACTTGGCAACACTCTCTGGTCTGGCATCTCTTGGGCTGCATAGAGAGATTCTTGTTCTCTGAGTTAACTACTTTTGCTGGCCTAAGGCCATTTAAATTTGCGACTCATTCTTCACCATCTGAACTCGATGGGAGTTTCACATTCGATTTAGTGGGCGCGGTTCGGGCCTACTGTGAGTTTGCGCATGCCTTTATGTTTAGCACTCTATACAATGCAAGTATATTAACACAGAATACAATATAATGCATTGGTATTTAATTATATGATGATAACATTAAAAGGTCTCATGTGGGTGAGTCCCAAAGTGTGCAAGGACATAAGTAGACATGGCCCTCCAGCAAAGTGCATACAAACTAAATTCAGACAAGTCAGGCCATAAGAGGAAGAAACAAAATAGAAGTTGCCTTATATTATAATTTGCTTGTTAGTTCAGTGCCGACTGTTATTCAGTTTGTTGACAAACATTTTAGGAGTTTCAAATGTAGAAGATAATTCCATACATCCTCTACAAAATACAGAGTAAATAACCTCTCACAAGTACTATAAATGGTTGTATATTTATAGCATTTTTTCATTTAATAGCCACAAAGAGAGATATGTAATGTCTCATCTAATAAAGGAGATGTAAAAGACAATATGCTATGGAAAAAAATAAAATTTAAAATAGATTAAAGTATTGATTTCAGGAATGCATGCTATTCAATACTATGAACTTGTTTGGTCTTATATTATGTTCACAGTAAATATATATTTCAACTTTAGGACCTTTATTTAATATCTTATTACACTATTAACATAAAAGCAGCAAAGAGTCCTGTGGCACCTTATAGACTAACAGACATATTGGAGCATGAGCTTTCGTGGGTGAATACCCACTTCTCAGATGCATGTAACATAAAGACATTAGTGCCTGCATTTAAATTGAACAAAGCTACGTTGCATGGCACTTAATGTATTAACTCCATGTGTAAAATACCTTATAATACATTTATTTAGGGCCTTTTCTTGCTCTATTAGTTATATACTGATCACGTATAATAAACTTTAGTAAATATGTCTAGATGATTAAATATAAAACTAATTCTAATGTATGGATTAATATCTTGGTCTAAATTAATTTTATTCTGGGAAATGGTTGATGTATAATTAATCATTTGAAGCATTCCTGACAATAAACGAGGATACTCAAAATATCTGTAAGAAGATACCAACATAATTTCTGTAACCTATTTGTCTTGATAATGACAATAAATGTGCTGATAAGGTAACATCACTTTTGAAACAATCTCCTCTCATTATTTTTATAGGATCATGTTCACATGCAGAGTAATATTACACCAGCAGCCCACAGATTAGAAATGTATGGTTAGTGAAACTATTTAAATTCCCATTATAGAAGTGTCTCCTTATGTAGATCCTCTTAAATTTGCTCATTAAACACCAGACTTGAATAAAGTCTCCTTGTTGAAAAATAAATGTGTTTAATGAGTAAAAATGAAAATATCAGGAGAAAAGGACTTCTAGTAAAGAACAGCTACCATGAGGTTATAAGTAACACATTTACCGTCAACTGGATATTAAATATCCTCTTTTGGGGAGGGGATCTCGTATTGTCAATGCCTATTTTGTACATCTGTGTGTACTTTCAAAACTCATACAATTAATAATATTAAAGCTCTGTGCCTGTTGCTATTGGATGCCAGTTCTTACTTCATACCAACACAATCTAATATCAGACGTTTTTATTGCAACAGCGTTAGGTTTTCATTCGATCTGGCTGCTCAGGAAACGCTACATACTGGACAAAGGGGAAAGGCGGTCCGTACAGTCAACAGCAAATCGCAGAGCTGGAAAGAGTCCTTGAAGACAACCGGTTTCTGACACCTGAACTAAGACAAAATAACTCTGTTAAACTTCGACTCACCAAGTGATAGGTAATAGATACGGGTGCGCAGAAAATTCAGTGCACCTTATTACGGTACAGGTGTATTTACAAGCAATTCTCATTGCTGAAATAGAGTAGCCACTGAGGGTATTCGTAGGGATAGGCTACCACACAGAAATGTAAAGAATAACTGGTATATAGCAGCCAGCAATAATGGGCCCAGCTCTGCCCTCAGATCTGCAGAAACGGCTCCCTTTGGGCCAGGTCCTGCAACCCGTGCTTTCAATAGAAGCTTTGCCAGAATAATAAATTACAGATTTTAGCCCACTGATTTCAATCAGTGTTGAATCGAGTGCATTTGAGAGCACAATGGGCCCTGTGGGCCCTGCTCCAGCTACCACTGAAATAAAAGGCAAAATCCCCTTTGACTTTGACTTTGACGGGAGAAAGATCGTAGACAATTTGGTGCTTATTTCAATCACATTAAATTCAGGAGCTATTCACGATAAATAATTATTATCTGCTCTATATTAATAGAAATTGTGATAATACAATGCGTTGTTTATGAGAACCACAAATCAAGCATCAGCCGGACTGGGAAATTAATTGCACATAGCACCCATGTTCACCATATCAAAGGTTAAATACAAACTCTGATTGTTTGAGGGCAGATTTACACGATGGGATTATTACTCAATCATATACTTCTCTAGCCACAAAACGGAAGGGCTGTGACTCTCTTGCCAGATGCAGAGACTAGAGTAAAATTTACAGGTTTAACGGGATTCATTGCGTTTATAGCAACATAAGAGATCGACTAATGTATCAGGTAGCTTGTATCTGTAGCTTTGTGGGAGGACTTGGACAACTTTCACTCCGTTCACTTTAGTGATCCATATTTCTTTGAGGATACGGTTTAAAAATGCCGTGAGATTATCACAACCCATGTGCACTATAATCTAGCCAGAGTTCAAGAAAGGAAAGGAAAGGAGTTCAGTTGAGCAGTACAGAAATGATAGGTAAAGTCTATTCCTCAGCTCAATATTTTGACCCCTAAAATCGCCTCTGAAAGAGGAAATAAAAAAGTACAATAGGAGAATGTGTTCAAAGAGCTGGCTCGCAAAAATGTCCAATATTTCATGTATGATTTTTCACTTTTCCCCCTCTAGATGCTGTATACAACCCTTTTGCCTCTAATTATCTCAGCGTTTTCATAGGTGAAGATTTGGTTTCAGAATTAGCTCCAAAAAGTAAAGAAACTGCTTCTCCTTCAGGCAGGAGGAAAGTCCACCACGGACTTTGCTAATAGGACGTTATATAAATGGCACGCTATTAAAGGAATGTTATAGCGATAAAAGTTTTGTGATAAATATTTATCCTGCATTCTTAAAGTTTTTTTATTCAAACTCATCTTCTCGTTCTTTTAAAATGGAAATAAATGGCACAACGGGCCTGCAACTAGGGAAGAACTCCTTAGGAGAAAAATGGAGGGATAAATTTAATTGTAATCAGCAACAATGTAGTATGTAATCATGTGGTAGCAATTAATACAGTACAAGCTCCCAGCAGAAGTGGAAAGTATAAGCAACTGGAACTCAGTACACTCTGGTTTTATTTAGTTTGCCAAAATTGTGACCAGCTAGTAGATAAGATATAAAAAGTGAGTTACACCCCAAATGTTAGATTATGAACGCCAATGGCTATCACAACAATTATAGAAGAGATTAGCACTTGATTAACATATTGCTATCTACTGCTAATACTTGTTCATGGTGGAACTTTTTAACAGAAAGATGTAATTGGCCAGATAAAACTACTTTCCACTTCCACACTACACAGTCTGGCATCTTTATCATGATTTACTTTTAAAAAAAAAGTTCATTGTTTTCCTTGTGTAAACGGGCTGAACAGGTTATGGAGGAATCTGTCTTAGTTTACATGGCAAGGCAAAATTAATTGAAATGATAGGTGGGACTTTATCATTGCATACCATCAGCCCGAACTACTGCTTACGGAAAGCTTTCAAACGTATGTTTCTGTTTATCAATGTATTTTACACTACAGTTTAATGAAATGTTTTCCATTACTATCAAAAGACGACTGTTGGTGTAATCCACCAAATATAAATAAGAAATAATCCGGATCTCCCTGGAGCTACGGTGCATGAAAAAATTACAGAAAAATGAGAAAGAGACAATAAAGAACGTGGCATTCACACGAGCAAATGAGTCCCCCTAGCCTCTCTTTGAATAATATTTCCAGCATGTTTTTTAATATTCCTTCAGAGAAACCAGGGAAAGAGTATGATTCTGATCACTTATGTTAATAAATATTAGACATGAAACAATGTCCAACATTGTGGATTAAAGAAAACAGTTACACTAGTTTTGAATGCACCTTATTTATCTGAGACGGTAGTTTTAAGCATGAATGGATCGATAGATCTATATAAATATGTAATGCATTCCGAGGGAGTTTTATCATCTGCATATTGAAGAGAAATTTACCCATATTTGTTAATGCCTTAACAGTTTTTCAGGAAGTTTTATTCCCCCCCTTTGCATGTTCTTTTTACAGTTCTTCTTATTTTGCAATTATCTCAGAACCCCCAGCACGCAGTGGGAGGGAGAGAGTTAAGATGTCCTGCAAATGCTGCTCGTAAAGCTGCTTAGTTACATTAGAAACACATGAATATCCTGAAATACAAAGTGTCTTTAAAACTAACTGAGCAATGTTTATCTTAATACTGAATGCGAAGAAATTATGGAAGCAGCCAGCGTTGACAGCCCTCCTCCAAATTAATGTTATGGCAGGTAAATTTCATTTGCTCATGAAAATCAAATTCGATTAAAGATCTGCTCCTACTATCATTTTACTCTTGTGTCTTCCAAAACTTCTGGTCTCTTAAAGACTGAGACTATTATTAGTTACTAACATCATCCTATACCCGCAAAGTTCTTTTAGCTTGTTTAGAAGGATTTAACTGACTAATCGATATTTTTGGGTTAACATCCACACGTTTTCCCTTAAAAGATTATTAATTAGATCTATTAAAAGGGTGGGAAATAATATTGGATTTCCGTTTAATGCATATAGTTTCAGATTGTTTGTGGAGCGATTCTCTGGATTTTATTATGTAATAGGAAATAAAAGTATTTGTAAGTGGCCGTACCTGCGGCAATGTTGATGTCTATGTGCTACCACACAAAGGAACTCTCCTAAGGAAGCTCTTTTCCATTCGGTTTCTAGGAATTCTGTGCCTATAAATTCCCTGTTTGCAAAACATGACATTTAGTTGACGGTACTGTGTGTGACTTCAAGAGAAGCTGTGAGAATTTTTAAAAAGTTACTATATTTCCATTTTAGTAGCATATTTACATTGGTGTATGGCCAAAATCCCGCAGTCTTTACTCAGGCAAAACTCATTGGCTTCGGTGAAAGACTTGCCTTTATGAGCAATATAAGATGTGGCCCTGGCTAGTGATAAGGGGCAAATTCCGCTTTAATTTACATCTGCGAGTTGGTGGAGTCAATCCCGATTTACCCCGGTGTAACCGAGAGAAGACTTTTGTCTTCAATCCGTATTGGGCACAGCTGAAATAGAATACTGTTCCCTATAGAGATGAGGCAATGCGTCCGTTCACTAGATGAATACAATTTCTGATCAATAAAAACTGTATGGGATTGAAAAAAATTCAGCGCATTATAAAATTCTATTAGTGACTATAGTGCTCACCCTTGTGCCCCCCGTAGAATTAATACTAATTTCAGAGGAAACTTCTTAGCAGATTTATTTATTTCCAAAATTATAATGCACTGTGGAGGTTCGCCATCAAATTTCAGGAGAATACTGATACTTTATCTCTTGTTAGTATATTTCTGACCTTGCCTGATGTTAAAGGGACAAAAATTAGTAGAAGCTTTTGATTAGTCCTTCCGTTGAATATATAGGTGCATTTAAATGACCATATTACGTTTCCAATAATGATTGTTGTAGAGGATGGTCAAATCAAATCAACTGATTAAGGTATGAATTTAATAATTTCTGGTGGAATTAGTTGATATATCCAAATACGTTGTTTTGGGACACCAAAAGGTGTTCAGTTAGCGTTAGAGAATAGTTTATATATAAGCCTGGAAATAAATTCAAACATATTATTATACCTAGTGTTCATTACAAAGTCCACTATTTTCGAATACCATTTGCTCTGCTTGATAGCTCACAGCCTTCAGACTGAACAGTTAGTTTTACTGTTTACTTGCAGGTACTCATTAAAACATAAAGGAATTCTATTCATATAGGATGAAAATGCAAATTATTTAAAATATAGCTGAAAATTGCTGAAATCTTCCTCCTTTCTCAATGTCAATACCCAGAGAAACCTGAGTGCTAGCAAAACAATTAGGTAACCAGAACAAACAGGAAAGTTCCTGTTTAGCCCGTGAATATTTTTTGATTGAGCATATACAATTAAGATGCTATTTTGAGGATTTTGAAGAGAAAAGGGGAGGGTACTATTAAATATGACTTTCATCCATGTCATTGCAAAATAAAAGATGGGTGCAATTATATCATTGGGCTTATCAGCCGTGATATGCATGCCCACATTTCCAGCCTACATTTTGTGCGTGTGTGTGTGTGATCATTTTAATTTAATCTCCTTTCTCCCCTTTGCACAGAGAGTTGGAACAACGCCAAGTGGGTAAACAAAAACAGCATACCGGATGCCCCCACCCTTCTTGTACAGTTTGCATCGTGTCTCAAAGCTACAATTTCAAATAGCTTCTCTATAACTGTAGAAAGAGACTTGAAAACTAGAGGCAGATAGGCGGAAAAAGCTTTAAAGCTGAGCGAAAGAAGAAGACGGGGAGGAAAGTGAGAGGCTAGCTAGGGAGATTAGTGTTCTCATGGCTGCTCCTTTTTAACAAATCAGACAGGGTCTTCAAGCTTTGAATGACAGTTCTCACATTGGCTAGACTACAACTTTCAACTTGACCTTGGCCTCTAGCCGTGTCTAACCCGTATGTAAAACAGCACTGTGGTTTATTATTTTCCCCCCTCGTTGCAATGCGTTTTTAAGAATGAGATAAAGAAATCAGGGGAAACAAATCTACACAAATAATGCCAGCTAAGCAATTTTTGGGGACTCCACAGGTTTCAAAGCTGTAGCCTGAATTAAAGGAAAAAATGCCGGGGAATAAATATTTGCATTTGGTCATCAAAAGGAATGCGGAAAAGATCTTACGAAATAAAATGGGAACTATTTATTGGCTGCAATTGATAGAAATCGCTTAAATATTGTTAAATAACCAGACAAACGACAACAGTCCCATGTGTTACATACCATTCCATGCACCCAATACATACCACTCTGTGTCGGCCTTTGAAAATAAATAATCACCAAAGTGATAGTTAAACTAGCTAGCAAATCTGTTCTTTGCATTGTTCAAGGAAAAGGCAGCCCCAAAACAATGCATATTTTATAACGCTATGCTGGTAGCAAAGCATTGAAAACAATGCAGCAACGTCAATGGTTAGCACAATAGCTAATAATAGATCGTGCTGTCAGACATGCAACAATGAAACATTCAGCTAAAAATTTAGTTTTCAGTCTATGAGCATCTTTGTTATTTTTGTCCATATACGTAAATTCGAAACCTATTATTTTGAAATTGCTGTATTATATTTAATCCAACTGTATATTTATAGTTCACTCGATCACTGAATAACATAAAAGGGTTTATATATTAGTATTTACTGTACAGGTATGTGCAGATACAGTCAAAATTTTGTTAGAAAATAAAGTGTTTTTCATTAAAAAGAAAGCGCAATTCATTTTCTAAGCATTACTTTTAACATTGAGACGACACAAATAAGCTTTAGCATAGCAACTTTTTTCCAACAAAAAGAGGATTGTGGCCAGTAATGCACAATCTATAATCCTCGGTAATATCTTGCAGTCAGAGAAGATTCAATTAGAATTGTAGGCCCCAGGTTTTATCCTCAGAATACGAAATAATATACTTAGGGTTAATACTAAGATTTGGTTAATCTTTTCTCTCTCAAAACCAATGATGCAGATCTGTATTTCTTGATCTATTTATTCTAATCCTACTTCTGATGCTTTTCCCCAGAAAAGAAAATCGAAATGAATTAAGAACAACAACAACAACAAAAACAGTGTAATCGAGTTTAAACGGGCAGGAAGAAAATGTGTGACATCAGACTTGTCTTCAAATATTTTATCTATTCTGATGCTATTGCAAAGGAGAGTGTGGCCCTTAAAATATTTCCTTTTAAAGGTTTAGAAACCAATATTATGTCACCGTCAGGTTAGACCACACCTGTATGAATTTAAGATCTGGGACTGAAAGATTAAAAACAAAAACCTACCAGCGGGACTGATCGGCAAATAACAGTTGAAATGCAGAGGGCTTTGAATTTCAGTGATATTGCAAAGAGCACGGAGATCTTGCTGAAATTATTTCACAGAATGGACCGGGGGAAAATCACGCCTGGGGGTGGGAGGATACCTGTTCTTCTTTGCAAACCTTTTATTCCCCCCTGATCATGCACACTTGTGAGTGGAAAGGGGCAGCCCCGGGTCTGTGCCGCCCGCTGCTGGAATTCCAGCCCCTGCACGATTATTACATTATTTAATTATCTTCATTTTATTCCTCAGATGTTTATCAGCTGCTTTGCATATCACGTGGGGCCGGTCGGGCCAATGAGCTCTCGCCTGGCGCGACACTGGCGCGTCAGCTCTGGTCAAGTCTCGGAGATTTAGTATCTCTTTTTTCAGTCTTTGGGGCTTTTAAAAAAGAGCCACTAGTCTCAATGCTGATCGGGCTATGACAGCCTCCGTGCTCCTCCATCCCCGCTGGATCGAGCCCGTCATGTTCCTCTACGACAACAGCCTGGAGGAGATCAATAAGAACATGGAAGGTTTTCATGCAGGCAGCAACTTTGCGGCAGCGGCGGCGGCCAACCAGTGCCGGAATCTGATGGCTCATCCCGCATCCCTGGCCGCTCCCAGCACGGCTGCCTACACGTCGAGCGAAGCGCCAGCCTCCGGCATGGCTGAGCCAGCTGTCAAACAGTGCAGCCCCTGCTCGGCGGCCGTGCAGAGCTCCTCCGGGGCCGCCCTGCCCTATGGCTACTTTGGCAGCGGCTACTACCCCTGCCGCATGACCCATCACAACGGCATCAAGTCCTGCGCGCAGCCCGGCTCCACTTTTGCGGACAAATATATGGACACCTCGGTCTCGGGCGAAGAGTTCACTTCCCGGGCTAAGGAACTGGCTTTCTACCAGGGCTATGCCGCTGGCCCCTACCAACCCGTGCCGAGTTATTTGGATATGCCTGTGGTGCCCACAATTGGAGGTCCTGGAGAGCCCAGGCATGAGCCCTTACTCCCCATGGAGAGTTATCAGCCTTGGGCAATCACCAGTGGGTGGAATGGGCAAGTGTACTGCCCCAAAGATCAAACCCAGCCTCCCCACCTCTGGAAATCCACTCTCCCGGGTAATGCACCTGCATGGCTTGTGTCCTCCTGCAATCTTTTTACTGTCGCCACTATTGACCTTAGAACTAGTTAGTTAGTAGTATTGTGCGCTTTCTGTTCTTTTTGCTGCTGCTGCTTTGGGTTGGTTGTTGTGCTATAGTTTTTGAAACATTCAAGCTAACCTTAAAACTGACCCCACTACACCTCCTCCCCCATCCCCTCACACACAGACACTTATACTAGTTCTGATGGTATTAATATGATCAGGAATGACTTTGCTCCAGAATTCAAGATATGCCTGCTTGAATTACTAATAGCATTAAAGAGGGAAATAGCTGGAAAAGTCTGCTAAAAAAAGTTATTATGCATTCACGCTTAACAAGAATTTTCCATAAATAGTGCAGCTTGCACACTTCATAAATTATTGAAACAGTGTATAATTTTTCCTAAAGTCCCTTCAGGAGGTATGTGTGTGTGTGTGTGTGTGTATGTGTGTGTGTGAGAGAGAGAGAATCAAGACTTTGGCAGTTGAGTGCTGTTTACTATAAAAAAAAATCTCATATCGTTAACGGTCGCTTAGTGGCCAAGCCTGTTGAGCATGGTAGAATTAAAGTTCGCTGTAGATTTAACCTCTGTGCAATTTGAAGATGTCCTAATCAGTAATAATTTTATAATGCCTACATACATGGTTTTCTGTTCCAGACGTCGTTTCGCATCCCTCAGATGCGAGCTCGTACAGACGTGGGAGAAAGAAACGAGTGCCTTATACAAAGGTTCAATTAAAAGAACTCGAAAGGGAATATGCTACAAATAAATTCATTACCAAGGACAAACGAAGACGGATATCGGCAACTACAAATCTGTCAGAGAGACAGGTCACAATCTGGTTCCAAAACAGGAGGGTCAAAGAGAAAAAAGTCATCAACAAATTGAAGACTACCAGTTAATGGATTAAAATGGAGACGCAGCAGTTCACAGGTTTCAGAACTATTTTTGTCCAGATTAAAATAAATAATAATAATTAAAAAAGACAATGAACCTCTTATTTCATAACAAGAGATCTGTATCTTTGGAATTATAGCATTTTAAAAAATATTACTGTAGGAAATGGTTAAGACTGACTGTTCCCCCGAAATCCAGACCAGACAGTTTAAATGATAAACTATAGAGCCCAAATGCCCACCTCTCAAATGCTCAGTTTCAATTAAGATACACGTTTTACTGAAAATCTTGTAAGTATTTCTGTGACCTTAGTATTCTAGAACACTATTTAATGGTTATAATCTGAAAGCTGGTTCAAATAAGAAGTTCGATGTAAACATATTTTTTCTTCCATTGCAATCCAAACTGCATGTTGAATTACTGCTCAGGTAAATCATAGTGAAAATATACAATTACTGTATGTTTAAGAAATGCGTTTTATGTATGAAAAGAAGGTACTGAATAAGGATTTCAGAGGCATCAGTAACGACGGAAGCTCTGTGGAGCAAATTAAAAACAATGCAAACTATTGGGGATAGAAAGGCTAATACTTGTTTGGAAATAGCTTTCTTTGAGTTATTTTTCAATAGCTGATTTTTTAGCGTTCGAGCTGTTTCCTGCAAACAATATGACAGATATTTTCTAAAAGAACTCTACATATATTATACCTCAAATGGTCTTCAAGAATTGTTAAATAGGTAAACCCCAGTAAATTGTAAAACTTTTAACTCTTGGGTGGACACAAATACGCGAATGTTGGCATTTTGTTATAATAAAAAAGTCCTTTCTGGGGAAAAAATCTCGGAGAACTCCAAACTGAAAAATACATGTTGTGTTCCCAGAAATATTTTGATTTCTATATTCTATATTTTGATCTATAAGTAATTAGTAATTTACCTTGTTTATTGTCTGTTCTGATGCAACATTAAGAAGTTGAGGGATTCATTTTACAGCACCTTTTAAATCCAAACAGTTATTTCAACCAGCACATTATTTTTGTTTTTATTCACTATAAGATGCTATCTTGTAAATAATAATTAAAAAAATCAGCGCACTGTGAAAATGTATTTGGGCACCCTTATTTTTTACATTTCTATTGAAAATGAAAATTCAAGACCTGTAGGTAGATCTAGTGGTATTAATACTGTTAATAAAATAGTCACTGTAACAAAACCTGAAAGAAATACTCTTTATTTTTCCATATTTACGTGCATTTCGTGAAAAATAATGTATCTGTCTTGTAATAACGTTCTCTTCGATCACTTAAATAGTTCATATATTTTCCTGTAAATTATTTAGCTGGGGGTGGGGACTCTTGATAACTAGCTTTACTAAACTATAAATGTTTCAGTCAGGTTAAAGAGTCAGGTATTTTGAATGGGGGGTGGGGAAATGACATCAGTGTAGTGCTGGAGCCCCTGAATGAAAATGAAAAACAGTTGTTAGAAGACCCACAAATGCAGAGATGGCAGTATTTAAGGTTTATTACTAGGACTGGATATGTCTACGCGGGAAGGTTTTGGTATTTGTTGAAGTGACAGGACTAGGAAGGCCTTAAACCTTGACCTTGACGAAAAAAGACAATTTGTGACCTTGACTTTTGACAGCTCATGAATAGTCGTCTCCAGGATTAGTAGATCAAGGGCGCCACCTCGCGTTTCCAACTCGTCTTTGTAGCGAGAGAGCTCCAGTGGAACGAAGGCTGGTCACCTGGCTCTTATTTTACGTGCCTTACCTCTTTTTTGTCCAGATGGGACACACATATATAGATCATGCGTAAGAAAGAAAGTAGAACATATAATGTTGTATGTGATATTTTACTTCATATCTATATTTATCGAGCTATCTTATACCCTGAACTGTCATGAAAATCAGTTTTAATCTAATCTGAGTCTAGAAGGCCATAATTTCCATTAAGAAGCTGCATACTAGCCTTTGATTCTTGTGTATGTCTTTGGCAGTTGACAAGACTTGTGATAGTCAAAGAAATTGTCTTCAATAACTTTTTCCCCTGTCTCCTAAGGTGGTCTGCTACCCTAATTAGAATTATTGGGAAACCTTTATGGCAAATAAAAGTATCCTATACCGTGCTAACTATAGACTTCTAGGATTACAGTTCAGAAATCTACCTCTTCGTAGGTCAAAACAGAGGCCTTTCTGGAACTTAGATCTACAAGTTTGACTTTAACACAAAGCTTGGATAAGTGTACAGGGAAGAAATGTCTTTTTTTTTCTAGGAACTTCTTGTGTCTGAGAGATTTCACTTAATACGTTTTGATATTTCAGAATGCCAGCTGACTTTCTAAGAACGCAAACTTGTGTAGAAAATGTGTAGGATTTTATTTTGTTTTTTCTCGCAGGTTCCTGTAGTGTGTTAGGGGAGTGAATTTTTGTATTTTTGAAATGGTGTAAGGCTAAATCACCCAACAATCTAGTAACAACATTAATATTTACTACCGTCACTTGTAGCTCTTCAAAAGTCAGCCACTATTACGTCACACTCAGTAAAAATATGTTAAACTACATTTCTCTGGACTGCTAAGAAAATCCTTGAGAATAAAATCATACAGCATTTAAATTACAACGTCTTATATTGACTTCTATTTTTTTTAATAACTACATAAGAAATTAAGTGAAAGTGTTCTGTCGCTAAGGGTGGAGAGAACAGGCCGAAAGGAAGAACCTGTCATTACAAAGTATCAAGGAGGTTCATTTATAATTTGCTCGGGCGGAATTATTAAGGGTCTCGGACAGTTATACTGGTGTTGTAATCCATTCGTTCGGAAGCACAGATTCGAATTGTGCAAAATTCTAATCATCTCCTGAGACGGGCTGTGGGCCCTCAATGCCGACTGGACTAAAAGGGCGTTAAATGAGCTCAGCATCTTGTTGCATTGGGCTCTTAGGGAGATATTCTGCAGTCCTATTGATGTCCATGTGAGTTTTGCCTGAATAATAACTGCAGGAGAGGGTGTCTATTGATGGGGACCGGGGGTAGGAGAGAACAAACATCTACTGATGCATGAATCGAATGATACTCTATGCATTTTCCTAATAAACCGTGGAATGCTTATGCTTCTGTACTAAGAAAAAGAGTAATCAGAATGGCATACCATTGTATTTTGCAGGGGAACATCTGAAAGCCCAGTTCTGCTCAGTTACACCGGAGTATTTCCGGAGTAATGCCATTGACTTCACAGGAGCTCTCCAGCTTTTCACTGGTGTAGCTGAGAGCAGAATCTCACCCTGAAGCTTAGTTGAGACATAATTTTTTATTTGTTTTTGTAGCATTCTAAGATGTAGTGAAAGGAAATGTAAAAGCTCTCACTATATTCTGGAATTAGTTACAATTCTGAATTCGACAATTTCAGTGTCTAACACTTTTGATCACCGAAAATATATATGAATGTAGTAAATAAACAGTAATTATATATATAGTAAATTATATATGTATGTATATACACACATTTACACGCATTATTCACTATATATATAGTTAGCGTTTATTTACCACATTCATATATATTTTCGGTGATCAAAAGTGTTAGCTTAGATACTGAATTTGTCGAATCCAAAATATATGTATATTGGCATAGACGCAAAATGTGTCGGCACATTTTCTCGGTTTCGTTATTTATAATCGTTAGTTTGACTGAAGAAATACAAATACAAACACACACATTTACACTCGTATGTACTCTGTATGTATATAACATACTTCAAATTACATATAATTTACACGTGATTTATATTTGTATTGCACAATTCAAGTCGCATGTAATTTGCATTTAAATATATTATACTAATAAATAGTTTAGCAAACTCTTCGAAAATCAATAGCAGTTACATATTCCCCAAGAGTAATTGTTTAAAAATGTTAATAGGTTTAATAAAATCACTTTTAAACCACTTGAAGTAACTCTTTATCGGAACTAATGAATGAAATCATTGTGAAATCAGCTAAATCCTTGTGCTGAAACTGGGTTACTGGATTTAAATTTCCACTGGTGTCTATATATTTTTACAGTGTACGTATTTTGTAGTGTAAAAAGTGTGCAATTTCAATTGTGATGCTTACAGGAGCAACATAACATTTTGGACCTGACCCTGCTCTCATTGAAATCCATGGCAAGTTCCCATTGACTTCAAAGGAAATAGGATAAGGTCCTCTTTCCTAAAAAATAAAGGTTCCTCTCCTGCTTCCGTTTAAGTATAGAAAAATCCCATTGACTTCAGCAGGAGTGGGATTAGGCCCAAGGCGCAGATGTATAACAATAATTCAAACCAGCGTCTAGCTCTCTTGTAGTCTTATTGAGTTAATGGGAATACACCAACACCCAAAAACGGAAGGTTCGGGCCTTATTAAGAATTGTTATCGTAGTAAGCATATTAAGCAATAGGGAACTTGCATCTGAAGAAGTGAGGTTTTTTACCCACTAAAGATTATGCCCAAATAAATCTGTTAGTCTTTAAGGTGCCACCGGACTCCTTGTTCTCCTTTTTTTAAGGCACATTACGTCCCTCATTAACTGTCCGGCAAACCACCTCCTGATTTAGGCTCCGACTCTACAAAACATACATGGGAAAGTTAATAGCCAGGTGAGTTCTATTGATCTTGCTGGGATTATTCACTCGAGCAAAATTATTTACTTACGTAGGGGGGTGCCGAATTGGGCCAATAACTGACCTCACGTACGGATTTAGCTTGATCATTGGGTGATTGTTTTACTTATCAATGCGTCAACTGATTTAATAACAAATTAAGAATTAGCTGTGCTTACTGATTTATGAATTGGAGAATTCTTTAAAATTGACTGCGCTATGAAATGTAGGGAGAGGGAAATTCGCTGTACTTTACTTAATATCGAATAATCTGTCAGCAAACATGAAGAGGAATAGTTTAATGTCATGATTTTAAGGCGCTTCACTGATTACGTTGTCTTCTTTTTAATTGTGAAACATATGATCGTCCGCTTTATTTTCGAATATCTATCTATCTATCTAGTCTTCTTGTGTATACATAAACACACCTATATATGCATGTGCGTGTGTGTATGTTATTTATTACCTTAATTTACCATCCAAAAGCTGTTGGCATATACATTTTCAAATACAAATTACTGTTGTATTAGATATTCCCGTCTCAGCAATCTGACGCCAATGTTCTAAAATATGTCCGTAATATGTGTTTTATAGGTAAATATATCACCAACGAAAATAATTAATAAACGCGATACACTACTTCACAAGGTACTCCCATGCACATGGGTCTGAGAAGAACATTTTTTATATCTTCAACACTACCAGGAATATATTAAAACGGGGGAGGGAGGGAGGGAGTCATTGTATCTGTAATGTTTGATAGTGTTACACACATTCAGCATTTTATTTGCATACATTTAAAATAACCCGAAATAGCCTGGGAGGGTTGTTGTTACTGATTTATAGTTTATTATTTATTATTATTTTAAAATCAGAACAAATAAAAGACACCTAGAGGTTTTAACTTTGTTTTCCCAGATCCCTGGAAAATGCTGTATATAGAAAAAAAATGAAGGCAAGCTAATGCTATATATTTAGAGCATTTATGGCAACAGTAATGTCAAGGTAATATTTCTGTCTCAGTGCAAAATGAAAAACATAATTAAAGATAAAAAGATTAGCCCAGCCCCATATTTTGCAATTCTTGCAGGATTCAGCAACATAAACCTTAATTCCAAGTGTCTGAATATGTTGATTTATAATCTTCTAATGCCTGACGTCCTTAGAACATTGGATTTAGAATTCCCATAGACTAGAAATGTTTTATGATATTTGATGACGACGGAAGAGTAAAACAAATGTTTTGTATTTTTTTTCCACAGCAAGAGAATAAGATGGTATTTAATCTATCTCCGCCTTTAACTCCTGGCAGTAACAAAGGTGGTTTGCAACGGGAAATAAAACTTGACAGCAGCATATTTCCTAAAGGGGATTAGTTTAACGGCAAAACTATGTCTTTTTCCTCTTTCTTAAAAATACTTCCGTTTAAAATTACTGGATTTCTAAGAAATCATTTCGAAAGAAACCAACTGTGGTGCTTAAAATTGTAATTATTGGGATATAAAATTATGTCACGCTTCTGTGGAAATGACTTTATTTTTTTCATGTCTGAACAAACGGTAAGTATCTAGCCCGCCAAACTATAAATTTAAGTTTACAAAATGTTGCTGTCTTAAGTAAAATACACATTTCAGTGTCTGTGTAGGCAGCGTTAGCAATGAAATCAAAACAGTGCTTAATACAAAAAAGAGATGCTATCAAAAGGCGGGTTGTTGTCATTCGGAACTTTTAAATGAACTTAAAATGATGATTTGAAGAGACGTCCTTAAAGATTTTCTTGTGGTTGAGGAGTAGAAAAAATATGAGGGATAGTCTTTTCTTTCCCAAATTATACTTGTTCTCCAATAAACTACGGACCATGTTGACAGCAGACATTACAATTATTTTCTGGTGGGACAGTTCTCGCAAAATGTGGGATTGGCTTGGGTGTTTTAGCCTATTGTTGCTTCTTTTCTTGGAAGCCTCCTATTCTTTCCTTGCTAATTGCCCCTTTTGTAGGGATTTGGCTCATTAGCTGCATCTAGGAAATGCAAATGTTCATTAACGCTCTGCGAAAACGACCCAGTGAAAATATGGCGTGCTGAAATGCAATGGTCTTTGCCGCTCCTAGATCTGATTTCTGATTAAAGATCCCCTAGGAGAGCATCTTCCCTTCCCCCCTCTCCTCCTGCAGCGTGAAAGAAAGCGCCCTCCTCTACGTAGTAAAGGTCAAGTCCTACAACGCACAATCCACGGTCATTACTGTACCGTGACCCACGGTGTATTGGAGAGGGAACGTCAGTGTGTCCAGTGATCAAAAACTCTTGGACTTTTCCTCTATGGCGATGGGAATACACGGAATTATATTGCAGTTAGCCTACTGCAATTACCTTGTTGTATTAGAATTTCAGTCGGAAATTTTAGCAGGACTGAGAAAAGAAATACTTAGCTTGTCACACTGGTGCCTTTTCCAAGTAGGCTAGGCTGAAGTCTGTGAGAAAGCTTATGCGCCTTAGCGGCTCAGTTTCTTTGCGTGCCTGGGTGCGATTAAAAACCTTTCCAGTTCCAGAAGAAATCCTTTTGTGGACCAGGTGTATTGTATGTATAGGAAAGCCACTACTGAGTGGGTGTCTGGAGTGCTATCAAGCGAGGCGCGGGATCCTAGCTATTAGTCTCCGGGTTTTGATGTTTGCACAAGGGAAGAAGATTTCGGACACTGGGGTAAGATTTAAATGTTTTTCCTCGATCTTGCTCAATGGTTTCCCTCTCCCTGCTGCTGATGTTGAATTCAAAACAGTGTGGGACCGGTGATTTGTACAGCAATGTCATTTGGAAGGCCTTTGCGGCGGTTTTTCAGCCCCACTCCTCCTCCTCTTCCCCTACTTAACCCTCCAATGTAGCTCTCCCCCATGATATAAACAGAAGTACAGATTTTGCTTCAGAAGTTTGGGGGAATTAGCGCGGCTAATGGTGACGATCAAGCCATTTATAAAAGTATTAATTCTGATGGTCGCTTGGGGGCAAGGCTTCAACTTGCCAAAAGATGCTAAGGAGCACAACAGAGGTGGAAACAACAAAAGGGTTTTAGTGTTAAAGAAAGATGAAAGGTGCCGGGAGTGTCAAACCCAAGATTAGAGGGTGCATGTAGTGACGGTGCTGGATAATTGGATTTGTATTTGTCTGTTTCTCTAAGAGTTTGCTCAAAGGTAATTGAGTTTCTTTCCGAGTAATTTTTCCTCTTTTTGTTATTATTTAATCTTGCAAGAGAATTAAGGAGAGGGGAAAAACCCTACAAGAATAAAGCCATCCATGGACGAATTTCCTTCATGCTCCCTTAGGATGGTTATTTAACCTGCCTGGGTTTGGCCATATGTGGAATGTCCGAAAACAAATTTCCACAGGATTTTGTAACTGGCCAATTTAAACGAATCCGAAGTTAATTTTAATCACTTTGATTCAAACTCCCCCCGCATAGTTTGATTTGCTTAGTATATCAGAAATTCGCCACTGTACCCAGCCTGGGTTAAAAATAATCGGAAAGCACAGTATTTTAGGCCAGTCTGTTCTTAAACTTCGGGATGCCGCTGGGTAGACATAAAAATGAATAGTTGTTAATACAAAGAAAGCTTGAATTGCTTTCAGCCGTAGCTAATGGTTGGCATATGTCTAAATATAAACAGCTTTAACAAAATAAAAATACCACATTGAATAAACAGGAAAAAGGGACCGACTAGAGATCCACATCTCAGCTCTGCTTGTTTTGTTGGACTTTGAGAAGTGCCTGATATAAAATGGTATTGTTGTGTTGCTAAATAGTTTCATTTAAATATATACTGATGTTTGTACCATTGCTAGACATGGGCCAGAAAAAGGAAATTGACAATACGATGGACATGTTGAACCCGGAATATTCAAGACAAATCATATTAGGATTTGTGGGGGAAATATTTGTATAAGCACCCTTGTATTTTATTTGCATAGCTAAAATACAGTACACAAAAGGAAGAAGACCTTACAGAAAATATAAAACGTGTGTGGTAAAGCTATTACATTTTACAATCCACAACTTCTTTTAAACTTGTGTTTTACAATTTAAAAATTACATAAATACAGGGTTACCTTTACTATAGTACAGTTCTTAGAGTCCATCAGAATATGTTAATGTTCGAAGTCGTTGGTTTGACAGGCTCAGTATAATGATACTTCCTGTACCCGCCCCCTGAAACAATCCTTGATGAAGAAATGTCTTTAGGTCGGTGTGTTTCACGATTCTTGAGTAGGGCTCTCCTATACAGTTAGCAGGGTGGCATAGTAGAATCTAATTTTTATTTTTTTTTTGGTGAGCGGACAAAATATTTTTTTAAAAACCCTTAATCTATCGCTGTTAAAATTCAACATGCATTAGCGAAAACACTGAGTATTCTACAATCGGATTTAGCTGAGAATCCAAGTGATCTTTTTTTTTTAAAGGATGCACAGCAAATTGCGGATCTCAGCCCCCAAGAACAACCAAAATAAAAAGAGTTTGTCTCGCCATAGCGACATTTTATTGCCTATAACTTCACAATCTTAGCATTAAGAGCATATTATATATACCACAGGAATTGAACTTCGTTGTTGTAACCCTGAATTCCAATGTAACAAAATAACCTTCTGTAGGAGGCAATACAATCAGATTTTTCTCCCAGCATGTATTTCATTGATTAACATACCTAAGGTCAAGTTCAAGGCATCACCTGTAGCAATACTTCTAAATATATGTAGGCAATGGAATGTTCTGGCGGGGTTGTTTCTGTTGTTTAGATAAACAGCATCGCAGTTCCCAGACGGCGCGCCAATTTTGTAAGCAAACGGTTGTGGGTCAAATCTCTGTGGACTTTGCATCAGGAGATCAAGAGTCTGTACATTTTATGTAAGGATTGAGGTATAGTCTTATTGTTTTATAACTAGGTATATTGAAATAAATATTGGAGATAGTGTCTAAACAACTATGATTAATTCCACATAAAATACATCTTCATGAAAGGTGATTGGAACCTGTTTACTACAGGTGACGTTAATTATCCTAGTCATCTGTGGATTTGAATATGGGTGGAACTCAGTTAAAAGTGTCCGGCTTTCTATATCAAAATATAACACGCGAAGAATTTTGCTTTCGCAGACACTTTAGAACAACTGGGTTGGACACTCATCCCCTGCGCCCCACATTTGTCAGAAGTCTCTTGCACCTGTATGTGGATACATGGAAATAAATTAGTTACTGTATGTTTTCATGTATTGGGAAAATATAGCTGCACAATCAAGTAGAGAAAGGAAGATATTTATGGTACCGTTGACAGTCAAACAATTTCAGAAACACCTAGACGTCCAATATAACACCTCCGTATGCCCACCTTATTTTTGACCTGCCTCGATTCTCTTACAGATGGTACACAAAAATACCATGACATTGTAGGCAAATGTATACTCTGGGTCTCGACGCTTTCCAGAAAAACACGTTTTCGGAAACAGAATAATGAGAGAAAGACTCAGCACTTAAAACGGTGCTTGTGGTATGTTATAAATAATATCTAATATTTTGGTTAAAAAGAACAGGAAATAACAGTTGAAAGAGATTATTCTATTTAGCAGAATAAATTCCTTGTTAAAAAGAGAAACACCTCTGTGTTTATATTTCTTACAATTATCGGAATGTTGCCTTACTTTCAGTAACAGCTATTCGATATCGAGCATCATTCTAAGTAAATTTGAAATAATAAATGCTAAAATCGTGTAGCTTTATTCATATCGTCGTAAGTCTTATTTAAGTATTAAAAGAGACCACGATAAAGGAAAATCATTTTTCCAAACATTGTAACTTTAACATACAACATTTTCAATGCTAATAAAATCATGTACAGTCTCCAACTTGGTAAGTAAAAATTGTTTTTAAAAGCTTATTCGTCATAATTAATTTAATACCGTTAAATATACCAAGACTTCAGTTGAACTGTGACTCAGTTTTGTATTTACATTTGCTTTCTCTTTATATATAAATTTGCACCTCCATAATATGACTAGAATTAAGTAGCGCCTGGTTTTGAATAATAAAGAAACTATTCCGTATCATAATTTTGGAAATGCATTGCTCTTTTGATAAATCCCGACTAGCTGTAATAGCTGAGGTATTAGTGTTTGAAATCCATTATCAAAATATTGTTACAATTATTTTTTCTTAAAATGTTAAAGAAATGTGTTTAGGTGAAAAACTATATTTTGGTTATTACCGTATAGCTCAGTACTATAGTGGTCCAAAAGGAAAAGCGAAAAATAGCTGAGTAGAGAACTAGTAAGTCTTAAATAATGTTTAATTCAAACAATCGTCAGGAAATTTAAACAATTACAATTAAGACAATTTTTTTCAAAGTGTTGCGACCTTATAGGGAATTTTAATTAGAAAGAAAGTAGTTATGAGGTTTTCGTTGGCCGAAATATGTTGCGTATTTCCTAATATTGCCCTACTATAATAACTGCATGTATATAGAAAGAAAAGCATACAATAGCCATATGCTGTAATAATTAATTAGTGCATAATTTTGGAGACATCAAAATTCTATCAAAAAGCATGCTTATTGAAAATAGGCTAATTTTCAAAAATCAATAAAGGTGTAATATTTTAGTTAACTCGTTTTACATATAAGTTACACTTAGTATACACTTCTACTGTGAAACACGGGTATTCACCCTAATATTTAATATAAATTATAGTGCGATTTGTTTTTATGAAACCCCCTACAAATATTATACAAAGTGGCAACATTTTACACATTATAGAACTTGACCTTTTAAAGATCCCCTATATTGTCTTTAAAAGTTCCTTCTGCACACCAGATATATACAAACTCTGGACGTGACATCCTAGCTTTGTTTATATCGCTCCAAAGTATGGATTAGTTTTTCTTCGCTTCGTATAGGTAGACATGACCCAATCTGCTTATAAAGTGCATTCACCTATTAGCGATATTTGCGTCCATTGTTAAATGTATCTAGAATGACATGCAGCGCAGTTGCAAAGCACATAACTTGATTATACACATTGCCCTCTCTCAGCCAGACGAAATGGTTGTAAAAGAGGACTGAATGCATTTTGCTTCTCAAAATGAAATGCTTTCTTTTGTTTTTGCTGTTCTCACTGTGGTTAGCAGGGGCAATGCACGGTGTTATTTGCTTTCTAAACGCGGAAGTCCCAATGACTGTATTAAAAGAGCAATTCATAATTAGACAAAATAATAAACAGTATAATTGTGTTTGAAATAGCAACATAAGAGCAGTCTTACTGCAATTACCCAGACATTCCTGGGCTTTACGCGTATATTATGTCTGTTTCACTTAGCAGCAAATAAAGCAGAGAACTAACCCCGCCTTGGGTGTCTGCTTATTCTTACACTAGCTGCACCCTTAAATCTTTTCAATAATCGTTTCTAATTGTTCTACAGATGTAATCATTTGTCAGGATGCATTTTGTTTTCTCTCGTGTTAAAGCATGTTCTAACAGACTAAGTACCCTACTTCTCAGGGAAAATACATAGCAAACCATCAAAACTAAGCATGTATATTCTGCATAGGCTGTGAGTGTCCTTTAATATAATGTTAGCTGGACTTGCATTATTAATTGCGTTCTTGCCTTCATCCCATGATTTCCCTTTGTTTCAAATAGGCATAAATGAAAACAGCAAGTCAGAGTCTTTAACTGCACGACAGAAATTGAATGTAAATAGGAGCAGGAAATAGCCACATACAAACCTTTTTTTCAGAACTGCAGCCCGTTCTATCCCCAAGGTTTGAGATTTATTTAATTATGAGGGGACTGCAGCGATTCCAAGTAGGTGGTGTCTCCCGATTAACCGTTGGTCAGCTCTGTCATGTCTGTTCTGACACAAGCTGAAGTTGACTGCCAAAAGTGCTATAAAACCGCAGGTCAGTCTAGAACTGGTTTCGGTTCTCCTAGACGCGCCGTGTTCAATTATAGCCTTCAAAGCCCTAATACAAGTGCAAGAATTTGTTTGCCATCACACAGAGGCGGGGCGAACCTCTGCAATGGTGGCGCCTTTGTTATCTCAAAATCGCTGAAATCCTTTATACATTCCTTTTGTCTGGAAGGGGAGAATAGATTTTAATATCAAGAATTGAAAGGGAGGGAGGAGGGAGATGAACAGTACTCAGAGAGCAAAAGAGTCTTTTTTTCTTCTTTTTCTTTTTTTTTTTTTGGTAAAAAGGCAAAGGGGAAACTACATAGAGGCAAAAGTGTAGAATTAAGGAAGAAGACTAAGCATGGATGCTGCAGAGTTCTTCTGCGGCTTAAAATCATTTTTACAATCCCCAAACGACAATGGAGTCTTCAGGTAGCACTCTGATGACATGCATATCTCTTACTTCCATCCACTTTCTGGCAAATATGTCAAGCTTGAAGATTAATTAATAATTTCAAGTTCAGCTCCCAAACACTGAGGGAGCATAAAAGTTCTTGCAGCACACCAAAATAAAGAGTTCATTAAAGGGATATGTCCAGAGCATTTGATTTGTGATTCGTAACCCTTGTAAAATAAAAAAGGGATATAAACATTAATGCTAATAAATTAGTTTACTCCACTACAAAGTAATTACTTGATAATGTTGATATTTACAGCTTGAATTCAAATGTAATAGTTAACTATAATTTAGCGAAAATACATAATGGGAATATTTAGTCAGTGCACAACATGATAAGATTTGTTATTAAGTCAGTTATGATAAGCTAAGCAATAAATAAACAAATCGATGTTGACATTTAAATACCGAAGATCTCCAAAATTTACAATAGAACTTTCCCCTGATATATAAATACTTCCACTACATTGTGGACGTAGAAAAATTCAAAAATGTTATCTTCATATTTTTAATTTTCCTTCCATTGCTCGCCCAGGTCCACAGGAACAGAGATGGTGAAATATTTCCAATTTCTTAATTACACCAACTTCACAATTTGTGGCCTTAGTGTAATTCTGTTTTACTGTTTTGATTAAAATGAGCCAGAACCTAAATATTTCTTTTCTGATCTCGATAAGCAGAATAGGAAAAAAAAAATTTTTTTCAACAGCTTAAGGTTGTTCATACCTCAAAAGGTGCTGGCTTATTTCTCTGTTTTCTTTGGCAAAGATCATTCGATGGGATGTGCATTTCTGTTGGCAAAGAAATACTTTTTAGTCTCTGCCCTGTACAATCCGCTTTCCACATCATCCCCTTCATGCAACACTAGTAAAAGCTTCACTACGTTTTTAAAATAGGTCTATCTAGATCTCAACGTCCAGCGATGGTCTGAAGAAAAAATAAAAGTATCTGGGTGCTGCAAGTTTGTTTTTAGGGGTTAATAGGATGAAAAAATATTTTTAACAAGGCTTCTGGCAATTAAACATAGAATATTTGTGAAATCGGAATAGCCCAACATCCATTGGTTTCCCAGGTATTTAGCAGCACTGTTTAGGCAAAGAGATCAGATGCCCTCTTTACGCAGTGGTCTGGAATTTAAAGGACTTCCTAACATTGCAAATAAAGAAAGCAACGCTTTGGAGAAACGGCAAAAGGAAAACCTTCACGATGGGAATAAAATGTTATTAAATATCTCTAGCAAAACTTGGATAAAACCGGACAGGGTATTTGAGGTTAATATGTTAAAAAGGAAAGGAAGACACTAAGCGCTTCGGAAGTGAACATGAATGCGAGCATGTAATCTATTCACCATGAAAATCAGTACAGACTTGACCCTGGCACATTCTTCCAAGCAAAACCCTGCAGGGCGACTATCTTCTGCACAAACAAAAAAATACCGACCGACTGCTCTGGAAGCATTCAATGCTAGAAATCAGATGGCAGGAAAAAAACAATCATTTAATTTCTCTTGATTTTTTTGCAAATACTGTATACAAATAAAAAAGGTCTCACCTAACATGTGGGAATTGCTAATTCTTTCTACTCCACAGCGACCTGGTGCAATTGGTCAAACTGATAAGTAGGAAAAAGTGTCATGCGTCTTTTTGTTCTCTGAGGGTGAACAAGGAAAACATGAGTTATATTTTAGATTACGTGCTTTTGGTGAGAATACCAAAGTGACGATCTGTTGCTTCCCCTGAGATGGCTACAAAGAAAAAAGGGCCCATACTTGCAGCTTGTCAATTTCAACATTTGGTCACATGACCAGCACCTCCCTGCTAAGGATGGGGATAGATTTCCACGTCAGCTTACGTCTCCAAATTTCTTACTTCACGGATCTGCTTCAAAGAGGCAGCTGCATTAGAGAATCATGTTAAGCTCAGCTAATGCGGAGAACCCGAGGTAGCCTAATGATGGATTTTGATGAGCGTGTTCCTTGTTCCTCTAACATGTATTTGCCAAGTTGTACTTACTACGTCTCGGGTCCTGATTTCTCCAGCCTCCCTTCTTTTTTGCCCCAGACCCCGTCTTCTCGCCCTATGACATACTCCTACTCTTCCAACCTACCCCAGGTCCAACCTGTGAGAGAAGTTACCTTCAGGGAGTATGCCATTGACCCCGCCAGTAAATGGCACCCCAGGAACAATCTGCCCCACTGCTACTCAGCAGAGGAGATCATGCACAGAGACTGCCTGCCTGCCACCAACACGGCTAGCATGGGCGAGATGTTCGGCAAAAACACAGCAAACGTCTACCACCCCACCACCGCCGTCTCGTCCAATTTCTATAGCACGGTGGGGAGGAACGGGGTCCTGCCCCAGGCTTTCGACCAGTTTTTCGAGACGGCGTATGGCACCACGGAAAACCTGTCCTCGGCGGACTATTCGGGAGACAAGAATGGCGAGAAAATGTCTGCGACAGCTACTGCAACTTCAAGTTCGGAAGGCGGCTGCAGCAGAGAGGCGGTAGCAGCAGCAGCAGCAGAGGAGAAGGAGAGGCGGAGGAGGACAGAGAGCAGCAGCAGCCCGGAGTCATCTTCCGGCAACAATGAGGAGAAATCCAGCAGCTCCAGTACGTATAAAGGCAGCGCCCAAGCGCTTTATGAAAGGGAGTTTGAAATCTAGCGCACCACCGCTGTTAAATTTTTATATGCTGTTTTATAAGCATATAAGGTTTATGAAGGGCCTTTAGATTTCCCCCAACAAAACTTTGTTATAAACGGCAAGATCACGTGTTTAGTGCTGAAATTGGCCGTGAAATACCCACCGGCCAATGGATGCCTTTAAAAAATTCGTTTTCCTTCCCTTTTTTTACTTTTTGTTTAAATAAAAGGGGCTCTGTGGTCAAACTCTCGAAAATATAATAACGTACGTTTGTGCCTGTAAAGTCACCAAAAAGGGATCCTGACTCCTTTGATATCAAGGTAATTCAGTGATTTTATAAAAGCCATGTGTTGCACCAGAAGTCTAGTTAGGGGCTGAATTCAAAGCCATCACCATTTTAACGATTGCACTAGCATAGTGTTTAGCAGATAAAGTAGCCGCCTGAACTGTAGCAATATATTAAAAAGAAACAAATTAACCTAAAGCTGGCCTTTTTGTCTAAAGGAAGCCATTTTACCTAGGCATTATGGCAATTACGTGTTGCCTTCTGTTCAACAGTCTGTTACTTACAATTGTTTTTCAATCTGTCAAAGTCTGATTTTATATGTGTTTTTTAAAAAGGCAAAGCAAGTAAACAACTTTGAAAAATACCTCTACAGTGGCCTGTACCAGAAAAGGAAGATTTTTTTTAAAAAGGGATAAGACAAATATTTAATTTAAAGAGCTTTTGAACCTTGAAAACCTTCCAAACAGAACTACTCTTCGTACTGAACTTTAAGCCTACTGTGGCAAATTGAGAGACGACATTGCTATTATAGTTATATACCTGCATTTTAAAAAACAGCGGAGTCAATCAGAATGCAACGATTTAGTAGCAGCCTTAGACGCAGTGCCATTTCCACTGATTAAAAAAAAAGAGGGGGGAACACATGAATGGAAATGTAAAGCCAGGATTTGTAGACAGAATAAAAATCAATTGTAATAGTCTGGAGAAAGACTGGGGTTGCAAATGTGTTTACTAACCCTGCTAACATAATGTCAGCTGGAGTGAACCAGGTGATTAAAACAGAAATGTCTATGTGCAGCTGTTTGTGGAGTCTGTCACACCATGGTACCAAGCATCGCATATAGCTTTTGAAAAGTGCAGGCAGAAATAATGTGGCAGGTACTCTAATACTTGTTCTGTATTATGCCTGTCCCCTTTTGCCGAAGTGACACGGTGTTTGCCATCATTGCTTTTTCACATGAAGAAATGTGGGCTCTGCACATTCTGTATCCTTTCCTCATAGAAAGCCCGGTAAGGTAAAGAGCTAGCCTGTAGAATAGGACCTAACCGTTATACCCAGGGAGTAGGCAAAACACTTCACAGATTTGCCCATTGACTGAGCTTTTCCCAGTACCAAGTTTCAAACACTTCTGCCTTTTTTCATTCCACAGGTGGACAACGTACCCGTAAAAAGAGATGCCCATACACCAAATATCAGATTAGAGAATTAGAAAGAGAATTCTTCTTCAGTGTCTATATAAACAAAGAGAAACGCCTCCAGCTTTCCCGAATGCTCAATTTGACCGACCGTCAAGTAAAAATATGGTTTCAAAACAGAAGAATGAAAGAAAAAAAAATTAACAGGGACCGATTACAATATTACTCAGCTAATCCACTACTTTAAAACTCATAGCGTTTTTCAAAATGAGATTAAATTCAGATTTCGCCCTTGACAAGGTCAAGCCACAGGGTTACATTTAAGAAGGAGGTGTGTAACTGACGGGACTATGAGACCTATGATTTTACATACATGTAAATCAACTCTGGACTTTTAATTTTTTAATTTTTGATATTTACATATCAACTGGAATTGATTTGATGCTGACACACATGGCATCTAGCGCCAACAGGCCAGCCATAATCTTTGTTCTGAGTGCAAAATTCATACCTCTTACCTTTACAGACACTTCCGCTCGTTCTGTTCTGGTTTCAGTAATTAAAAGTGGGAAGTGAAACTTTGCCTATTCACTGTTTAACTATTGTTTATCTTGTTCCCTTGTTTTACTGTGGAATGTGTGTGTGGAAATTACATGTCGAGTTTACGTGCTGAGGACCACTGCAAAACAAAGCTTCGCAAAATAATATTTTTTTCCTTCGGAAGAGAATTTCTATGTTAGAGCAGTGCTCCATTACTAATTGATTTAAATAAAAATAAATACATATTCCTTTACAAAGCCAATCAAGAAAGTTATAGTAAAGACGAAGTGATGGATATAATCGTGCTTTATTGGGTGCGGGGGTGTGTGATATGAAAGACTTGATTATTTACTTTAAAAATATGTCAGGCATAAATTTGCCATATATCGTAAAGAAACAATCACTGAAAATAAAATGTTTAGCAGTTGTCATATTAGCTCTCGATTTATTTATAACAACTGTCTATACCTTGCCATCCTTTTAAAAACTAATCATGATGCCCATATTTAAACGTTAAAAAGATGGTTAAATGAATTCCAAAGTTTTAAAAGAAAAAAATAAATAAAAAACTAACCTTCTGGCTTCTGGCTCACAAACTTTCTTCAGGAAATACCTGTGGCGAACGAGAGTTTGGTAAATACCACACAACACTTAACTGTAACTTGGATTTGTAAAATGCACTAACATTTGAATCACCAAACTAATTTAATCTTCTGTTTCTTTAGAAGGTTGCTTGTAAGGAATTTATTCAGAAGCCGAACAATGTAAATATGGTAATTTTGTTTTCATATGTTGTTGTCTACTTTAAATGTCATGAGCTCTACTTCGTCCCTCAGGCGACATATACAAAGAATGGATAGTTGTTCGGAGTTCTTTTAAACATATACATATACATATAAATATATATATAAATATATATATTGTCCTGCAGGAACCAAAGCGAGAAAAATGCAATTTAAAAAATATTTAAAATTCTATATCAGTTTACAAAGGATACGATATTCTATCGTTAAAGTAATTTGCTGTTGAGAGTACGTGAATGTATATTTCATACAGGAACAGTGTTTTACAAGACTTGTAAATAAAAAACATTACCTATTTTGTTTTAATACATTTTTACATAGTTTTTTCCCCCTTTGAGATGATAGGGTGCCTTTTTTTCTCTACATGAGCAACAAATTGGTGATAATTATTTTTGAACAATCAGCTTACCAAATGGATGTAATTTCTTTTTACACAGTTCACAAAATGCAATATCTTTGTATTACATCACTGTTTTCAATATCTATCATCTATATGTATATACAGTTTTCTTTTAATACGCGAAAGTATTTGGTTGCATGTATACAATGGAACAGCGCACAAGGAAATAAAAAAATGGAAACTTTATATTTTTATTTTGGTGTTACATTACTGTGTATTGTTTTATCTAATCTAAATTTTACAATCAAAATCTACTGTGCAAGTTACACACCTATTTTTTCTAATCCTGCACTATCAGCCAAAGGACAATGTTCACACTGGTGAATAAACATGCAGACCAAAGCTCATTTAAATCTAAATTTCAATGGATTAAAAAGAGGAAAAATAATGCTTTTGGTAATTCACTGTAAATATCACGCCTTTGTTCTCAGCTGTAAAATACACACAAGACAATAACTTGTTATGTTCTAGGAATTAAAATATATTGTTTATTTCAGACCACACCTGTCTGGACGAACCATTTTAAAATTATTTTTAGTATCAGTAATATTTGGGAACATTTTATCACCATAACCCTAAAGCGAATATTAAAATGAGCTGACGTGTGTGTAAAGGAGTGAGAACACTGTTTTCTTCTAAAAGCCTTCCATGCGTGAGAGTGGTGGAACTGGGCTGTATGAAATTGTCCTTGATCTGGAAGGGGGGGGGAAACAAAAGTTGGGAAAACAATGTCTAGATGAGACTGTGGTATGGAGAATGGAATTTTAATCTCTAATCCTTGTTCTAATCTTAATCAGGAAAAGAAAGTGCATTCTGTTTTTGAATTGTTTACTGGCTTTGAACTTCTGTATTGCTTTGGACATCACCCATAACCTTGAGGTGAAGGGCTAAATGGCTCTGGACCTCTGGTTGACAACCCCCACCCAGTCAGACAACGTCTCGTCAAAAGAAATGTTTAAAAAAATGAGAAAAAGGGCAGTTTGCTTCTTTGTTTGTTTGTCTAGAATGCCACAATGGTATGCAAGTTTTAAAAGAGATGGACGGATAGATACAGAGAGAGAGAGAGATGAATGGCAGTGAGTGTTTAGCAAGAAGCTTCCTTTCCTAGTTAAAAATTAACTGGTATTCATGGCTACTCCTGGAAGCAGTTGAGCCATGGCGTTTCTCTGGTTGGGATTTGATTTCCTAACCCAGTAAAAACGCATCCTCTGTGTTGCTGTGACAATGTGATTATAAAAAGTGTCCATGACTTGTTCATTTGCATATCTGGAATGCCCTGCTATAAACTAAGCAGAAGGTCTCAGCAATTTCTTAGATATAGAAATTAGATCTGAATAATACTTGTCTGTACCCAGTCTCTAGCATCCTTTTATTAAAATAGTGAATCTGAATTCGTTAGTCAGTCACTGTGCCTCAGGTGCCCGATTGCCACTAGATGGCGTGCTTCAGATCAATGTCAAAGCCGCAGAGGGAGAAGAGAACCCCTGGAAAAAAAATCTTGGCCTTTGTTCACTTTACATTCTAGCAGCAGCACGTTAAATTATTGCACTTTGTATGCTACGGTTGGCAAAAGTAGCTTCAGTGGATTGCTTACTTGACACATGAAGTTAAACATTTCTCAAGGCATTCCTGAAAAATTTAATCCCGACTGACTTTGGTTAGAAAAAAGCATGAAGGTAAGTGCTTAGATCTGCCATACGTACAGAAATTAAAATGGAATGGGCTGTTATCAAACTAGTTCTTGGAAAGTTTGCATGAGCTTTATTTGTTTTGTTTCAGTTAAGCATTTTGGAGGAGAACTATAGGGAGGAAAACTATTCAAAAAAGTTAGTTATGAAACTTAATACATGAAAGAATATTTAATAGACTTTCTAAGTTTTAGTTGACTAATTTTCTTGTACTTAATAAAGTTTTGGCTAACAGTATGGAAAAATCCACGTTATGGGGATTTTTTTTCAGAAGAATACTGTAGATTTCTTCCAATTATACAAATCGTTGCACTGGAAATATGATGAAACTTGACATTTATGTGAAGAACACTAAGAGTCTTCAGTCAAATAGAGCTATGATAACATACACTGAAAATGACAGGTAATTTTGATGTTCTTATTGGACTTGAACCGTAGTTTGCTTATTGGTCAAAATTTTAATGGAATGGCTAGGACAATATTTGTTTTAAAACGTCACTATTCTGAGGCAAACTTTACTCTTTTCTTAGTTGCAGCTGGAAATAGATGTTGGTAAACGTATAGTTAAAGTCGCTTGCACAAGGAATAACATATTTGATTGCGTATTAAGTGAGTGTTTGAATAACTTTAAAATATTCATTATCTATCTATCACAGATAGAACACTGTTGCAGATGGATACAGGTCAAACATACCCATTTTCTAAGGCGTGAGTTGGGATGTAGTCTCTAACGTATCTTCAACGTGTAATTTAGCAGCTACTCTACTTCTGGTTATTTCTCCTGTTTCTACACTTCCACTCTTCTTTATAAAGTCTGCATTTGAAAAATGTGTGGTTCTATGTGAATTCACTAGTTTAGCCGCATATTTTAGTACACAGGGTACTATAGGCTGAGTACTTTGCTTTTAAATATAAGATTCAAATACAGTTAATTTAAACTTTGCTTCTTGATTGTAATACTATGCAATCGTAAAACGAGACTAATGAAACTGGTCTGCAATATTTTGCACGAAAAGATCATTTAAAACATGTTTAGAGAAATGTTGAGTGAATTGTTAAAAACCCACATGCAATCATTATGAAATGTACTTTAGATCATTATCAGAATCTATGTATTAAGCAAATATATTACATTAAAAGTATAAGAATTTTGATATTTTTTACTTCCGCGGATAGGCATCAATGCTTAAAAAGGCACCTCAATATAAAGCGGGACGAATACCGAAAGCCCTTTTAGTAAATTCTATTTTACACCAGTCAGATTAGGTTTAGCATATTTGATAAAATATTTTCCTTGTTGTTCCCTTCCCCCATGCAGTACTCAAATGAATAAATCAAAGAGACCCCAGCGGTAGTTAAAGCGCCCTCTGGTTACAAATTGTTTACTGATGGTCTTGGTCATAGGACAATATTTAAAAAAAACAAGCTTGCTTCTTACAATAACTGTTTATTATTTCACATGGTTTGGGATCGCGTGTTTTGGAGGAAAGAGTCTAAAAAAATCTCAGTGTTTACTTTGCGTTAATTATTCATGGACACAATTCTATTTCGCGTGCTAGTGATACCACTTCCTATAAGGGGAGGTTTTTCATAATGTTTTGTCACACCCTTTTCATCTAATGGTCTAAAATTGCAATTTGAGGCCAATATCTATCTAACAATCTAGCTAGCTCTCAAGCTGCCTCCACCTCGAAAAGGGATACTTATACTTTACATCAAAACTGCATTTAAGGAGAAGGTAGTCGCAAAAAAGACAGTAGCTATATAACTTTAAATGTTTAATATTACTGTCTGTCCTAAATCTATATTAAAAGACAGATCTCTACGTCTGTACCGTATTAAGGGCTACATAGACATTAGAAAGCACTAGAAGGCAGCGGTCTCACGGAGGTTAGTGATTAGGTAAATCCTTAAAAATTGTTCTGGTGTAATTTTTTATACTGTATAGTAATCATAAGGGTCTATACTTCGGAGAGGGCTCATCAGAGTTATATGCAAAATACATTGCTAATCAAAATTAGTAAAACGGCACACAAAATATAAAATATATTCAGAAGATAGAAGGCCTTCAGACGGCTGGAAAACAAATTAAATTGCAACCTCAATTTCAAAAAGGATAACCTGCTAAAACATCCCAAGGTTCATTTTGTCCCTTATAGCATGAAACAATTTCTAGTAAAGATAAAAATTAGTGAGCTAGTCATTTATCACCTTTCTTGGCATAGACACGGTTTCTAAACCTCCTGATTGAAAGCCGCCTTCTTTGGATCAAATCCAGAAAGAAAAGTAAATCTGGCACACATACAACGTCCTGACAACTGACAGTTCTAATATTAAATAAGTATTCACTGACTGCATTAGTTTTTTTAGATTTATACAATGTAACCTACCTCTATATACTCATATAGGCGGCGTACACACGCCCATGACAAACTTAAGGAGGATTTACATTTTAGCATATTGCAATTTGCCCACGTCAGAAACAAAAGCATATTTTAATTAGCATACAAAATAGCACCAGCCAATTAACAGTGTTGTACCTTTTGTTTTGTCTAGGAAATAAGAAAGAGGTAAATCATTATTTTGCTTGATGCATTTTAAAATTTCGAACCAGAGTTTGCATGAGAGTGAGCTGTCCTTTTTAATTTATTTCTTTTAGTTTTTAATTTTTAGTCTAATCAATAAAAGAGTTTAACGACTCTATTAATAAATCCATTACACTTTTTTTTAGATCGGTAAAGTTTTATTTTGATCTAGTTGTCTGTGTATGCCATTAATTTACATTCTCCGCCAAATAACACTTTTACTTGCTTTGATGCTTTTAAAACTGTACTTGCTTATTTGTATTTACCTCCAGATGGTTTTGCTTATATAAGCAGAACTTAGAATAAACTATTTCTCGTCCCTTGGAATAGACAATATTATTCAAAATTTCTTTAAGGTGGGGATAATCTTCAAGAGACACATTGTTAAGTGTTTAAAATGTAGTAGCTACACACGCTGCATGCCAAATTAGTTTAGTTTATCCAAAATTGGCCATTAGCTTTTATAGTTAAGAATCAAGTGAACATTATTAGTTTTACTTCACTGGGTTTGATGATGTTAGTTACTATTTGCCTTGGCCTTGTTAGCGATTAAAGAAAGCACAGATAATACATAGCCGAGTTGAGTTCATGATCTAGACTAAGTGCTTTGACCATCAAAGCAACACTGTTCATTACTATAAACAAAACAATAAAGGGCATAGATTTCTGTTTCCTGTTGCAAGTTATAGGTGAATAACTATCCTTTGGGTTAAAGTAATCAGCATTACTAATGCTAAAAATCAATCCCTCTGTGGCAGATCTTTTGCTACAAAGGATAAAAGAAAGTGTTGTGTTAAAACCTGTTTTCTTTCTTTGATTAGTCTGTGTCTTGTATTTCATCTCCCTGATTTCTTTGCTTTAGCATTGTTTAAAAAGGCAAATCCAATTCTTTTTATAAAATTTGCAATCATTTTCTTTAGGCTGCCAAGGATTTTACATACTTTTTCTATGATCCTTTTTCACTTTACTACAAAACTAATTTTAATGTTAAAAACTAGCTGATTATTTAAAAAAAACAGTTTGGGGAGGATTTCAAGCGTTACTGTTTCTAGATTTGCAATCCATTTCTATATAATTTGTCAAATACAAAATAAACATGCCACAAGAGCAGACTTCTCCGGTGTAAATTGTATACCTGATTTGGGTAGAGAAATGTATTTGGAACTTGGAACTAAGGGTCACATTTCATTTCATTTAGATCTGTATTTATAACGCTAAGCCTATTGATAATAACCTTCCTGTATACTAGCCAATAAACTGGTTCCTTATATGGTATTAATTTTGTTAGCAGTGATATGGCCCTCACAGGAATCTGATAAGGGTTTGTCTATCACACATTAACACATTGTGGGGTAAGTCGAGTTTGGGAAATACACACAATATTACAGCAGGAAAAGAAAAAAATAGAGGGGTTCCGATAGGCTGTTTGATGTCCCCAAATCACTGCATTCGATCATTACATCCTACTTGGCAGTCGTATGTAAGCAATGGTATAACGCTCATTAGATAACATTTGAAAAATAAGCAGCATTTCCATAAAGATTTTATGGGCACTGCAAAGTTGTAACAACCTCTACCAGCTCACAGCGTTTCCAACTGACAGGGAAAGAACCTTGGGAGGGCCCCTTCAGCTTAATTTGCCCATGGAAACTGACATTTGTGTCCCGCTGTTTTCTGTACGTTTCAAAATAACTTGTCTAGGGGAATGTCAAAATGTGGAAAGGAATTTCCTCGTTGTAGGCAAACACTAAAATATTAAACCACGTGAGGCTCGACAGATCAATAGATCGAGGGGAAATGTACAGAGTACAGTTGACACTGTTATTCTTGTAATATTCTCCTAGATGCTTTGAACGCCAAGGGTATGCGCTGCAGGAGTGTATGGCTGAACGCCTGCCTGTTCTGACTGACACAGTCAAGCGTGGTCAGAAAGGAAGCCAAATGACCACTTTAACTGTTTCCTTGGCATTCTTATTGGTTACGGCTGGCTTTATGGCAGAACTGGGTGCCAGAATGAGGCGAGCATTAAGATTTAATGAGCAATATTTATTTTTCAAATGGTTATTTGTACTCATCGGGAAGCCAAAGACAACCGATCCTTTGCTCCTAGGATCTGAGGATCAGCTTTGTGTTTTAAACAGAAGACCCATATGCTAAGCGGGAATGTGTCACCGAATGCTTTAAAAATATTTAAAAATCCCACGCAGCCTTAGACCTTGCACAAAAGACCATCATTTCTCCAGGTCAGTTGTATGATTTTAAAATAGCAGAAAAGAGAGATGATATAAGTGAACCATCATCCAGCTATTTCATTACTAAAAGTCTATCCAACGCTCGGTCTGCGTGCCTGTCTGTCTGCGCTCTGCCTAGGAGCTCCGCTACAATTACACATTGACTGTACAGCATTGTCTAATATCCCAGGATTAGTTGTTTTAGTATTTTACTGAGGAAATGGACGGTACATTTTAACAGATTCACAGTGAATGATTCAAATGAGAAAATTTAAAACATAATTACCGATATATAAACACAGAGGGCGGGTGATATCATGTGGGAATCCATTTTCACTGTTTAGATTTGGATTCTCTCTGTGACTTCTGTCTTTTCATTTGAAATGTTAACCAGATTTAGGGACAAATCCAAGGTGAACCATAGTATTAGAAGAGGCAATCACAATATTCTGCCACAATGGCATTAGTTATTAATTGATTCTTCAGTACTCTAGCCAACAACTATTCATCTCTAGTACATTTCAGACTAGTTTACAGTAATTCACATTTGGTGGTGATGGTAGTCTGGGAATAGCTAATTTCTTAATAATTTAAGGCTACAGGAGCCAGAATCCTTTATAGTGTCAACTGGTGCGTGATAAATAATAACAATTTTTAAAAGTAGGCAATCAAATAAAATGTCACAGTCCCCAGCCGTAAAAAAACAGAGGATTCCTGGCTTTATTAATATCATCACAAACACAGGGGGTGCAACAAGGCGAGCACGCCTTACTTCCGGAAAGCCCAACTGTAGGAAAAGAAGTGATAATAAAAGGTTTATTTATATCCCGCTTCATGTTAGGAAATAATAAACATCAGACTGCTCTGCCACTTTATAGCAGTGAATGTGATAATAGAAGAGTATAGCGTATGATAACCCTAAAATAAGGTAGGAAATTGTTTTATACTTGTCAGTGTGCAACTGTATCTCCGCATACACGTATACCCTATATCTACCTATAGAGATAGATATGGGTAGATGTAGGTGTGCGTCTATATGGAAATAGATATTACACATTAATATACATATATATATTCTAAATACAGAGGTCGACCTGAGACCAGCTCTCTGCATACGAAACCAAACTGGGAGGGGTTGCTGGTAGGGCTTGGGTTTCCATTGGCTGTAAGCATTTGCCGTGGTGCGGGGGTATCTCTAATCATATTCAGCATGTTTTGCACAAGAAATGTCAGCCAGAAAGGGCTATCGGCTCCCTTCGCCAAATTATTCCACAACAATGTCATGCTCAGAGAGCCCGGCTGCAAACTCTTTTTTGGTAGACTCCTTGATCAGCTCAGGCAGAGGGGAAGGAGGAGGAGGCGGAGGAGGAGGAGGCGGCGGCTACTATCCCAACAGTAGTGTCTTTTTGCCACAGGCGGCCGATTTGTCCTATGGGTTGCAAAGCTGCGGACTTTTCCCAGTTTTGAGCAAACGCAATGAAGGTGCTGCTCAAAACATGGTCCCCACGTCTCATGCTTACATGTCAGGGATGGAGGTCTGGCTAGAGCCCCCAAGATCCTGTCGCCTGGAAGAGCCTGAAACCCAGCAGGCTACCTCCTGCTCTTTCGCTCAAAACATTAAAGAGGAGAACTCTTACTGCCTCTATGATTCAGACAAATGTCCGAAAGGTGCAGCTGCCACAGACCTATCTACTTTTCCAAGGCTAAACGCTGAGGTCTGTCCCATGAACAACGCTAGTGGGGTTCCTGTCCCAGGCTACTTCCGCTTGTCTCAAGCTTATGGCACTTCCAAGAGCTACAGTGCTGGGCAAGTTGTTGCTTCCCAGTTCACACCGCAGCCCCAAGTTCGTTTTGATGCGGCTCCATCTTTGCCTTCAGTCCCAACAGAAGCGGGGAGGACAGAGACGGAGGAGGCTTCCCCCAACACCTTGGCTTGCGTCTCCCAGAGGGAGGAAGACGCGCAGGCTTCGTCTTCGACCGCAGAAGAACTCTCCCCAGCTCCGTCAGAAAGCAGCAAACACTCTCCTGAGAAAGAACCCATAGGTAAGCAAATAAAAACCGTGCGAGGATGATAGTTACATCACAAATGGAGAGGAGGATTCGAGCAGCCTGCAGAGCTGGCAAGAAGCGCCGCTCAGACTGACCTTCTGAACTTTTTAATATTTGGGCGTGGGGATGTAGTAAAAAATAATGTCCATCCTATAGTTTAAATGTTAAAGCCTCCGCTCTGGGCAAACCTTAATCTGCATGCGGTTTAAACATATAGAAAAACAGAGATCCATCTTCCCAGTTGATGTGAGGGTGCCTAAGAGATAACATAGATGTTTGTAAAGCATCCAAAATAAGCAATAGGCAGTGCCAATAAATAAACCCATTAAGGGGGTAAGTTATATTTTACGATCCAGAATGCTTTTCAAAATAACTGGCGCGTTGAAATGTTCTTTCTATGAACTGCTATCAAATTAGACTGATGAATGCTCCACGAATATCCTTCAGTGACTTCAACAGATAACAGGGCTGCTATTATTTATTATTGTGATCCCATAGGCAAAAATAAAACCCTAGTGGGCGATATTGTCAGACTTTTAAGTTGCTGATCATTTTACAATTGATTTTTTTAGATCTAATGCAGTTGCTCTATTAAACAAAAAAGGAAAATCAAACCCATCACTCACTCCGCTAACAAATCAATATCTAAATAATAGCAACAAACACCTACAAAGGGACCTTAGTTTGTTTTTAAAACTGGGTAGAAGCTTCCTAGTTAAGCGGGAAATAAGGCGAAATAGCTCATCTTGTCTTCCAGCTGCAAAGCTCGCTTATAAAGTTTAAATCCGCAGTTTTGAAAAACAGAAAGAATAAACTAAACTGCAACACAAAGGTTGGGCGGGGGAGCCATTTAAAAAGCCACTTCCATTAAATTAACTGACCACTGACGTATCTCTATCACTGTAGGAGCCAACAATTCTTTTCATTAGGAAAATGGAAACACAGACATTCAGTTTTAATGATCTCCCGGGGCTTTTGGAGGCTAGATTTTTTAAAGGAAACGCCAGCTACTCTAAACAAGAGGCTGAGGTGCCCGCAAGGACTCCCCAAATTAGAACTGTGACCAGGGGGCGCAATTTGAGGAACCCCTTTGCCTCTGTCATCTGGTAATGTCCCTTTTTTACTTTCTTAAAACTAGGCAATTCAAAAGGAGAAAATGCAGCAAACTGGCTAACCGCAAAAAGTGGCAGAAAGAAACGATGCCCCTATACCAAGCACCAAACTCTCGAGCTGGAAAAGGAGTTTCTATTCAATATGTACCTGACTCGTGAGCGTCGCCTAGAGATCAGCCGCACAGTCCACCTAACAGACAGACAAGTTAAAATCTGGTTTCAGAACCGCAGAATGAAACTGAAGAAAATGAACAGAGAGAATAGAATTCGGGAGCTCACAGCCAACTTTAATTTTTCTTGATAAACCTATAAACACATTTTTTTATGGTTTAAAGAGCCAGTATCATTTTCCTAGGCTTTAGTAATCTGCACCTGTATGGATTAAGGATTTTATACATTCTCAGTATGTCCATAACTTCTTTATAGCTATTTCTGGGGGAGGGAAGGGGGAAGCCATAATGATGCATAAAATTCCGTGTGTGCCGCCTTTGTTCCTTTACAATTGCCTTGATGTTATTTGCTTCTTTAACCTTGAAACACAGACATGATATCAAGAGCTGCAAATATATATTTTTCCTCTTGAAAAAGTAAGCAAACCCGGTTAAAGGCGCGTTGCAATTTTAAACGATAAAAGGTATATGTGGACCGTGTATAGCTTAATAATGAATAATTGAAGTATTGCCATAGTTCTATGGAATGGGAGCTCAGCTTTTTCACCCCCAAATGGCAGGAGTTCCAATAATTAAATGCAGGCATGCTTTAAAAGAAGGGCTTCCAGGGAACTGGTGTTAGGCTCTGTTTTCTTTTCCTTTTCCTTTAACATAACAACCAATATCTGAAGCTTTAAAATTGGCCAGGAAAATGAGACCTCTTCTCTTTAAGGATATAAAAGATCTCGTGTTGCTTATGGACTAAATTATTACACTTACCTCTGAATTTCACCCACTCTGTCTGGTTGTAGATATTGACCATATTGTAGTTTTGCTTAAATATGTGGAATTAGTGGATTTTTGTCTATACATGACGTTACCGCTGGTAACGCATGACAAGCACACAACAATCCCCCCCTGTCTTGAGAAAAAAAAATAGTCCCTTTTGCTAGCTAAGTTCATTGAACATCAGAAGGACTTGCTGAGCCAAAGAGAGAGGGAGAATGTGTCCGTCTATCCTTTATACTGTGAAGTTACATGCATTAAAAAGGTCAAACGTGTAGGTGCAAAGAAAAAAAAGGGGGAAATATAAATACAGATATGTATAAATGTCTATTATTATAAAAATGACGATACTGGTTTAAGCAAATGCATCTATCATTATTATAAATGTTAGTTCTAGCTCTATCTAGTACTTACCTTAAATCGGAATAAATTAATATTGTAATGCTGCTGTGCGTGAAAAGACGATGTTTATGTTCTCATAGAAGAATAAAAGACGTGGAATGAATCCTTTTAATTTTACCTCTTTTTGTGACTGTTTATCCTCAGGTTCTACTTTATGTCTTCAAGAACTTTTACAACAGGAATAGTTGCCTAAACACCCTGCAATTACTTTAGGAATCTATTTAAATATTACCTAGACGGTCGTAATTTGTCTGGGCCATATAGCAATGGTGCAGTAAGGTTTGTCGGCTTTTGTTCAGTTTTATGACTTGCTAGTATATCTGGATTGTTGCTGTCTTGGACGAGTGGTTTCAGTTGAGTGAGGAGCTGCATAGACAGAGGAAGCAAATTACTATTTCTTGAGTGTAGCGTATTGATTTGTATTTGTTTATTTTTTTTGAAAAATAAAACACCTTGAAATATGCTGAAGTCTTTGACTCCAAAGGACGGTGAAAAATCTAGCTTTAGCAGATGGCTCAGAAGAAAATCATAAAGGTGAGCACATGTAAATGAGGGTATTAAGGTCTTGTTCTTCTTATCAAACAGGTCCTAGCCACTTTTACCCATCAGTATCCTCTGCCTTTCTACCTGGCTGCATGTTGTCAGGCTTATTTAATATGCTTTTTCTTTCCTTGCTGCATGTTAAGTAATAAAGAGTTTTGCACTAGGGGGGGACAAAATATAGAACCTGAATAACGGCTTCTTTCTTTCGGGGGGAGGGGCGGCGGAGATAGACTTAACCCGGGCTTATGGCGAGTCTTCAGCTTTTTATGATGTACCATTACCGCGCACGGCTTTTCTTCATTTTTTTCATGTGCATGGAGAATTAGAAGAAAAACTCACAAGAGACTATCCCCTCCCACGCACACATTTTAAAAACTCCTAGCCAGCTTGGAGTCGGTGACCGGTGTAGGCTGTGGGGGAGCGACGGGAGGTGGAATGTTTTGGTCACATTTCTGGTTTTATTTTTATAGCGGGATCCTTGCGTAAGGAACACGGCTATGGGGAGCGTAATAATTAGAGCGCTGAGAACTGTTCTGTGGTTTAGGTAGTTTCATGTTGTTGGGGCTCCACCTTTCTCTCTGCAGCACGAAACTGCCTTAATTACTTCAGTTGAAATCATCACCAGGTATGATAGTGCGAGTTGGCTTACTACGGAAGAAATCTTACAGCTGAAGCTATCTGTAGGCGTCAAGTCCCAATGCCATTGTTTCCTAGCTGCAACGAAGGTTCATTCACTTCCCAATAAACATTGCAGCCAAGGGGGAAATCTTGGGGAATTCTTCAAGGTTAGCTAGTTCTTGAGTGAGCCTGCTGGCTTACGGAATTTTTAAATATATCTTGTCGTCTCCATTCAAGGTCAGGTGCGCTTTACATTCTGCTCAGCAATTGCTCTGTTTTGTTTTGTTTTGTTTTTTTTGGCTGGATTTTTTAAATGCGTTACAGTTTAATTGCGTGGCAATATTCATATACTCTGTCATCCTGAGTCCTTGCAATGTAGCGTCAATATAAGTAAGCAAAGGTAGCGATTGCAACCAGACCAGAGACGGAGTCTCATTTTTTTTGTTAAGATACTTTATATCATTGTGTCACTTTTTTTTTTTGCCTGCACACTGTTGTGTTATTTCGTGTCCATCTCAGCCTTGAGTGTACGTAAAATCTAAGTCTGCTTCTACATATGTCCAGGGATTAATCATATATTACACAAAAGGACTTTACCGGAGGTGAAGGGGTAACCAGAAGTGATTTAAAATCGGCCAAACCCCCATTTCCCTGTGGCTCACAAGGCCTCGGTTACGATCATTATTACAGTGTGTCCCGGCGCCGACATTCCATTGAGGCTGAATGAGCAACAGCGACCTCACTGGGCCTTGTGCAGGGGATCTAGGGCTGCCGGCTATTGTGTACATAGACCAAACAGAAATAGGAGCTGCAGCCCTTGTTTAGATCACAGGCACAACATTTATCCTTAACGTACATGATCAAGATTTCTTCTGGCTGCAAGGACTTGGGAAGTATTTGAAAATTGAATGTCCTTTTTGATCATTCGTTTTTAAACTTTTCAGGGCTCATATAGGCTACAGTGAATACAAATAGTTTGGAAACGGGATTTTCATTGATTATGTAGTTGTGTTATAATTAAATTCTCATAGGAAGGGATGCATTTACAAAGAAAGAGTCAAACCTTTAAATTGCAGACATATGACTCTGAGTGTATATGTCTGTATACATACTGTATGTATGACGATCTATCTATCTATCTATCTATCTATCTAAAGTTATAGTGTGTGTACATAGGCTTGCCTCTGCTTTATTTAAAATGTTCAGTGTATAATTCTAATTTCATGAGCACTTATCTCAAGTTCTATACACATTTCCATTTTAAAATTTCTGGAACTGGTTAGTTTTCAATGGAAATAAATTCTTTAAGAGGTGATCCAGCAATTCCCATTCAATTAAGACTGAAAATTCCTACAGACTATTTATCCAAATGCCAAAGCCTATATGCAAGCTCTATAGCGCATTAGTAGATAAATTGCATTTACTATTTCCCTTCAGTTAAAAATAGCAATATCCTTTCTGTTACATTGGGTTTAAAAATCGTATCTAAACTTCAGCTTTACTGTTCTGATTATACAGGTATGGACGACAGAAGCATTTTTTAAAATTACTAAAGATAAACTGTTTCTCTTCTAAATATCCAGAGATACCATATACACAGACCAATTTTATATTAACTTTTCCTAGTGGTGACTATCTAACGGTCTACGTGATTATGTTTCTTATAGTTTAAAATTATTTGTGATGCAAACTATATTAAATTAATAATTTCAATACCCTGATTATTAGAACTTAAAATTTATTTAAAAAAAAACTCGCCATAAAAGGGGAAAAAAGAAAGGAGAACATACTGAGTGAGTTAGTCAGAAACCTGCCTGAAAATATCGTTATTTATTATGTATTATTATTTTAACTCTAGGTGTCTTTCAGTCTCCTAATGCTCCTTCAATCCTGCAGCGAGCAATTTTCGGAATACAGAGGGTGTTTAAGAATCTGCCATATTATTTCACATTCTTGTCTATGTATATCTGTGTGAGCAATCAAAAATGAAACACGATGCAGCTTCAGAACCCAAATTCTAACACAAACATCCAGGACTCCTGGAGTTAAGATTATTTTTCTTACTGGAAAAAGGAAGTTCTGCAATCACATTTCACCCCAGTTGATTCAATAATAAATACAAATGACGTGGAGTTCCGTCTTTCAATAATAGACATAGACTTGTTTTTCTATTGCGGTATGTAAGTACATGCATAAAAAAAAGCTAGAATAAGTACATATAACTTTATTTGCATTAAAAAATGTTGTAAAAGACGGATTGCCATTCGCTTGGGCAATCTCTAGGGGTTTTTGTTGGGTTTTTTTAGGTTTTTTGACTAATGTCTTAAATAATAGTTTCATATAGCTCTAGTGATTTAAAATCAGGATAGAAACTGTTGTTAAAAATTACATCTCTGTAAGCTTTCTGGTGTAGTTGTTGGGAAAAGTTGAAAAGAAACAAAAACAGAGCGCGCGAGAGAGACCAAATAGTGATGTAAAACTAACGAGAAACATATTTTTGCATGCAGAATATTCACACATGAATTTAATTATTACGCAGTGGCTCTGCCGTTTGCTGGTCTCTATGCTGAATAATATTTTTCAAATGCAGTTGACAGAGATGTTTTCCCCATCCCATTGGTCTCTTTTTCCTTCCAACAACAGGAAATAAGCAGAACACACATAAACAGAAGAAGATAATTAAATCAATTGTCATACTTTCAAATTTTTCAGCCATTAGTTTAATTCATAACACTGGACTTGATCTGGAGCCGTATCACTTTTTTTTTGTATAGGACTGTAACCCTCCGCTTAGTTTTGATGCTGTAGTGTGTGCACAGAAGTCAAAGAACGTGCCAGCAAATACCTAGATTTGCACATAAATTTGATTAATCAGAATGTGATACAACATAATGCAAGTGCCCTTTTTACAGTACAACTGAGAAGAAGGGTGCCTTTCGGCGATGAGGAAGAGAATGCTTTTTCCCCTGCTGCTTTTGTGCATATTTAAGAATTAATCGTCTTGATAAACACTCCTCCCCCTCCTCCTCTTTCCCCTCTCCCCTCTCTTCCTCTCTTGTTCTGGTTTAGCTCCGTTCTAGATATAATATTAGCTACATTTCAGAAAGGCAGGTCTAAAAAGCTCTTCTGTGCAAACAGACGTAAAAATGCAAATACATTCAAACAATTTGGTGGAGAAATCAACCACTGTATTTGTTCTATTAAAGTCGATTTTACTTCACTCGCTTTAATTATACTTTTCCTGTGATAATTGTGTGTGTGTGTGAGCGAGAGAGACAGAGACAGAGAGAGAGAGGTGTTTTAATATAATATCATTGGCAATGTTTCGGGAGTGCATATTCATTCAAATTTCTTTTTACACCTTCTAGTAAAAGATAGTTTCGAAATCCGGTAAATAATAACAGTGTTCCTAGTATAATTCAAATGCATCGATTAATTCTTGTGTATCTGGTTAAAGGATTTTTTTGGAGATTCTTACTGTAGTTTTGAATCTGGTGCATTTGAGATTTCGAACTGTTGTCTTTAAATGTGAAAAAAACAGTTGTTCAGAAAAGTCCAAGATCCAAGTCTAGGTGGTGGTGTCTATAAAAAATACAAATTTAAATATCGATTTAAAATATTTCTATATTCCTCCTCTGGTCTGTGTGGTAAGGAGCTACTCTGTAGATCAGTTTCAGTAAGAGGCTATGATGAATTTGACTCTTCATTGCCAGCTCCAGTTAGCTCAGAACTAAACGGAACAGTATTATTTACAGTTAGTTCCCAAACTAAACACAATAGTATAATTTAACCTTTCCAAGCTCTCGTAAATTTTTACTGCTGTGAAACACAGCGATGCAAATGAATATGCTCATAGCTACTGACTTAATAACATGCCTGTGGCTCCTGAAACAATAACTCCTTATGAAATATAATAAATATATATTTAAATACAGTATACCGCAACTGCTATTTTGCTTTTTTATTACTTCAATTACTGTATAATTTTATGTGAAGGTCTCCGATCACAAGGTTTTTGCTGGGAACACGAACCACTGATGGGATGATTAATTATGATATAAAATAGTCCGCTTAAAAAGGGTAATAATACAAAATCTGATCTTTTAATCTCAGTTGGCCACAATTAAAACAAACTTTATAGTATAACTCAAATATCCCTTTGCATAAAAACATATGGCTTTGCTATAAAAATTATGACTGGAAAACACTGACCCATTAATAGCCTGCGGAGTGATTTATACTTTATTGTTCTGCTACCCTGCCATGTGACTCCGGCAACCAATGGGCTGACAGGCAGCCTTCAACTTATTAGGTGACTGTACTTCTTGCAAGGACCAAGTTGTTACATGAAATCTGCAGTTTCATAATTTCAGCAGGTCCTGCTCTGTGTTTGTTGAATGGCAATGTCGACTTCAGGGACGCTCAGCAATTATTATGTGGACTCTTTCATAATTCACGAGAGTGAAGACCTGGTGCAGTCCAGATATGCCTCTGCTCCACTGGCACCGCCAACGAGACAGCCAGCCCTGAGCGATCACCCTGAATTCACCCCATGCAGTTTTCAGTCGAAAACTTCAGTCTTTAGCACTTCCTGGAACCCCGTTCACCCTCCGAGCGCTAATAACGTGCCCACTGTGTACCATCCATATGTGCATCACCAGGCACCAATGGCAGCGCCTGACGGCAGGTACATGCGTTCGTGGCTAGAGCCTATGCCGGGCTCATTGTCTTTCCCTGGGTTACCTTCCAGCAGGCATTACGGCATTAAACCTGAACCGCTCGCGGCCAGAAGGGGTGACTGTACCACGTTTGACACTCACACCACGTTGTCTCTGTCTGATTATGCTTGTGGTTCTCCTCCAGCTGATAGGGATAAGCAACCCAGCGAAGGTGCGTTCTCTGAAAACAATGGAGAAAATGAGACAAACGGAGAAAAACCACAGATTGATCCAAGTAAGTGCGACTGCAAGGGTAATGGACTTCAGGTCTCTGAGCAGGCTGCAGGGAGGTTAGCATCTTGGGCTAACTAAATGACTAGCAGTTGCCGTTGCTCGGGTGTAGTTCGATCTTAAAGGGAACTGTGCATGTCTGAACTCTTACAACGTGAATTAGGATGCCTGAACGCCCAGGCACAGCTCGGCCAGGCGTGGGTTCCCCGGGTACGTACTTTTGGGAAATCCTTGGGAAGCATTGGCTTCTTTTGTCACGAGTATCTTGCAAGAAACAGCCCAGGGTAGTTACTGTAAGGATGAAAAGAGAAACCTCTTCATTTACTTCATTTTCTTGCTGTAAATCTAACGGAACAATAGGCTCAATGTTCATGCACGAAATAATGAGTATGCAAATAAGGCGAATAAGCAACCGAGGCTTAATTGAGCTAGCTGTATAGTGACTCGCTATCTCCTTGAAACCTTACAGTGGTGACACGGGAGAAGGTCAGAATTAAAAACTGAAACGTTTTCCCGGTGATATTCTAAGCCCACTAGTCCTCCCCGGGCGGTGAGGAGGAGGGACAGTCTATTTTAAAATCACATTCTATAAACAATATCAAGGCGAGAGTAGGCGGGGGCTGGGCTTTTACCGCGTGCGATTCTATGTGACCTCTCCATGTGTCTGTATTTTGATTCCATTGTGCCTAACCATTCTGTATGTCTGCTGAAATGAAAGGAATGTCGTAAACCCTAATATCAGGCTACCTAGGCTTTTAAAGTCAGGGGACCAAACTGTGGTGCGACGTGGCTTCCTCCCTCCCCTGAACTTCTCCTGCTCTTTTATTGTAGATAATCCAGCTGCAAATTGGCTGCACGCAAGATCCACCCGGAAAAAGCGCTGTCCCTACACCAAGCACCAAACGCTGGAACTGGAAAAGGAGTTTTTGTTCAATATGTATCTCACTAGGGACCGTAGATACGAAGTGGCGAGACTCCTTAATTTAACTGAGAGACAAGTGAAAATCTGGTTTCAAAACAGGAGGATGAAAATGAAGAAAATCAACAAAGACCGAGCAAAGGATGAATAATGAGGAAACACAGGTTACTTTTTTTTTTAAAGAAAATTCTCCCTCCCCCCGCTCCAACCTCACCACATAATGCGACTGTGCCCAGGCCTCATTTTTTTGTCATGGCAAATTCTAATGGTTAATGTACCTTGTAACAGTAGCATTGAAATATCGGTTTGCCAGTGCTACTGCGGAGGTACCGTAATACTTTCCATTTTATAATAGGAAAGAAAAAGGGGGCATTAGCGCGGAAGGCTGTTTGTGGGCTTGTATAATTCTACCTGTTCTTCACTTACAAAGAAACAAAACAAAAGACAAAAAAAACTACCTTTTCATAATGCACAACTATTTGCGGACTGTAGAGTTTAGACTACGTAGTTAATTTAATTTGCCCTTTGCGCGGCAGAGAGGTCTGCTGTAATACTTGAACACTGTGTTTTATTGTGGTAATTATGTTTGTGACTCAACTTATGTGCTTGGGTGCTGTACCAGATGTGATTGTGAAAGCTAGAATTCAATTTGAACTCAGGTTGTTTATTATAAAAGTTGCATAGAGTATAGCTCTGTAGTGTAAGTCTTTTCTGTATAACTAGACAGTAAACCTTTGATTGTAATATCTACCTATCCCCAACTTATATATAGAGATATCTATATATATACCAATTTAAACAAACAAAATCATAATAAAAAAATCGCTGGGATATCTAAGAATTATGGTTCTCAAACTGTTACCAAGCAGGTCATTTTAGTATGAAAAGTTGATATATATAGTACTGTCTTTGTCAGCTGTATATATAATCTATATATTAAGGGAAAAATAAATAATCAGACTAGCTTAAATATTGTTTTTGCACCAGTAAGCAGTTATCAGATTTCGGAGCTATACATATATGTGAAAAGGGTAACTACCTATGGTTTACGTTTTAATTTTAATCAAATAATTTGAAGCCTATTGTAATGAAGTTTAATTTTATTGATAATAAATTATACACTATAAAAAGCTACATTTGGTTATTGTAGATTTGTATCGAATATAAAAATCTGGGAAGTTATGTTTATGCAGAACATACACTGTATATTTTGCAATAGTTACCTCATGGCCTACTGACCAAATTGTTGTGTTGAAATGATATTTAACTTTTTGCCAAATAAAATATATTGATTCTTTTATGTTTTGTGATGTTTTAACATTATTAAGAAGGCTCTCATCTGTATAACCCAACATAAAAACCAGTAGAAACTGCATGGTTAGAACAACTGTGGTGAGAATAGAAATTTATTTGATCCAGGTTAAATGCGCAGATATGTGAGAGCAAAACCTGTATAATAATATGTAATAATTTTCTTTGTTTAAGCTACAAAGTGCATAAATACACCTGGATAAAATTATGTAATCCAGTGCTTAGAAACATATGCAGGAAACTCTTTAAATATTATGGGGTGCATGCTTTGGAGTTAACGTATTTGAATAAAGTTTTTCTAAAAAGAACAAGACCGAAATAGTCAAGACTTTTTAGAGGGACAACAACGTAAATAGATTAGACATTTTAATTTTAGTTGGCACAGTACATTACCCCATTATAAAATGGGCATAGCTAAACTGGCTGCAAAAGGTTTGAGAAACGCTCGCTTTGCCAATATATTAATTTTAAATCCCCTTCCATATATAATGTAATGTGCAAAATATGTCATTTAAAAAAGTTTTGCAATCAGTTATTTTTCTTCTCCTTTATTTGCATCTGCAAATTTTCCTCTGAAGTGGCTTATGACACGTAAAATAAGCACATTGCATTTTACTATCTCTAAGGGTAAAGGTTTACAGACAATAAATGATATTATTAGTTATGAAGTCTACTTTGGTCGCTGTTTTAGTCCAACTGAGAAAATGTGTCTCGCAACAGGCTAGTGCAGCAAAGCCAAATACATGAAAGAAGGTTTATTAAAGAACGTTTATTTCGGCTGAAAGTTATTTTTTTTCAGCTGAGCAACAAAACCAAATAGCAAAGATCGTGAGCCAGCTAAAATTATCCCTGCTTTAGGCCGACATCTTACCGCCCAGAGAAGGAATCTTCCAAAATACGATCCAGAATACACGTCTGTTCAAGACCAAGCAAACCATATTTGTAAATATGTAGAACAAATGCTTTGTGAGTGTATTATTTTTAAGACAAAAGTAGCCAGAACATTTATAGTCACCGTTCTTGGCAGAAGATGTTGCTAGGAAAATTCAGAGCTATACAATGCAATAAAAGAAAATGACTGCTGTAACCATTTATGGGGTGTAAAACGCTGCAGGGTTAAACACAAAATTTAGGGCGCTCGCAAAACGCTTACAGAGGTGCAAAAGTGCAGAAGGAAAATCTTTCAGCCTCACTTCTTCTTCGTCTTCTTTAAAGAAATCTCTGGTAAGTTTTGATGGGTTATAATTAGTAAACGGGAAATAGTTTTGTTGCACACTCATACACACAAAAAAGACCCTAATTGATCCCTGTGCCAGTGTTTTGGGATGTTCGGGACGCCCTCTGTTGTTGCAGACAGAGGAAACTTCAAAGAATCAGCATTAAGGGTGTGTAATAAATGACGGGTCTGCAAACTGTCTGGAATTCGGCTCTTAATGAGTTTACAACTGTCCAGCCACAATTAAGATTTTCTACCAAAGCCTTTTCATTTGTTTTGTCTGGCTGTTTTAGATAAAGCGGGGGTGCGGAAATAACTACCTTTTATTAGCCTTCCTCTTCTGAAATCTAAGCTCGAAGGCGAACGTTTATCTTTAATGTATTTGTGACCGGAACATCTTGTATAATTGCTACTCTTTTGCCGAGCAGATTATTGAAGTATTCTCTGTCGGAGACATAAGCTGTTAGCAAACTGAAACGTTCTTGCATCGTTTATTATTTGCAATGTCCCAAATAGAACAGCAGATGGCAGTATTATTCCATGAAAACATTCACAAACCCGCCATGAAGCATATTGCGAGATTACTTGAAAGCTCCTAAAATGTCGACTTTATAGGAGAATAACTGGATTTGAAACAACTGATCTGATGTTAACCAAGGTCAACAGTTCTTACTCTGGGTTTATTATGAATGATGCTTCATTGAAAAATAATATAGTTAGTATTAGGCTTGCTGTGTTGCTTACCTTAAACGCAGTCATTGAAAAGGTAAAGTTTCAGTCTCCGATTTTATCAGACGATTTATTTATTTTTAATTTTCAAAGCATTAAAGCATTTCTAATTATTTAACATAAACCGCTGACGCCTTTATACACTATTCAATTCCCTTTTCACCTTTCCTTTTTTCAGAAATATTAGACATTTTATCATTAACCCCTTAATATACATGCAAACTATTCTGATTTCATTCAGGGCTCATGAGCGCTTTAATATTTCGGAGAAGCGGGGATTTAAAAAGTATGAACATAATGATTCGAATGTCATTTAGCGTTCTGTGGACTGCGGTGGTGTTTTTCACAATCAAGTCCATAACGCGATTCCACAAGACTTGGGCTTTGTATGGGGAACGAACAAAGAGTCAAAACTAATTCCCAAATGGAACTCTTCTTACTGAGCATCCGACCTAACCGCGTTCACTGAAGAAGCGGCAAGGTTGCAAATTTTAATTTGAAAATTATTTACTGGAAACTGAAATTCTTCAACAGCTGTCTTTGATACAGTTAAAACCCTGCTTGGGTTCCTAGCAATTTCAGCTCTGTGGGACCCGTTTAATTATATTTTACAGATGCCAACCGTCTGATGAGATGTCTCTACACATTCATTCTTAAATTCTCCGTGCCTCTTATTTTTATTTCCCTCGTTAATTTTAGTATTTATCCGTTTTGGTTTTGTTGACTGCCCTCGCTAACTGCTTTCAGGGCGCAGTTTAGTGGAATTATGTTATCTGTTGTCAAATCAGTCGTGAAAACGAGAGAAAAACTAACAGAAAGAAAAATAAAGAAAGGGACCCTCTAAACATGGTCGAAAATATTAGTGTTATATCTTTCAAGTTAAAGAAAATAAAGAAAACGAACCGCACCTTAGGAGTCACGTTACTTAACTATTTTTATCTATCTGATTAATATTTCTTTAAATTAAAGGCAATTTCTTGAAACCAATTCTCAGAATGAGCAAGGGATGTGAGGATTATGTTATTTTTTTCCACATCACTTTAAGTATGTTAGTATTTTTAGGGCAAAATATAATTGAAATAGAACCATCGCTTTCTCGGGTTTCTAATAAGCGTATTCATATCGAATGTCTGCATATATTCGTATTTTTAAATAATTATTTGATTATTTATTTTTCTTGCGCAGTAAAATTATACTTAAATGAACACGTGCTTATGTATTTCAAAGTAAGTAATAATTTGGCACGGTATGTCCCATTATCATATTGGATAAATTATAGTGATAACATATTTTGAAACAACAGAGTAGTGTCCAGGGTCACAGTTACATCAAAATATTGCTTAACACACAACCGATAATCATGCAGTGTTCCCAGGTTCGGTATAACTTCTGCTCACCATTTTACCACTATCTTTTCCATTCTGGGAAAAACTCAGAATGCAATAAGAGATAGTCCGGGTCTTTATTAGTAAAAAAGAAATACATTCTAATTAAAAACAAACAAACATAGGAGGCTATTGTGATAAGCTTGCGATTGACTTGTCCACTATTTTTTTCTTGAATCTAATAATTCACTAAAATGTAAAGTTGCAATTTCAGAAATATGCTAAAGCACTGTCCAGTGCAGTATAGAATGCAGCAGACTGGCATGTTTTAGTGTCTATTCCAGAGGTCATATTTTAAGGAGGCTTTTGTCGAATAGATGCGGGAAAAACACTTTCCTGGAATTCCTGATGTGTCTTATTCAGTGCGAACTTGGTGTGAAATATTAATATTGTTTAAAAGAGGTGACATTGGAAAGATGAAAGGGAAGTAATCAAAGGTGGCGGTATCCATGTTTAATATCCTGATTACTTTTAAATATGTTTTAAGAAGCAAGACACACTTAAATGTTCTTTTTAAGGCTCCTCTATAAAATCCTGTCTTGCATTATCAATACCCAAGTCTAGACATTGGTTATGTTTGCTGTTTCTTTCTTCTTGCATCTTGGTATGTTGTCACCAGAGGAGCAATTTATTGGTCTAATGCCGTCTAATTCAGCCTCTTTGATCTTCTTAGTAGTCTTCTTGGTTGCTTCGCATTCGTTTAACTTCTTGGGCCTTTATTTCTTTCCAGAAAGTCAATTGGGATTGGGATTCTTCGTTTTTTGTAACTAACTGTAATGCTGAGTAATATTTCTGAAACAAAATAAAGAGGAAGCTGTTTATTCAAATGCTGTCTTTAGATTGCGAATAATAACCTGGATTGTACATGTTTATCTGTTGACAAATATCTAGATGTAGTCACAACGTTTGCATACTCTTAACCACAAATATCTAGATGACTTCGCTTTAGTCAATTTCACTTGTTTTTCTCCTTACTCTACGTGGGACTGTTGCAATATTCGCACATAAACAGTCCTCGAGCATTCTTTTTTCCTTAGGTTTTCAAAACGTGAACTCTAGGGTCCGTGCGAAATATCGCCAAGAACAATTTTAACTGGTGAGAAGTTCTTTGTACACAGGGCATTAAACTCTATAATTTAAAGGAGAATTTCCGGGGCAATTCCATTGTGCTTCTTCCAGTTTATGATGTGCAATATAGCAGGGCAGTAAAAGCTGTCTTTACCAGGACTCCCTGTCTGAGAGAAGGAAACCCATTTTATGATCCGTTTAAAGGAAGGGTACGGTGCAGCATCCTCAATGGAAAGTCATTCTTATTGTTGGAAAGCGGAGTGTTTAGAAAATGAGAAACGTTACCCGTGATCTAAATGTAATGTTGCTGTCTCCGTCTTCGGATAGTAGGTATGTACATTGAAAGGCAAAGAAGGCATCATACAATTAGTTAAGATCTGAAGCCCTACATGTGTGACTCCAGGACTTATCGCTTTTTAAAAGGTGTTCAAATGAGAGGTGTCCTCTTTTTGTTTCAAGGGAACGGGGGAAAGTGGAATTATTCGGCTATTAGACGTAATGAATCCGTCAGGAATACAGTCGTAACAATACAGATTTAGCAACGGAGAATTATAAATAAAAAACGTGATCGATATATTAATTCACCTTTGAAATCGGAAGAGATGGACTAAGTTTCACACGCAAGGTTCGGTAATGTATGCGTGCCATTATTATAAGAGCCAAGGAATATCTATATTCTATCAGAACTGTTAGCGATCACTCGCTTCGTTCTTTGAGACATACTGGTTTTGCAAAAGAGTTAAAAGCGGGTTTCTGGAGCAACCGCATCCCGATCCATCTAGCCGAAAGCGATTAGCAGAATGTAATATAGCAATATCTTAATACATCTGTTAGCAAATTAGGAAACGCAATATATACTTATTTCACTACTGCAGAAAAATAATGCATGCGTGAGGAACAGAATTATTTAAACTTGTGTGTATGTGTGTGAGAGAGAGACACATGGTTTCAGTTTACTGCGGAGGCTTTTTAATGTGCAAGATGTGCTTCCCCCCAAACACTAAATATTGATCAGCTGAGCACTGTAACTTTTATTAAATAGAAAACCCTCCAACACATATTATAATATAGTCCAATGCTATGAGATCTCCACTTGGATTAAAAAAAAACAGAAAGGAGAAGAAAAAAAGACAGAAAATGAGGAGTAAACTGAGAAGCAGGGAGCAATATGTGCGCAGCCATACCTTGTTTTTCTAAACCAAAACAGCTCTAGAATAGAGAGATCTGCGTCGCACAACGTGCGGTTTAAGTTTCATAATAGAACCAAATAAATCTCTGTTTATTTTACTTACTATACTTTATAGGGATCTTACAAAATATCATCTACCATGTGGCATCCTTAATCAAAAGCCCCCTTGTCTTTAATTTGTTAGACATATATTTGATCCTCTTCCCCTTCCATTATAGGATACTGTGAGACACCCTGATCCATACCACCTGTGATGCAGGAGGAGATTGGAGGATGGGGTCATATGACTGGTCACGTGCTGGAGGCAGCTCAGTCCAAAAGAAAATGGGGTTTGGTGTAAATCTGGGGGTGTAATGTTATCATATATCACGCTACCTCGTAAAACCGACACTGAAGCCTACCGGACAACAAATCACAGGTCAAAATTATGAGTTCTTCGTATTATGTGAACGCTCTTTTTAGCAAATATACGACGGGGGCTTCTCTTTTCCAAAATGCAGAGCCTACTTCTTGCTCCTTTGCAACCAACTCTCAGAGAAGCGGCTATGGACCAGGGGCTAGTGCTTTCACCTCCTCCATGCCTGGCTTGTACAATGTGAACAGTACCATATATCAAAACCCGTTCTCTTCCGGATACAGCCTGGGCTCAGATGCCTACAACCTGCATTGTTCCTCTTTTGATCAGAACATTCCCGTCCTCTGCAATGATCTAACCAAATCCAGCTGTGAGAAAGCGGAGGAAAGCAACCTGCACAGCCAGGCTGAGGCTAATTTCCGGATATACCCCTGGATGAGGTCTTCAGGTATGGGGAATGGAGAGGGCAAAGCTATGGCAGCCAGGCAAACGTGTAGCCGAAATTACTGTCAGCACAGCCTTTATGGTTTTAATTATAGCAGAGGCGCCATTGCGTAGAAAGCCCGTGGCATTGTATGTAAATGAGTATCATAAAACTTTTTATTGCTCAATTAATGGGTTCTATCCTCGTAAATTTATTTAAGTCAATTTGCTATGGAATTTTAGTATTACGTTTATTTGTGCGGTTTGATGTAGAAATATGGAGAGCTGGCTATGTACTCTGGGAGCCCACACGGGTAAGTGGTCCCCACCCCCACCCTCACCCTCACCCCAACAAAATGTACAAAAATCCTTTGTGGCGGAAAACGCAGAGGAAAGAGAAAAAGAGGCGCTCTAAAGAAGGGAGGCGAGACTATTTCAGAGGGGCAGGGGTGCTCTAGCTCACTGTTAGTGTGAAATGTGTCATCTGCCTTTCCTGGGGATCAGGGTCTGTATACGTGTGTAAAGGATCTGGAAAATGTGAGCTCCGTTCTTGAGTCTAATGCTAGTATGTGTCTATAATCTGATAAAAAGACCCTGGGATCAATAAATACATGGAAGTTCCTGACCCTGCTTTTCTTTTCCTTTGTGAAACACAAAAGTCTGGAGGACGCTGGAGAAACAGAGCCGAGTGTAAAGTTCATCCTTTAGGAAGTAACTGTTTTTGTCTTTAATGTTTTTTTCTCCACCTTGGTATATTTCAGAGAACTTAATTTGCCATGTTTGATCTGGGCATGCTGTCTGAGAGAAATGCCTTTGTTAGGGGCGGGGGAATAAAGGAAGAGGATTTACTCCAGTTGCTTGGATGGCTGTTTGTAAATACCAACTTTCCATCGAACTGATTATCTTCAGGTTTCTGGCTAACTTCTGTGTCTGTTTGCCTGCTTTCAGGTCCAGATAGGAAGCGAGGTCGGCAGACATACACCCGCTACCAGACCCTGGAGCTGGAGAAAGAATTTCACTTTAACCGCTATCTGACTCGCAGGAGGAGAATAGAGATCGCCCATGCTCTGTGCCTCACTGAAAGGCAGATCAAAATCTGGTTCCAAAACAGGAGGATGAAATGGAAGAAAGAGCATAAAGAAGAGAGCTCCAGCACTCCAGCGACCAACGAGAACACGTCAGCAACAGCGTCTGTGGAGAAAGTGGAAGAAGAGGAGGAAGAAGACGAGTAAAGCTCCCATTTGATGAAGCAATCTCTAGTATTATGTATGCACGTGACAGTTGTAAAAGCTCTCTTTAAAAAAAGACTTACTGTTTTATTTTAAAAATTCTGTGCCCTTTAATGAACATCTTGAAACCGAGCATTTTCAAACGTTAAAAGGTCCCCTGATTTGTCTTCCAGTCCCCACCTCCCCGAACCTCGCACATTTCCTGTCCAACTTATTTGGAATCTCTCATAAGATCACCCTAATCATTTTATTTTCGTTTGCCCAAACCTTGGTGTGTTTCGTATGGGTACATTTGCGTGAGAGAACTGCTACTTGCACATGCAGAAAAACGTTAACTTCCAGCATAACTACCTGACTCAATTAGTCCCAATCAGTTGTTAAGGGATAAGTGCATTAGGGTCACATAAAAAAACTACCTAATTTAGAATAAATAGTTCTGCACTTCCTGTTTCCTTTTATTTCAGAAGATCACAACAAAGAGGCAACTTTAAACAGCAAGTGAAAAAAATCCTGTAAAAATAATGAAACAGAAACCACTACATCCTACAACAATTATTTGTACTACCTATTTTCCAGACTACCTATTTCTCGCTCCGCCTACCTATCTTCTAAACTATACTGTATTTTATTAATCAAAAGAAGATAACATACTAATGTGAATTGCAGAATGCTTTTAGAAACTGAAGTGTAGTCCTTTGAAAAGCAGGCATCAATAGCTTTGGTATATAATTTGGTATCGAAAATGCTGAATATATTTAAATTGAAAAAATAATATATTTATTCCAACGCAATTATAAATGAAAACCATATGCTGCAATATATCTTTCTTCTCAATCCTTTACTATTCCGAGTGAAGAAGAAAACACATACTAATATTGTACAAAGCGCTTTAATATCTTCTGTTGGCTTCTACCTTTTGAAGTACATTGTTACAGGCCGTTTTGTTTTCTAAGCTCATCCTACTTAATATCGCGGAAAATGTTCTTTAAAAAGTGAATTAAGACGACCAGGTTAGCGCCTCTCAAAAATCTCTTTGTCCTGATTTCAAAATGTGTTAATATGTAATACCGTGAATTTTCCTACAATAGCAAATACTGTATATTTAAACGAAATTTTTTGTCATTTATATTGTCTTTAAATCATTTGTAAGATCACGTCATAAACTGGGAAGTCTGTATTTAAATTGGTAACTTTGTAGCATGGTGTATTGTTAAGAACTCTGTATAAATCCTTCATGAAGGTTTGGCTAAAGTTTATTCATAAATTGTATGTTACAATGTGTTTCGATGTGTTCATTGTGAACATTTGGATATGCCGTGTAAGTTTTGGCAGTGGAGAAAAAATGTATGTGAGCTCTCTGGAAGTGATACCGTGTTCAAATATCTCCCACGATAAATGTGTTTTATGTTACACAGGAAATAAATATGCTTGTTGACAATGAATTGTGTTTCTTTATTAGGGAACAGTTCAAAAGAAGCATAAAATTTACAAGGCCAAATAAAGAAATTAGGTCAAATATATCATTTTTATCCGCAATCAAAAACAAAAATTCATAGGTGATGAATTGTTAGGAATCAGTCAATTTCTCTATCTAGATTTTTCACCTGAGTTGATTAATTAAGCAGAGATCATTCCTTAAAGAAGAAGCTCTTATGTGCTCCAGTGAAATTTTTAAAATCACAGTAGACATGAAACCTGCCTATACGCAGGCGGAAATCTGCGTTAGCGGGATAATATTTGATTATAGACGCAAACTGCAGTGCGAAAGTTTAAAATGTTGAAGATCAAGTCAGGTGTGTGTCTGCGTGTCAGTCATATTAGGGCAATAGTAAATATGTAAAATCAAGACAAATAACCTAACCGAACCGCCTATATTTAAAAATATTCTCCCATTATTCTGCCCATTATTACAACACGTAAAGCAGATACCGTATTTTAATGTGGAATTTAAAAAGATCATGCATGAAATTCTCTTTAGAGGGCAAGAAAAATATAGATATAATGATACCATCATCTGCAGAGTAGTTCCCTAGCTCTGCTGTGTTCAGTTGCTGGTAAATGCACTAATTGCAATTTTAATAAAATTAGAACAAACTCTAGGTCTTTTAAAACTCCAGGGCTGCCTCTCTGGTAAGATGGCGCCTCTCTAAGACCTGCCTCTTCTTAGTGATGAGGAAAAGGCCATAAATCCGTTGTTGTTTATGAAAATTTACAACTTTGCAATACAACTTTATGAGTTGCTCGGTTTTTCCATTGGTCGCTGTCGGTCATGTGGATGGTAACCGTGAACATGAACTTTTTTATAATTTCCCTTGCGAGAATAGAGCTGCATTCTTTTGCTCAGCTCTGTCCTGCTTCGGATCTCTCTGGCTTTCAATCCCCCATTTCATTTGTTCTTTGTAAGGCAATAGTGAACAAAGTGTATGGAGGTTCAGCATAAGCAGCCGCCTAGAACACAGATCCTGGATGGCAATTTCCAATTCCTCCGCTGGAAGGTGTGGCATATTGGATTCAAAGCACTGGAGTGGCAGATTTTCAACTTGCAACCTGGCTAATTTCCTGCTTCTTCTGGCACCAAAAGGAGGGCGATTCGTCTCCTGTGCAGCCAAAGCGACAGCTGTCAAAGTAGCAGGGGCTCCTTCGAGCCAGAACCTAAAGGTGAGAAACGTATATAACACTACCATAAGCAGGGTAACATTATTTTAATACCCATGTATACCTATATGGGACCCATCTATATATAATAGATACAGTAGACATGAATTGAAGGATTATCAGTCGAATATTTAGCTTATTTATATTTAACCAGTGTATGCAAAAATACAAGTATTTGTTATTAGCAAGGCTGAGGTGTAATTTTAATAAAGGTATATTTAAAAGATTTGCTATCACATTCAGGTTTGAATTATTATTTTAGAATTCAAATTTATAAAATCATATCGAGTTTCTTTGCCCAAGAAAATGTATTAATTTTGTTTCCCAGCATTAGCAAATTCATTTGTGTTAATTGCGACTTAGAATTTAAAAAAAATACACTTACAATTTCAGAAAGAGACCAATCGGCATAATATCTTCTCATTCCGTAAAATTTCCACGAGAGAGAAAGGATATTTCTGTAACAGCAGAATAGAGGAAATATATGCATAGGTTGCTTTATCAAATGAATCATTGTATACAGTATAACTGTGTCACGTCATGTGTTGATCGGAGCTTGAACAATATTACAGACATTTTTCTAAATACGTAGTTTATGGATGAATGATATCTAAGGCTCGATTTTAAGCAATCAGTCTGAAATGAAGCTTTTTCGATGTCAATTGAAGAAAATAAGAGGTATTGTGTCAATTTAATTATGATTTTGAAAAATGGAACACGGGTCGTGGGGGGGGACGGAAACAGATCTGGGCACGGATTATTTTAGTAAGGTATTGGCATCATAACGTGTCTTTCACCGAGCTGGCGTTGCTTTCTATGTTTGTGTTCTGGAAACCGCGGCATTGGTTCAGGGTTCTGCTTCTGTAATATCTTTATATTCATTACAGTAATTAAGAATGAGCTGTGAGTGCTTTAGATGTTAACACCGGTGTTGTTTGTGTTCTCCGGGCTGATAAAGAATTACATTTGCATTGCATTGCAGTATCTGCTTGGCTGCAACTGCAGTGAGTGTCGGATTATTTATGGCGGAGCGATAGACTCTCAGTGCTGCCACTGTGTGGCGGAAACCAGGCGACCCAAAGGCAGCAGCAAGTAAAAGGCTAATTGTCTGCAATCCTCTTGGAGAAATCCTAAAAATTCGGCCTACTTAGGGAAACCATTCAAACTCCACCACGCACGGACTATTTCTACAGAGCTGGGTTTTATATATATATTTTTAAAACTTTGATGTGTGTCGAATGTAAAATGTCCCAGTGTGAATTGGTTTGATGGGATAAAATTGAGGCTGCCCAGTGAGGTTACTACTACGAGTTCAATCTAAACAATGGTTTGGATTGCAAGAACTGTTTGGATTATAGGCTATTAGTTAAAGTTTGTTTTCTATTACGCCTCTGAACATGAGAAGGATTTGTAAGTGGATTTAGATAGTATGTGAAGGAGGGAGGGTTAAACTCAAGAGGGTAACTGCTCCTGCACCTGTACTCTAGCGTTGTTTGAGTTATGGAGTCTGTTGACTGAAAGAAAGAAAGAAAGAATAACCCGCGTCTTGTTAAAGTGTTAATCACGTTTTTTTCAACTGTGTGCTGACATTTTTTTATAATTTAAAGAAAATGGGAGGAGCAAGACTACTTACTTTGTTACAGTTGCAGAAGTGCAGTGGGGAGTTTTTCAATATTCACCTTTCGAAGATAAGTGTTTATATAAAGCTGCTATTAAACCTATCTGGCTGGGAACGCTCACGGTAAAAGCTTTATGGTGGCAGGGTTTTTTATTTTATTTTATTTTATGTTTTGAATAATGAATGTAACTGAAACCACGATTGCCATGCAAATTGTTTAGCTGTTACTACAAATGCTCTAACCATAACAAATGTGTACTTTCATTTATTTTGCGGTTTAGTGCGGCGGAAGCAACTGAGAAATGTTTTATTTTGTTATGCTGAGACATTAGAGATTTTGACTTTGGCTAGAACAAGAGCCGCAGATAAAGATTCCTGGGCAAATCATTTCCCTCCCACCCCTTTAAACAAAGATAATATCAATCTGAAACCGACATAATAAAACCTAAATATTTATAAACCTCTCATTTTTTTTCGCGATGAATCCAATGCGTCTTCAAAAAAAGACCTTCTGACCACAACTTTTTTAAAGTATGGACATTGGATTTTTGTATTCATCGAATCTTAATTTTCATGGCACGTTTCCGGTCTAGCCTCTGCTGAAAATTTTCACATTTAAAAAAACCTCATTTGTATTCGTCATTCCCCCCCACACATAGTACAAATTCTTCAGGACAGGGATTCTTTTGAGTAGCTGCACATAATGTTCAGCTGTTCTCTCAATGCATATAATTTTTAGTCTACCAGATGTGTATATAACTTACAGTCGGAGAAAAGAATAGGGGGAAAAATAAAAATGGAAGGTAATCAACGTCTCAGTGTGAAAGTCCAACTGAGAACGCTAACAATACCAACTATTGTGGAGAGATGTTTTAACTCACTACTGTTTTATAGGTACCGTAATCATCCTCCGGAAATGAGACACGGAACCTTCCAACGACAACAAAACTCACGTTTCCAAAGCTAGTTTAGGTGCTATAGGAAACAGAGTTAGTACAAACTCCAGCACGTTTAAAAACCGGCTGTTCAGTCTGTTGTCATAGTCACGTATTATGAGTAAACACAGCTTGGAAGGAGTGATCTCCTTGTTATTTTTAGGAACTGCTGGAGTCGGCTGAATTAAAAGCCTTTCTGTGCATTTCATCAGCACTGCTGCTGCTTCTGCCCTGGGCCAAGAATTGTATGTCCGTCCTGGGGTAACTGCCAAGTTGAACAGTACACGTTAAGATGTTTGTTAAAACATCAGTGGGTAATTAAATGATTAGAAACAACAGCGAAACCGTTTTGCCTCTGCACACACGTTAGCGTGGCTATTTTCATTAGGTATAATTCTACCGCTATAATTTTAAAATCGTCGTTTCAGATACAACAAAATACACTTTTTGGATGTAAAGAAAACAAACACGTGCAACTTTCTCTGAACACATCTTTTCCGGGAGCTCTGGAAACCTGTTCCAACCTCTACCAGGGACTCCCTTTGAAACACGCATCTAAATAAATAAATAAATAAATAAATAAATCTAGGAGGCCACCATTTCCTGTCCGATCCATAATCTCCACTTTCATTATCTGAGTGTTCATTAATGCACGAGATTATTTTCAATAAACAACGGAAAACACAAAGGCTGGATTCTGAACTGGGGCGAAGAAGATGCTTGGTGCTCAAGCTCGGGAGGGAAATATTCTTTGGGGGCTTTCAGTATATTTAGTTGAATAAAATTATTTTCTTTGCACAGTGTTAAGAAAACAGATATTTGTTTACAAAGTCGACCAGCTCAGATGCCATCGCTGATTCATTCCCCTTCCATGGATTTTAATTGCTCCAAAGTTTTCAGTTCTAACATCAATCATCCTCTACCTTTCATATAGGAATATAGAAAGGACCGGGGTAGTCCAGCCCCCCGGGGTGGGGAGCGAGGGGGAGGGGAGTTCGCTGTGTGATGATTTGCATATCTTCCAGAGTGGAGATCCTAACTTTGGAGAGCTGCCCCTTTTTTCCCAGCTGCCACAGGGCACTGCCCCGGGGGCGCTCGCGGCCGCCGCTTAACGCATTCTTTTACGTTTTGCAGATTATTTTTTTACAGTAACACCCCCTCGCCCTTCCCCTCCCCCCTAATATGTCCCACCTCCCACGTTCCCTTAGCCACGTTAAAGGTGGTGTGTGTGTGCGTGTTGCCATCCATCTGTCGGGTGTGCGGGCTCGGGGTTGTTTGTAACTTTGCTGGCTCGGTCGCTGCGGGTCCCAAGGGAGCGGGCTCCACGTTGCTCTCCCATTGGCCGCCGAGCCGTCAGCTGGTGCTATTTGCTGCTGTCGCTTTTGGCGCTCGGCCATCCAGAAACAAACCAGTTCGATGACTACTAATAGTTATAGCCAGATGTACTAATACACAACAAATCACAGTCCTGGAGAGGGGAGAGCAAATGAGTTCCTATTTTGTGAATCCCACTTTCCCTGGGAGCCTGCCTAATGGCCAGGACTCTTTCCTCGGGCAAATCCCCCTTTATCCAGCTGGCTATGATGCTCTGAGGCATTTCCCAGCTTCTTATGGGGCAACAAGCCTGCAGGACAAGACCTACACCTCACCTTGTTTTTATCAACAGTCCAACACGGTCATTGCTTGCAATCGGGCATCCTATGAGTATGGAGCCTCTTGTTTTTATTCTGACAAGGACATAAGTAGCGCCTCTCCCTCCGGCACTGGCAAGCAGAGGGGACACGGGGACTATCTGCACTTTTCTCCTGATCAACCATACAAATCCGACAGTGTGCAAAGCAAAATTTTAAATGAGGAAGGCAGCGACCGGAAGTACACGAGCCCTGTTTATCCCTGGATGCAGCGGATGAACTCCTGCGCTGGTAAGTCATTTGAATGCAATAAAGGGGGGGGGGAAGTTTCTTTGAGAAAGACTTTCAGAAAGGGCGTCCAAACTGTCGAAGAGGAATGACTCCTGCGAGGTAATGTGTAACACGAAACCTTTCCAGGTTATTCCAGCCCTGGCACATTGGCAGCCTTAAAGCAGTTTAGGAACAATCTGCTCCAAACTTGGCTGACTTGGTGCAGTTCCTTAGTAATAACTGAAAAATAGGCATTCACAAATTACTAATAACCATCCCTCCTCGAAGAAACCTCTTCGCTTCTTCAGTGTCAAAGACTGATGTAGGGAACATGCCCCCTGTACTGCCTACCCCCATTTATTTGTAGGACCCTCCCAAGCCCATTAGTATACAAATATTGGTTATCGAAAGCACGCTTTCGGACAATGTGTGCACATGTACAAATCACCTCGAATTTTGTTTCACGTAAAGTGAAGTTTACACAACAGGACTGTTTGGGATGGGAGCAAATGGCACTTGTTTTGAATAAGCCCACTGCCTTGTTTACTTCAACTGTTTCGAAAAATAAAATCTCGCCTTACCTTCCCCCGGGTTATCTCTTGAAAGGTGGGGTTATGATTTATATTTCTTTGAAAAGTTTAACTTTTAAAGACATTTTTTATTTTGAAGAGCCCCTTTGCATTTGAATGCACCATATTAGGAGCAAATGCCAGGGGCTGTTCTAGGAACTTTAGTTGCTTCTATGAGCTTTAATTATGATCATACTTAATTATAGTTTTGCTATAGTTATAGTAACTATTATAGTTGTATACATACGCACACATATTTGTATATTTCACACACGTATGTATATATAAAAGTTTTAAATATTTCTCGTTCATGGGTAAATGCTTGTCCCAATAAATATCTGTGTATCAGAATTAAACCTTCAAATATGATAATGGTGCTCTTCTTCATTTAGAAATGTTTAATCAAGAAAACTTCTGACAATCAGAGTAGACACCCCTTATGTGATTGCCTCTGCAAGAGGAGGCGCAATGCAACTGACCACTATTTCTTAACTTGAGACCATTGGGCCTTGTTCAATGCGACAATTTTGTCTTTACTTTTACAGGTACAGTGTATGGAACACATGGGAGACGGGGGAGGCAAACTTACACCAGATACCAAACGCTAGAGTTAGAAAAGGAGTTTCATTTTAACAGATACTTAACCAGAAGACGACGGATTGAGATTGCAAACGCTCTCTGCCTTACTGAACGACAAATTAAAATATGGTTTCAAAACAGGCGAATGAAATGGAAAAAGGAAAACAAACTCATACATTCCACACAGCCCAGCAGCGAAGAAACAGAGGAAAAGTCAGGGGAGTAGAATAATGCTTAATAAAAGTTACCAGGCCTTTTCCTTTTTAGCGTTTTTTTTCTTGTGTTCCTTCTGCTACTAAAATCCTATAGGTTTTTCACAGTCTGTTAACTCCCAAAGGCTTGATTAAAATATATACATTTGCAATCAACTGTGAATTTATTTAAAAATAGAAGTATTTGATTTAGAGCTATGTAGTGTTTATGGTCACCTTTTCAAAGCCTAGATAACCTTGCTTAAAATAATTCAGAAAAAAACCCAGATTGTAAGTATAAATATTTTAAACTGAGCATCTATGTCTGTATGAATGTCTCTGATACGACCGTATGGCTGTAGGCAACAGAGAAGTGAGTAGATTTTTGTAATTGGAAACGTTCATATTGTGGAATGACGCCTGATTTAGAAAATCCTGGTTTGATGTCTTTACTAATCCCGAGCGGCTTGTTCTACTGTGTTGGGATTTTAGGGTCTCTAGAAAAAAAAGTTTTACACGTGTATAAGAGATTTAATTAGCACAGAGAAGGTAACGGCATTTAAAAAAATCGATTTACAAATCCTGACTATTAACTTCCATGAAAATCGAGGATGAATTGCAGGGAGATTTTAAAATGCCCAGAGCTTATTCCACTAAATTGAACAAAATCTGCGCTAGTATTAAAGAAAAAACTATGCGTTGAACTTTAGAACGGGGAAAGAAAAGGTTTTGAGGCGGGCAGATTTCTGCGGCTCCTGATGTGGCGCTGATAGTAAAGAAAGCTTTCATTGAGCAACGAGGGGGTTTTAATCATGCAGTACGATTGTGCTAGTTTCAAAAAATTAAAAATCGATGGTCTGTAATGATAAATCGTGGCTCTTCTTTCTGTCTTTATTTACTTTCGAAATTCCTAGCACAGAAGACAAAATAGATAATAGATAGAAACTAGCTTCTAAAATGATTCCAAATAGAGTTCTCTTTCACTGAGTAAAATACTTGCAGTCAAAATATTTACTAATAGATACGTATATGTGTGTGTGAATGTGTGTACAGTACACACAATGACCCCTTTATTCGGAAGGAGAAGCAATTTGGGCTACCGCTCTGAATAGTCCCAAATTGCGAAAATATTAATGTCAAATGACCGCCACAACATTATATTTATCTGAAGAAAAAGACGCCGACCATAAAATTATATAGAATTTGACCCCAGTTGGAAAACTACTATACAATATTTATTTTTAATAGGTACCTGCCTTTTAAAATCGGCAGTGCAGCTTTTCTTATGCGCCTGCAAAACAGGACTGTAATTGTTGCCAGTGTGTGAGGATTTATATTTTTCAGTAGGTTTAAATAAGTATCACTCTAAAAAGAGATCGAAGTTATTTCTGTATTTAAAAATCTATAGCAGAACAGAAGAGGAAGGAATTAAAGAATAAAAGAAAGCTATTGAAAATAAAAGCAAATGTTTTTTCCCAAACTCCTGCATTATTGCTGCTTTTGTGATCTGCAGCCGATAGCCCGTTACAATTGGTACATACTAATGGAACTGTGAGAGAAATGCAATAATTTTGCTATAATGGGCTGTAACCTCGAGTCGACCCCAGCCCTGCAGACCCTGGCTGGAAGCGTGAAGATCTAACTAGTCTCCAGAGGGTGGCGCAAGAGTCCGACTGACAGTCAGAAGCTGGAAGCAGGAGCGCGCCTTGGGCGCGCGCGCCAACCCTCCAGCATCCACCCAACTCCCCCATTAGTGCACGAGTTTACCTCTAGAGGTCATCAGGCAGGATTTACGACTGGACAACAAAAGCACGTGATTTGAAGTCGTACCCCATATTTGGGTGCCTACGTAGGAGGGAACCAAGTACATGTCCCAGTCATTTCCATAATTCATCATAAATTGTGCAAGGGTGCTATAGACGCACAAAACGACCAAGAGCCACAAATCAAGCACACATATCAAAAAACAAATGAGCTCTTATTTTGTAAACTCATTTTGCGGTCGCTATCCAAATGGCCCGGACTACCAGTTACATAATTATGGAGATCATAGTTCCGTGAGCGAGCAATACAGGGATTCAGCGAGCATGCATTCCAGCAGGTACGGGTACGGCTACAATGGCATGGATCTCAGCGTTGGGCGCTCAGCTTCCAACCACTTTGGTGCCAATGAAAGATCTCGCAATTACCCAGCCACTACCACCTCTGCGTCGACAGAGCCCAGGTATAACCAACCTGCAACGTCTTCACATTCGCCTCCACCTGACCCTCTGCCCTGTACCGCCGTGGCCACTTCGCCTGTCAGCGACAGTCATCACGGGGTGAAAAACTCCATAGCTAACTCTACCAGCACTTCGTCCAATTCCAGCAGCAGCACTCACATAAGCAGAGAGGGGGTTGGCACGTCGTCTGGCACTGAGGATGACACCCCAGCAAGCAGCGACCAGGCAAGTGCCCAGAATGACCAAAGCACAGCTCAGCCTTCACAACCCCAGATCTACCCCTGGATGCGAAAACTGCACATAAGTCATGGTAAAGCGTACCCTGCTTTTCTTTAAAGAGGCTTTAATGTAAACGCGTGGTGGCTGGGTGGATGTGAGTGTGTAGCCTGATCAGACCCCTGTGCTTGCACGGTGGGGAAAGACAGTTTCGTAGGCACGTTAAAAATGTAAATGTAGGAACTCTAACTCAACAAAGTCTGCACAACTCGGGGAGCAGAGATGTAGCTGAAGTGGGAAAATGTGAATAGTGCTTGTCACGGTGTGTAATTTATTATGAGGACTGTCCAGCGGAACAGCGTTACTAATTATATATAAAAAAGACAGTTTAGCAAAATAGTGAGTGAGGATGGGAGTTTGCACTGGTAGGAAGTCAGAAAAAATCCTTAGGGTGAGGACCGGGGGGTATGGGAAGGCTATGTGATTGCCTTCTGCTCTGTAATTTTAAATAAAAAATACCTGCCATGCCCCTTCTCATTATGAAACAGAAATGATTTTGTTAATTCCAAAGCATTCTAAAACTAAATTTCGTGACAGATCTGAATGTCCTTGCTTTGCTCTCCTATCTCTGAAATCCCATCTAGCCTCAGATCCACAATGCATTGATCAGCTTAGCTCAGGATTCTGTTGGTTTACTCTTCTAAAAATGTATACAGAAAAGGGGGTACTTGTTGAGCATTTATCCAAAACAAAAACAGGACCAAGAATAACGGTACTACTGATGTTCTGGGCTGCTTTAGAAAATACAGGAGCAGGTCGCTGGGAGAGACTAAATCATTCACTTTTCTGTTACAGACAACATAGGGGGACCAGAAGGAAAAAGGGCTCGGACTGCTTATACCCGATATCAGACCCTGGAGCTGGAAAAAGAATTTCACTTCAATAGATACCTGACCCGCAGAAGAAGAATTGAAATAGCACATGCTCTTTGCCTCTCGGAGAGACAAATAAAGATCTGGTTCCAAAACAGGAGAATGAAATGGAAAAAGGATAATAAGCTGAAAAGCATGAGCATGGCAGCTGCAGGAGGGGCTTTTCGTCCTTAAGAATTGATCAATTAAAAAGTACTGAGCAGTATTAGTTGACCCTGCGCATAATGTCAGTACTAAGTTGACTTTCTAAAACTTCCTTGTGTTACTTCTGTGAAGAAACCTTGTTCTTGTCGCCCTAATTCATCTTTTAATCATGAGCCTGTTTCTTACCATTATATCGCGTGTATAAGTAGATCTGCTTCCCCTACATTTCTTTGTCTTGAATGGCTTTGTCTTGAAAATTTAGATGTTTTAACTTATTTATATGAAGCGAGCTGTGTTACTTGAAGTAACTGTAAAAAAGAGAGAGAATCCCCCTCCTTTAGTACAAATGTTATGTGTTGCACTCAATTTGCTTAACTGTGCATGTGTGTTTAAGTGTTAATAACTGTATAGCTCCAAGCTGTTAAAATATTTTTATTCAAACTACCTATATAATTCTCGTGTAATTAATGCTGTTGTAGAGGTGAAATGATGAAATACAACTGAACTTGTCCTACGTGTAGTGAATAGTGAATCTGTGACGAAAACTGTGATTCCAAGCAGTATGTCCTTGCTGTGCCTTTGTATGACTCTTTGCACGAACTCCTAGAAGTGGCTCTTATTAAGCGCAGCATCAGTAATGTATGTTTTTGTGAACAAAGTTACAAATATAGTCAAAGTCTGGCTGTTTGAGCAAACTGTGATCAGATTTTTTTTTGTATTTGTTTTTTAAAAAAACTGACTGGAAACAAACAGACAAAAATAAATAAATAAACTTTCTATTGTAAGTTTTCGTGATCTGATTTTGAAGCCGTACTTCCTGATTTGCTGCTTTTTTTCTTAAACGGTGCAGATTTTTGTAACATTTTACCTGGACAGGACCTTATGCTACACTTTGCAAATGATACAAGTGCAATTATCCGACACCAATCCTTTTAATTGAAAGTTTGACCATAAGTTCCTCCTTAATGGTTTCTCGTTAGGTGGAAAGCTGCATTGCAGAACCACAACCAACACTCTCTGTGGGTGAACAAACTGATAGCTGGTTGGTGATTGTTGAAAAACATGTGCTTTGTTAAAATACACTCCCAACCCTAGAGCGTGTTTACCTTGCTATATAATTACTCGTGTGGTTTAATTAAGTATATTTGCAGGACAGCCACATCAGAGATCTTTGAGTCTATAAGCAACACCCTATAGCCACCTTCCCGCTTTTCACCCTTTAAAGATATTTGTTTTTTTTCTCTACAATTAGTTTTCTATAAATGTAATGTTACTTACCCCATCAGAGCTTGAATGGTTAACTCTTCTGAGCTTCTAAGAGCAACTAGAGATTTGCACATTTACTGACTGGTTACACTGATGCCTTCCCTTAAAAGTTATAAAACAGTAAACTTTATAAGCCCCAGTTCCGGCTATATGACATTTGGGTGCCAAATGAATAGGGTTTTGTCTATGAATTAGATCGTAAAATCATCCATAGCACAGACAGATAGGCTCACTGGCTATAAAAAGTCACGTGGTGCCATTAAAGTAAGTTTTATGGTTTTGGGGAGTTGACATCCAACATTATATACCACATAACATATAATCTCGCTGACGCTGGACTTCATTTGACTCTTTTGCAGGCTACGTGTGCCTCCTGGTCATTCAAATTGTCAGTTTTAGGTACAGAAGTATCCAAATCACAAGTTCTCAGTGTTCTATGAAAAATGGCTCCTTACAAGTCAAGGTAAGTTTTATGCACAAGTTCCTTAAAGTTTATTTGTACAGTGGAGAACTGGACTCTTTCTGGCTCGATCATTTCAGGACTGTCACGTTGAATTCAGAAATGCAGAGTAATCTACTAAGGATACAGGTTTCGTTGAAAAGTTTTCCCCTCTCTGATTCTAACGTTCAGCAGCTAGCTCTATATTTTAACAATCAAATCAAAGTAAACCACAATAAGCGTCTTTGGCAGAGATGGATTTTGAGGCCTAACTTTAATTACTTTGACTACTGCAGAAGATAATTACTTCCTTTGCTACATAGACTTTCCAGTTTGTTTAGCAAAGAGTAGATACTGCAGCGATTTTTTTAAAGGGAATTACATGGGTTGATATTATTTGAGAAGTGTCTTATAGAGGCATGATAACCTATAAGCGTGCCGATGTGGTAGTAAATTTGGACTGGAAAATATTTTGCACACCAAAGCAAGCATTAAAATGGCATAGATTGAATTTTTGTGTTTAGGATTCCTCTTTACTGCTCTGTGTTATATAGATAGCTATATCTATATGACTGTGTATCCATATGTGTATACGTGGTATGTGCGGTCACTCATAGCCACTTAAAACTTTGTTATACCTTTTCCCAGAGACAGTATACATTTTGTGTATTTCCGCTGTTCTTTCTAAGGAAACACATTGACTGTAACTTGTAACGTTAATACAAGCTACTACAGGTCACAATGCTGGAAATTATGAAATACAGACCAGGTTATAGACAATTGTAAATAACCCCGTCTCTATATAGCTACAGATATTATTGGCTAGCAATTGTGAGGTAGGCCCCAGCTGCGTGTTTACTTCAACATTCTTTTTATTTAAGTAGACTATTCTCACCAGAGTGCGATTACTCAGCAGTAAACTTTATGGCCGGATTTAACTTTAGTCTTTGAATTTTCAGGGCTGAATGAAAGGGCGAAAGAAACTTTCACTTTCTCTCCGTCTCTCTCCTTCATTGTAGAACAAGAGCCAGATCCAGAAAATCCTTACTCACAAGATCATTGTTAGGTGAGTAGTCTCACTGAACCCATTAGGACTATTGGGTGATGACTACTCAGTTGAGTAAAGGTTTGAAGGATTAGGCCAACAGAATGTAAATACAAATTTTGGCATCTATCTATCTATCTATCTATCTATCTATCTATCTATCTATCTATCTATCTATCTATCTATCTATCTATCTAAGGTTTGATCATTTTGGAGTACACCAGACGCAACAGAGTTCTTTTAAGCTGCAGTGCAATGATGTTGTTTTTCCTGACATGTCATAAATTCGAGATTAAAGAAGATCGGGGTTGTTTGTCACTAGATGATTTCTGGCTTTATTTTGTTAGATTCCTTTCTCTTTGAGTATTGTTAATTTTCGTAATATAGGATAGCTGAAACTATTATAAAAATGGCAGAAAGGTGTTAGAGTTCAGAGAATTATGAAGATTATTATTTGTACCTTTATAACATAATACCTCCGCAAGGTCTAAGAATGAAATAGAAAATCATTCTACCTTTGTTTAATTTTTTTTTCAAATAATCAAGAGTATATACATTGATAAAACGCTATCATATATTCAAGGTTAACCCCTCGAGCTACTCCAAAAGATATGATAGGTTTACAAACTTTTAATATTTTGAGTTAATTCGCAACATAAGATAAAAAGTTTTAGATCCTTTTTTGTTTTAGTATCTTTCTATGAACACTAGATAATGACATTTGCTTATTATTCCTATAATAAAATGGAAAAGAGGTAGACTTTAAAAGTGCATTCTTTATTGCACTTTATAGCCAAAGTACAAACTAGAATAATCCCCATAACAAACAGTTATGGCAGTTTTATGGTACACAAATATAACAGATTCAATATTAGGAATACAGCAAAGTTATATTTGACAGGAATACATTTAATTATATGTCATAATACCCGGGCAGCGTTTAATGGCAAAAATCATACATAGGCTAGTTTCAAAGTTTTGACTTACTTCATATATTGGTGGTTTTCTGAAGCAAAAGCCCTTATTTCTGCTATTTCATAGATGAAAACTAAAGATAAGCGTTTGAATATCTCAATTTCTTAGCTACATTGTGAGAACTGGATATTCACCATAAGGCAAATGCACTTAAAGTCTTTTTAAGGGACCTTAATGTCATCTGAGGTTGTGAATTGTCAGTGAAGGAAGTAAATAATTTGCTACCAACATGAAATTCTTTGAATTTTAGCTTCTCAAGCATTCTATATATAAGATACAGTGTGGACATGTTTGGGTATTGTGAAAATATCCCAATATTTACAGATACATTCAATAAGGAACTACGAGACTCACTTTTCAGACACAAAATAAAGTTGATTGAAAAATTACTACAACTTTAAGTTATTTCTAGTCTTGAATCACCCTCACAAAGTTATGACAGCTTAAGTCCTCTTAAAACAGAAATGCGTTAAGATTTTATAATCCACACTGGAACGGAAAACTCAGATACCTTCAAAAGGCAAAACTTTAAAAACCTTTCACAGATCCTAACTGTCTTCTGAGGGGAAGTGGCTGGTTCCTTCATAGAGAATGATAATTTGGAATCAAGATTTAGTTCTTTTCTGTGCATATTATTTTTCTACGGTATTTTTGGACTCAGTGCACCTGAGTTTATTTTCCTGAAATCATCGCAAGTGGTGGTCTACTTGGTATTAAAATACAATTTACTAACTCCTTTGAAAGAAATACGTTAGTGTAGTGTGGCGTGTCTCAGCATAAGGCCAATTAAAGATTAGGCAACCCGTTTGTGCGTATACCTAGTAATTTGTAAGTCTTGACTTTCACTAAACTATAACATGTCTTGTGAAAGGCAAGTAATTTTAGGTTGGTAGATTTGTCTGAGCCCTACACACGTACTAATTATTAAACATAGCGAAATTACTATTCTCCCATTTCCTTACATTTAGTAAGGGTGTATCTGTAGAAGGGTGAGAGTACAAATGTTTTCTGTCTGCTCTGTGGGATATTGACTGTAACAGATTCACATGGGCTGATCATGATTTTCGATTTCAAATCGTACGTACTGGAGGAATGTATTTTCCCGTCTCAGCTAATACAGATATAATAAATTAAATACATAAATAAATAAACCTTCTGATCAAGATAAGAAATCTCTTCCGCCCTTATTTTTTCTCTCTTTTAAGCTTCAGATAGACACAATTTAGTGTTTGAGTTTTTATGAATAGTACAAAGATATGACTCCTACAGTAGCCTGCTTATATTTGAAAGCATTCTCCTTTATAAATGAAAGCATCTTCACTAATATTTCTGAGGAAAACAAACACTCGTGTACCATCTTAGTCATATGTATATATAGCTGCATATGTACACCATACCACATAAGACATACAGAATGTGCAAGATTTGCAAAGGTTTCCCTTTACAGTGCACATACGGAATCTGTCCTATATCCAAAAAATGTCTTTTCAATAATAATGTTTGTTATGAAGGTTATTGGGTAATTATTGCAATTTTGTGAAACAGCCCTTGCTTGAGGTGAAGTCTGTCTCTGGATAACAAATGGCAGCCCTTGCAGTTCACTGCCAGGTTAAGTAAATGCAGAAAAGATAAATCTGCACACCCTAGGAATCACCAGCAGAGCTCGCTTTAGACCAAGTTCACAGTCAACTCGTTTGCCTAGACAAGGCTTCACAAACAATTAGAGTTTCTTTATTTTTAAATAAAGGTGAAATGACAAAGTACTTAGCAACATATAGCTCCATCTTCCCCCCAGTGCTATACGGTACATTCTTTCCGACTCCATGTCCAGAACTTACCAGACTTTCACCTGCAATTGTAACCATATAGCGTCTTTCAGTTAATCTAGTCCCTCCAACGCTGGCGAATGAGTTTGCAAACGGATTTAACAGCACTTTACAATGGTGAGAGATTTTTTTTAAATCCAGTTTTCTCAAATCAAACAACAACAAAAACCCTAACAATAATAACCACACACACACACACAAAAACCCCACACTTAAAAAGCAGGGTGGAAAACAGCAGAACCATTGAAACAAACAGTCCAAGTCTCTTGCTCCTAAAAGAAGCTGCATAGCTTTTGTATATCTTTGTGGTTAGGGCGTTACAACTGCAGGTCAAAAAGTTGAGGGTCAAAAGTTTACGTTTTGCACCACTCTTAGTCATCCGCCCAGACAGAGTTTGATGTCAATGTTATAGTCGAGATCTTGACTATCAGCACAAAAGATAAAATAGCTTTGAGTTAAGCGTGTATCACAGTATGGACTCCAGGTGAACTCTAGTGGTTGAATGACCTCAATTACCGAGGAAAGGATAGAAAATTCCTCTTTTCAAAAGTAATACATGTTGTATTTCATCTTGACTTATCAGCCACCTTTGAGTCTGAATATCTGTGGCTCAGATCCACCAGGTAAACATGCATGTTACTCCAGAACACCAAAACGCGTTCATAGCTGTATTCTTCAATACCATGGTCAGGTAACAAAATGTTTCACACTCCTTAATAAAATAACCTCCTTAAGAGGCTTCATGTAAAGACTTTTCACTTTCCAAACTGTCAGGAAGATAAGACATGAACAGATCTATTAACACGTGTATCGATCCTAACAGCGTCTTGTTTTTACTATAATTTCTGTAGTGAGCACTAAACTGTACTTAATAAAGAGATATTGTAGGTAATACTTTCAGGTTATATATTTAGTCCGAAGGTGAAAATCTAAAATTCAGAATTCCGGGGCGATTTGTGATACTAACAGAGATTATTCTGCAAAAACAAACAAACAAAAACAAACAAACAAACAAACCTGACTGCTCTATACAGTTCCACAATTTCAGGGCTATCAAAGCTTTCTGGAATTACTCTCAGACATAAATTGATAGTTAAACAAGTATCAGGGTATTTTTAAGCTGAATTTTTTTGGGTAAAGAACACTTTCCAAGTTGTTGAGAATTGTTCTTGTCTTTAAGACTGTGACAGTCTTGGAGATTTAGCTCTTAAGTTAAGTATGTTAATAAAAAGCAACACACAGTATTACACAAAGAAATTGGGAAGGTAATTATAAACCAAATATACAGTGTAGCACATAAATACAGGTCGAAATGATATTGAAGCAGTGCTTTGTTTAAGAGGGAAAGTTTATCCAAAATATTCAGATGTAAAAGGTCTGGGGAATGGGGGGGGGGGTTATAATGAGGAAGTCAGTTGGGAAAAAGTACCTCATCTATATCCATGTTTAGCAGAAATAAGAACAAACAGGCATGGATTATACGATATTCCTAGTTATTTGGATACAAATTAATTATTTGTCAGTAATACTGGTGGATCATTGCAGAAAGCAGGAGTTGTTGAAAATAAATTGTGAGCTGTTTGATTTCAAATCATTGAGAGATATTATTGGAGATTATGCCTACATCGCTTGTATATGACAGCAGTGTGGAAATATATAAATATCATTACACACCACGTATACATTGTTAATCAAATACTGATGTTGCCAACTTGTAATAAGACAGTCAGACTGCATATTTTGGGTTAAAAAGAACGTTTCCCTCACTTGAGATATTATAGATTACTTTATACTGTTAGATCATTTGTTTGTTGAGAAAAGGAAAGTCTTGGTAGTAACCTGAAATATATAACCATTTATATATATTGTTAAGGAGTGCTAGGCAGATTGTTTCCAAGAATAACAAGTCTTTGATACTCCCTGGCCGAAAAGCTGTTAGTATAACTAAATTACACAAAATGAGGGAACTGAAATCTAGTTTCTTACTTACCAAAATAATTATTTTGATGCAAATCCATGTATTCAACACAGTTTGAAATAAAAATATCAATGAGAATATTTTCAGAGTTCAACTGCAACTTCAATAAATATTGACTTATCTCAATTATTGTTTAAATGATTCCTTTAAAAAAAGGGAAACAGAGCAGTTATTAATTTGAGATGAACGATTCCTTGCCTTTGTACGTTCATTCTTTGAATGCAGCACACACTGGTCTGTGGTGTAGAATGTCTGGTCAAAAGACCATTCATTTAAAATTCTAATACAAATCACATTTTGTGTGTGTTTATTTAACCATGCCGGTATAGAGCAAGCAAATCACTCCAAACATCCAGTTGTTAGAACATATACAGTGCCAGTGAAGTACTTGCTTTATAAAATAATGAGCTTGGGGGCCAAAATTCATCCATAGCCCCAATCTTGACTATTTAAAGCAACCGTTTAGCATGTTAGTTCATAGCTAACAAATGTTAAACTGAGTAACTGTCTTGAGGGCTTTATGATTCCCAAAGAAGAAAGGAGAGATACAGTCGATACATTCCATAACGTTTACATTTTCCCGCTATTTTTTCTTAATTTTCCCTTAGAAGTAGTGACCTGGGCAAAGCACCCTGCTATCTGAAAGACACTGTTATAGACCTTTTAGAAAAACTAAGTCCAAGGCCGAGGTGAACTTCAGGTCACCGCGTCTAACAAATATGAAAATGTCGGCTGGTGAAGGGCACGCCTTGTTGTTTAACAAAGACTGTCAATGTGTAAGATTAATAAGAAACAAAAATGCACACGGTGTCACTTTTCGGTCACTTTGAAACTTGGAACAGGGTTGCATTCAAGAGGGAAAGCTGGGGCTAAATATATTCAAAATGGTTCAAATCAGATTCAAACCAGGCTGCTCGGGAGTCTCTCTCTGTCCACCCTCTCTGGTGCATGCACACGTTAAAAAGTGAAATTGAATTATTATTTTTTAATTCTTTGGTTGTAAAACTATTTTATCCGCACGCATGGAAGTCAGCAGATGTGCTTGTATGTTTCACAAGAACTCTTTTAGACTGTTTGGGTATGCATGAGATTGGAGCCTGTTGGTGCATGAAGATTAGATATCGCACTATCAACTTCGTTTCAGTGAATTCCCAATCTCGTCTATCGCAAGATTCAGCTGGTAAAATTTGGGTCCTATGTTAATTGTTTAAGCGTGTGAAATATGGTCTTATTTCTTAAATAAAAAATAAAGTTTTTTTGTTTTGTTTTTTGTTTGTTTGTTTGTTTGTTTTTAAAGCTGGGATGGTGCTACAAGTTGGGTAACGGGAAATATCCGAGGCTGGTTCTGAGATTGTTTATTACATCCATAAATCTTGCAGTAAAATGTCGAAATGGCCGTGTGTAAGATAACACTTGGTGGTCTTGGCTGGGTTCTTGTTTATGATAACAAAACCACAAAGACAAGGAACAGGCCTTTGGAGATCCTGCATAAGCACATCTTCACAGGCTGCTAGAACCACAGGAAAAACAGGCTTCATCTGAGCTGCTGAGGTCACCTTGTAGATTTACAATCGCATGCAAAATTGTATTATTTTCTGTTTCACTGAGAAACGCAGCTCCACAGTAGAAAGAAGTACAGTTGAACAAGTATACTTTGAAATCTAATCACGGTAGATATTATTAATCAGAACCTGGGAAGCTCTCCGAATACAACACTCAGCATACAAAATAAGGTACCAGCTTTCGTTGTATTTTACTGAGGATTTGAAGTATGGTAGTTACTAGAGTATTCTGGCCATCATAACTAAGGAGCTTCCTTATATTAGGAGGATAATATTTAGGGTAACCCAGTTTAAGGCAATTATGCGCGCTTACGTATATTTGTATGAATGTATCTCTGTATGAATGTACAGCTGTGCGCCGAAAACGACGTGCTGTGTGTCTCTAGCAATGTCATCTTCTTGCCACGCTTAGATATTTTGGGTTTCGCCGAAAAATAGTCCCCAACAATCTAGTTCTTCCTGTGTATACTACCATTTGTAGTGTTGAATAGTTGTGGATGTTAGACGCGTATGGCGTGTGTGTAACCCTATTTTCTTCTACATGCAAAGTAAATAGAGAAAGATATCTTTCACACCAGTTAAAGAGTTGCATAGACGTTCAGTAGGAAATGAGTTGAACAAGAATACTTTGAAGTCTAATAACGGTAAATATTATGTGCTTTAACTCTCTTTGCAAATTAGACATTAGATATTAGCAAAAATGAGTAATTGTTTATGTAAGTTGGAAATGTTCAAACATACACCAAATGGTCTGCAATATATGTATAGATATATGTTTATAATATAAATTAATGCAGTATACGTGTGTCAGTATCTAGTTAGACCTAACATATATAGAATTATAATTTTATATTTATATAATGTTATCTATACAACTGCAAAAGACAACAATCTGAATTTAAACCATGATAGCTACTATGAGGAAAAAAGATCTAAATTGTACCAACATTTTTGCTTTATATATTCAGTTAGATGCATTTTCCTATTCTCGAAGGTGAGACTATCCATTCAGGAACAATGCTCCTGAAGAGGGTGGCAAATATTCGATTTTCTATAAACCAGCCAACCAACAAAAATATAAAATAAATTCTAAAAAGTTCAATATTAACTCCAAACATACAACAGCAGATGGAATTCATAAGTAATTTATTATTTTAAAATAATGGTGTAATTAGTTTAACTATCAAATTTCAATTATCCAAGGTCAGGCGGTTGCCTCTTTTCCTTCCTGAGCTGCAAATATTGTTAGCAGACTAATTTTTAGCAATTTAGAAGTCATAGAGTTTTTTCTGCATTCTAATTTCAGTATTGTAGGCTACTTTCTGAAGTCAGTGAATTCTCCTATAATAAAAACCTCAGACCAAACCAAAACCAAAACCCAAAACGTAAATTTGTAGTTTGGGAAATGCTCTCACTCGGAAAGAAATATTCCCAGTTAGTCCTTTCATTTTATTGGAAACTAACTAACTTTCTTTCTTTCTTTCTTTCTTTCTTTCTTTCTTTCTTTCTTTCTTTCTTTCTTTCCTCGCTAACTATATCGTTAATGGCACACAGCACCGCTAACTAATCTATTTGGCCCTTCCTCCCTTTTATATCAATTTCCGAATCTAGTTATGTTATCACAGCTCGCAATCTACAAAGGGATAAAAGATCCTCTAATAACTAAATTATCATACAATAACAACGTTTAAAAGCCCCGGGGACAGATTATAGAGAAACAAATACTGATTTGCAATTAGTTGGCCTCTATTTCACAGGATCTAGCAGTCTCATTTCCACCTTGATATATAATGTATGCCCAATCCTAAATCAAGTGATTTTGAAATGGAGAGTTGTAAACGATTGTCATTTTATTTGATGTATTATGCAATGTCAATTTCTTTTTCTGTATACTACATTTTAGTTTCTCGTTGATTTCTGATCCGCCCCCCATCTTTCCTCCCCTCTCCTTCTTCTCTGCCCCCCCTCCAAAAATGCTAGAGAAATAAAATATTTGTGCCCAAGATGAATTTGCGACTGGTAGCGCCGAATTTAGGTCTCTCTCTCTCTCTCTCCATTCCACAGGGAAGAGGGGGAAATAATTGGCCACAATAAGCAGCAATCACAGTGTAGCAAAGCTCTAACTCCCGTGGCTTTGAGCAAAATCTTGTTCTCCTGTTTTAAGAGTCCGAGGTCACCTATTTGAGAGGTATCTGGTCGAACTGCGGGTTTAGGGGAGGTGGTTGGTGCGATGGATACTAGGATGCGCCTCGGATTTCGCTCCCCTTTCTGGCTGCACAGTTTTTTACCATTGCTGGGACCTCTCTCCCCAACTCGGTAAAAGACGGTTTGGGCTGCTCCTGCTGCTGCCCGGGCTCCTCCGGCACTCACCATCTTTCCATTTCCTGATCCGGGGTCCGCAAACAGCGCAGCAATTGGCCCTGCCGGTCAGGTGGTGGTGTGTGTGTGTGTGTGTGTGTTGTACGCTCGGGTTTGGGGGGAGGCCCAAACTTTGGCAGCCGGCACTTGACAGCGGCGAGGGGGAGGGAGGGAGGGAGGAAGGGCGGGGGAAGGAGAGGGGGAGAAGGAGGAGGGGCCTCGCCGAGCCCAGAAAAACGACAACGCGAGAAAAATTAGTATTTTTGCACTTCAACAAATTAATGACCATGAGTTCGTTTTTGATAAACTCCAACTACATCGAGCCCAAATTCCCGCCCTGCGAGGAGTATTCGCAGCACAGCAGCAGCAGCAGCAGCAGCAGCACCTACCACCACCACCAGCCGCACCTGCACCAGCACCCCGCGCACCCGGGCCAGTCTCTCCCCGACTACTACCAGCGGCCCAGCAGAGACCCTGGATACCAGCCACCCCCGCCACCTCCTCCTCCTCCTCCTCCTCCTCCCGAGGCGCTCTACTCCGCGCAGCCACCCGGCTACCCCGAGGCACCCTACAGCTACAGCAGCGCCAGCGCCACCCCGGGCCAGGAGCAGCCACCCCCGGGCGCCTCGCCTCCACCGCCGCCACCGCCGAAGGGGCACCATGTCCAGTCCCAGCCCCTGCTCCAAAGCCACGTCCTGCAGCACCAGCGCCACTGCGAAGCAGCCCCCGCCGCAGGGGCCGGGGCCAGCCCAGGCTGCCCCCTCCTGCCTGACAAGAGCCTGCCTGGCCTCAAAGGCAAAGAGCCCGTGGTCTACCCCTGGATGAAGAAGATCCATGTGAGCACTGGTGAGTGGGACTGCCTGGGGAGGAGGAAGAGGAGGAGGAGGAGGAGGAGAGGACGCTGAAGGTGCTGCAGGGTTGGGTTGGGTTTTTATGTGCGCGCGTTTCCCAATACAAACGTGAGAAACCTTTTGTATCCGGGGTCCTTTATCGAGAGATTTACGAGACGCCAAACCGTTAGGGCAGTAATTATAGCCCCCATAAATTTAATTGCCCTGCCAGTGGCTCTGGGCCATGTGTCTTTGAAGCTTTTCTTCCACCCAAATGCCCATCACCATTTTTTATTGCTCTTCAATTGTTTCCTATTGTCAATAGCCTGTGAAACATTTTCTTGCAGTTATGTCTCTGATTTGAACCTGGTGTCAAGTTATTATATAATGATTATGTTCAATTGCTTTTTGTGTGTGTGTGTTCAGTCAATCCCAATTACACTGGAGGGGAACCCAAGAGGTCTCGAACTGCCTACACCAGACAACAAGTCTTAGAGCTGGAGAAGGAGTTCCATTTTAACCGTTACCTGACCAGGAGGCGACGCATTGAGATAGCACACACACTTTGTCTCTCGGAGCGCCAGGTCAAGATCTGGTTTCAGAACAGGAGGATGAAATGGAAGAAAGATCACAAACTGCCTAACACTAAGATGCGCTCCTCAAACCCATCCACTGCTAGTCAGCAAGCCAAAGCACAGACACAGGGCCACCGCCATCAACTCGATGGGTCAACACCCAACTCATCAGCCCTATCATGATTTTTATATTTGTTTTTTCAGTTGCCTATTTTTGTTGTTGACCATTTGGACCAAAACAACTGTATACAGAATCAGAAGAAACGTGCCCTGAACAGGGTACATGTTGAAACCAAAACCTGGACAAATTGTCTACATTGTACAGACATAATGGTTCCATTCCCATCATTCTTTTGTATTTATGAAAATACGCTGTACCTTCAGTGTCACAGGGTGCTGGATGCTGTAATGGATGAATTATGTACTCAAGAAGGACTCTTTTGTACATAACACTTTAAAAATAAAATACAGTTAAAATAATAACTCATGAGACACTTGGTGTAAGACATTGACTTGAGTTGTGTTGTTTCGTGCAATGTTCGTGGATTCTCCAGTATATGCAGACAGAAGAAACCAAATTTTATGTCATGGAGATTTTATGAAAACTGTCCCATTACAGTCTGACAGGCAATGTTTAATGTACCAAGAGTTATTTAATTGTTTTTAAGCGTAGCCACTGCGGTAGTTGTGATATAATCGTTTTCCCCATGTCTCCTATTGCATTTATTTAAAAATATTAAAGGCTGTTGCTGTCTTCATATCTGGCACGTCTAACTGTTTCGGTTTGTGTACAATTTGTGAATTTTGGTGTGATGTATATATTGCCAATACTGGTAATAAAGAATATTCTGTACAAAAAAAAATTAAAGGCTTCAAACACAAGTTCATGTAATGCTGTTTCCTAAACGTTATGCTTTGCTGATATAACTACAATTATTTAAAAATAACGGCTTATCACATTGTTTTAACTGGAATTAATCTTGTCAATACAGTTGTTTGCCTTCAAATTTAGTTAAAGAGATGCTCATGTTAGTTGCCTGCCTTCACAAAAAGTAGAGCCTACTTGAACAAGTATATGTATTATTTATTGCCTCGATGACTTGTCTCCTGTAGCAACCTTGCCAGAGGTTCAGTCTGTCTATTCATTTATATGTACATGGCTATTCCCATCCTATGCACAGAAAAATAGAGCTTTCACACTGAGTCAATGAACTGAAATGAACTAATTTACTTTAGTAGAACTAAGACAGCTAACCATGATACACTTTAAAAATATCTGGCCAGTCATTATTTATTCGTTCACTTGGTATTTATTGTGACTTGTCAATTCACTATGAAGAATTAAGGGGATGTATGGGTGATAAAAGTTTCTTTATTTCAAAGGCATCTATTTTGAAAAGTGTTTGGTGTAAACAGAAATAACCTTAATAATTAAATGAAATCTGGTACAAACCAGAGGTTTAATCTGGTAGATGTGTTCAGAATGATTCTGGAAAACAGTATTCAGGTGTTTCAAACTCATACTAACCTTCTCATTGTCAAGGATGTTGAGAAATATACCAAAGGTGGAATTATTACAATAAAATGTATACAAGTTATAAGGATTTTCATATCACTTTCTCGAAAGTATCATTGACATTGAAACGTATTAATTGAGCAGAAGAACTTGTAGGCGGAAACTCTATCACTGTTTTTCTGCCAGAAAAAGATTAAGGGCCACATTTTATTCGCCATAGTCACGAAAGTGTGTCCAGGTACTAAACTGGAGTCGACGAGTCTTCTCTCGTGAGTAATTCGAGCAAGATTTAGTTCCTTTATTTAAATATATCACAATTCACTCAGTAAGAAAGCACACTGGCACAACAATATTGTGAGCATCACTGCCTGTCCCAGGAACACATACCATTTCAATGAAAAATTTAACATGTAACTGGAAGAGTATATTCAGTATCAAAGCTATGGCAGTTGTAAATACGTTTAGCAAACAGTGTTGTCTTCACAATGAACAACTAACCACCCTGAAAAGTATGTTTCCGTTACCATGCTGCTGTTTACTAAATCCTAAAACGTTTTCCATGTTAGCTGCCCCAATATAAAGGAAACTGAATATATCTGAAGGTGGGGTAACTGCTGGTATCTCTCACTCTCTGCAACGTACAGCTCTTTGTTTTGTTTCTTATGTGGAACATTTCCCCCCAATTTATTTCAAAACCAAATTAGCAGAAATGATCAAAATCCCAAATCAAACATTTTAATTGATAATAATTTATTACTGAAGACTATGCTTATAAACCTATTTTCCCTTCGTAAAACTAAATGAAAACACGCGCTGAAAATAGCAATTTTACTGAGTATCATTAATCACCTCCTACAATAAATACTTCTTTGTAATTCAACAGCCGTTCTGAAAGGCATTCTCTTGGAAAAAGTCTGTGAAGACGCAAAGGATTTTCCTGGAAAAAAAAAAGTGGTCATGTGTAAAGACACAGCATCTTGGCTGTCTGCTAAAAAAATGTATACTGTCTTGGTGGAGAATCAGCCCCGGACTTCAAAATATCACATGGCAGGTTATCATCATTTAAGGTAAATTTTCATTTGTCCCCCCCCCCTTTTTAAAGCTGAATAGTGTTTGATATGTGAGTGTTACTGTGCTTCTCGTGTGATATAATCAGTGTTACAATCACTTAGAACATTAAATCGCAGACTTTAAACTCTGGCATTGTCCAGCCTTTGCTAGGGCAACCAGAAGAGTTCACTGAAAGGACAAATTTTCTATCCCATTAATTGTTTTTTTAGAGAAGCAGACTGACCCTTCAAACCCTTGACCTTTAAAGACAGTATCCTTTTAAATCCAGCTCTTGGACCTAAATGTCTCTCTTTGGCTGGCTGTCTCTCTCTCTCTCTATCACACACACGTATTTATCTGCTCTCGCCACAAAGGAAAGCGGCACAAAATGCTAAAGGTGGAAGTTTGTCAATATTTCAAATAAAGACAAAATCAGGTCTGAGTCACTTTAATTGTCCCAGTTAGAGCCAAGCCGTTAACCCCCGCCCCTTCCCACCAAGAAAAATGGTAGTTTTTCAAGGTCTGCCTTCCAGTTTCTCCTGCAATCTCTAATATACCTGGTGTTTTATTACAAGAGGAACTCATCTGTGACAAGCAGCGCGCAGTATTTAATAACTATAACCATTCTCCATTGAATGTTTACCCAGGGCTCTGACATTTTTTTGGTATACTCTGCGCCCTATGGACTGCTTCTTGGGTTTTGTAAATGGGTGGGGGATGGGTGGGGGAGGAAGGAAGGTGGAGGTCTTGACAAGCTTGTCAGGAGACTCCATCTTTCTTCTCCCCTCCCTAGCCCGAGCCTCCATCCCAACCCTGAAGTCTGATCATGGGCCCGATCCTTCATTCCTTTTCTCACGAGTCACGCCAGCAGCGCTTACTCATGCCAGTAGACCCACTGAAACCAACAGACTGCGGGCGCCAGGAAAGCTTGGCAGCATCGCTGCGTTAGCAGCTCTACTTTAGGACACTCTGTCATATCATTCCGTGACAGCCATGACATGAATCGACTTGAAGAGTAATATACAAAAAGATTGGGGGTTCTTTATGTGATTTTTTGAAGCACATATACCCGGATTTTTCTTTTGTATTCATTCTGCACCCTATTGCGGAATTTGTGAGATTGTTGAAAACAGTACTCCAATACATCTACAATTATATGTATCCTTTCAGATGTATTGGTGTTGTATGAGAAATATGATATTCGATACGTATATCATTAATAGAACACAGAGTATTAAAAGCTTGAGTCTTATTTTTGTTTTAACCCCAGTTACTGCACTAGAAGGTGTTACATTCACTCCATTGTAGACACGCTGGGACCGATTCTGACACAGTATATACTACTTTACACCAATGTAATTCCATTGAGTTCACTAGAGTCACTAATGTAAGCGAGACCTGAATGAGGCCCACTGGTTCAAATGAATTATGCCAGGCATTCATTTAGCCCACTAACTGTGTATTTTCTAAGTACAGAAAGGAAACCTCTCTTTTAACTCTTTATTATACTTTCCCACGAGATGTGCAAATGGCAGAGCAAAAGAATTCTTCCCAGACCTCCCATACCACATGAATATTGATAAACTGTGGTGAGCCAATTCTTTGTCAGTTTTAAAGGCATCATAAGGGCAAATATATTTGGTATCAGTATTGTCATCATATTATCATGTGTAATAACTGTTAGAAGAGGAATGGACTATAATTATGCATGTTAACACAGTCTGCTGTAGACAATAAAAATCCGGAATCAAATGGCTAATTTAAAGCTAAGGTCTGTGGAACTGCCCGATCCTACAATAGCAGACAAGCACATGTTATTAATGTTCAAATGATCTCCCAAGAAACTGAAAAGCTGTCAAAACCAACAGAGATTATGGGACCTAAATAAGCAAAACAGAAACCCTGCACTAATAGATAAAGGTGTTGCGTCTTTTCTTGTGTAGATATTGAAATTTTAATCTTTAAGGTCACGTGACTCATTAAATAATTAATGCAGATAGTCAGGAATGGATCTGTGGCCGTCAGTTCTCACTAGGAGTGATTCTCTCTGAAGTGAAACTCAACTTCCTATTTGAGTTTTTTAAAAAGCCCCGATTTGTCTTGAAAGATTCTAAACTTCTTGAGAAAGCAGTAGGGACTATGTTGGTAAGTATTTAGTGTGTATTTATAGCTTGATGATTGTAATTGTTTGTGCTAACTTTGTTGAAGTCTGCTGAGTATTTACTTAGCAAGTTTAATATTTAGAAATGTTAAATCTTTGTTTTAGCTGCTTTGTGGTCACATTATGGCTTTTTGTGATTAAGTGTTACCGAGTCAAACACATTTGATAATGTTCTAATTCACACTGTGGAAGGCTGGATACCACAGTGCAGGAAGACTGCTTTGTTCAATTTTCCTGGCATTAATAAATCACCGGCTTCTAACGCAGGGCCAAAAAAGCAATGGAAAGGCAGCAAGCATTGTAAAGGAAAAGTCATGGGCAAATTTCTCTATGACTCATTAGTCTGAACGATTTATGTACGAAGTTAAAGTGCCGCAATGAATATTAGAATTTGGGATAACAACAAATTAAAAAAAAAGTCATAGCGTTTGTAAAGTGCTTTATTGCTACTTAGCAACTCTTTCAAGAAGAAGTATAGTTTAAAGGACTGTGGCACTATAAAATATTGTGGTGGAACTTAATAGCTCCAAAATAAATAGCAGAAAGTCGTTGGCACCATTTTCAGACGCACATTCCATATTTTAAAGGAGGGGGGTAAACCCAATCAAGACATTCGGATCAATTTTATTGTAGTTGATAACATGATTATTGATTATGGATCAAAATGGTTAAAGAATGAGTTTTAACATAAAATACAAGTACTCTATGCCCCTACTGTATTTTTTGGAATGATGTGAATATCAGAGCTAAGAAAACAGCAGGCAACCGAATTAAAGCTGGAGATAGCTATTTGGAAAAATTAACTTTCAATTTGTTTATAGATTTTATCAGTGAGCCCTCTAAATTTATGAGAGGGAAATAAACAGCCCAGTAAGCTACTATTGCATTATTTTCTATAGACTGTAATTCTACACCAAATTTCAAATTTTTATAGCTATATCAAATTATGGAGCTAATAAATTAGCAAAGCAAAATCTCTTCTCGAAAAGTTCTCCCAAGACAGACTTAATATTTTCCAAGGCTCAGATGACACTCTTCCAAGAAATCCTGTTAGTTAACTATTAGCATTTACATTTGCTGGCAATCTTAAGAAACAATACATAGGATTTTATTATGAATACTGAATGCATGGGGTACGTTATTATATCTGATAAATACCTTTGTAAATGTGATCCAAAAATATTTGAAGAGTATGATTATTGGCTTCTTGGGGTCTGTAATATTATAAGACCGACAAAAAATTACAATATCGAAGTGCTAAATGTTTCTGCTTCGTCTTCTTCTTTTTCCACAACAGCTTTTAGTAAAGAGTTGAAGGGTTCGATCCTGCTCTCATTGAAGTCAACGGCAGAACTCTCATAGAATTTAATGGGAATAGATTCGGGCTGGAATCCTTAAGTATTTGAATAAAAATCCTAGTATACTGTACATTTAAACTGGAACCTCTTCCTTGATTTATTCAACAGAGATGAACATCGCTAGTTGTGTTTAATGTCTGCTCTTGATTAAATGATCCTAAACAAAGGTTTCCCAGAGGAAAATAAAGCATACATTCATGTAACAAGAGTTTGGAATGACAATATTTCCAAACACTTGGAGACAGAAGGCATAGCAGTCTACCACAAAAGGCGTGTTCAGATACCAGTGTTCTTTACTGTTGTATAAAATAATCTTTTACACATTGCACTAATCAATGGTTTCCCTTCAGTAGTTCTATGCACATCCACGACTTTTGTCTTTTAAAATAATGAAGCAAACCAAATACTTCTTGTATGAATAAATATCTTCCTTTCTGATTCTCATTTAGGCATTGCTTGTTGCTTATTTACAGAACCCCAGTGCACCGAAAAAGACGATTTACTGAGCGATAACAGCAAGAAACAATTCAGTCCACTGTTAGAAATTTTAGGAGGTAAGAACTTGGGAAATAAAATCTGTTGTGGGATAGTTTTGTGTAGAGTTCATATTTCCTAGTGCTTGCATATGGGGGGAAATGCTGTTACAATGAGATTTTATTGTGATAAATATTTAACTTAGTTGGAATGTTTCGGATTGAATCCATTTATCTTTGGCTGGTGAATGCGAGTGTCTCGACAGACAAAGAAATATATGGAACAGAATTAATAGCAGTCCTCATAGAGGCATTCGAAACAGGAAAGATGCAAAGTAATTTAAAGAGCGAAAGAGGTTGGTAATTTCTTTGTCCATTCTTAGTTCCTTCCAAAATCGAAGTCTCAAAGCAAGAGACAGGTAGTGGAAGCAGTTTTAGTGTTGGGTGGCTTTCGTAGTTTTTTTGTTTGGTTCCCTTGAGTAGGTTTGCAGTGATTCCTGTGTGATTTGGAATTAGGAACATAAAAATAAATGTTCTTTGATTTTAGAAACGCTGGCTTTTGCTTCAGAAAATATACCAGAGGAGCATAGTTTTTTTTTTGTATTTTATATATTGTTGGACTTCTCTGCATTGTGTGCATGTTTCTTTCATAATTCAATTGTTTTTTAAACAACGAAATGTAGTGCTCTTTGTGGTGACAATATTATTCTGGCAGTGGTAGAAGATAGGGGATTATATAGAACTATTTCAAATCCTTGCCAGATTTTCCTGCTTATTTTTGATGCTGATACATAATTAGTGTAGTTTACTACCTTTTAAAGACGGCCATAAATTATAGGGCTACAAGGGCTGCTTGTGTTGATTTAATAGCCTGTTGAAATCCTTCCTACAAAGAGACACGGCAGATATCCATTCATTCCCATGTTAAGAAAAGAAAAAGAAAGCATAATTTTGTAGAATAATGATTTTATCCCGCATGCCCCACATATATATCTTTGTCCAGAAGTAATTGTGATTTGTAAATTAACTATATATTCTCAAGTTCCACTCGATTGCAGTAAAAATGTCTTTAAATAGGTTGTATCGTTTTAAAATACACTTTTTCTTTTAACCTGAAAAGGAATTGTCAAAATTCAGTTGAACTAACTTCATCGGTAACAAATACATATTCATAGGTAAACAACTTTGCCCTGTGAATTTCAACTGGGAGAGAACGGAAATAAAATAGTGTTTCCATTTCTTCATTCACACAAGGGGATAGTCTTACCTTTTAACTAGTGACATAGGCATAACAATGAAAGGTAGACAGAGAGCAAGAATATTTCGAAATCTACTTATGTAACCACTTAAAAGGACTATTAATACTAATATTTGCTTTCAAATCTATCACAAAGGGACTCTCTTTATTAGAACACATTTTAAAACAGCTGTTTGTTGATATTGCTGCTTGGAATCTCAACGCAAAGCCATGTGCACAAAGCATAAAAAATCAATAGTAAATCTTCGGAAAAACGTAAGGTTTTCAGGTCTTAAAACAAACTTTTCAGGGCTCCAAATCATTGAGGTAATAAAACAAAGTTGAGTCTCCAGGAACAAAGCAATATGTTGGATGGCAAGGCAAACCAAACCTCTGCTACTTTCAAGTCCATTTGAATGTGTGTTTGAAAACTCATAATCTTGATACCTGACCAAAGAAAATGAATTCCAGAACCGGTGAAAGGGAATTATTTTCAGCTGCGGTCCAGGACCCGGTAAAGTTAGAAAGTCTCCCCGTTCTTCTAAAGCACATCCTGAAGAAGTAATTCATACATCAAGAAGTTACTTTTCTTAATAATTACTTAATTTATCCACTACATACAATAAGTTAATTTTTAAACTGTAGTTTTAACATTAGCTTGATCATTAAAACTAATAAAGATGTTCATAGAAATAGGTCTTGGAAGCCAATAGTCATAGCTAGCGTTAAGGCATTTAAGTTTAAGCTGTACCTCTGACTTATGATTGTGATTTATTGCTTTTGTAGTTTCTATTTGCTCAGGACTGCAAGTTCTAAAGCCATCTTTCTGCTTTTGATGCAAAGCAGTCGATAACTTTTTACAACAGACCCAAGGAAGACTTGCTGTGCTTTTTCAGCATCTGCTCCATTATCCATTACTTCCAGTTGCATTGTTGCAGGATAACTTTTTTTGTGTGTTTCTTTTATGGAATCTAAAATCACTTTATTTAAAATAGCCATGAAGCCATCCCTAGTAAATTCCACTATTGGTTTAAATGTAGTTCTCTGCTATACAGTTAAAAAATAGTGGTAGAGTTTGGAGTTGCATTTGCTATGTGTGTCTAAAATGCTATATTTTCCAGGATTTTTTAAATTGAAGGTCCTTAGTGACGATAATATATAAATGTTCTACTGCTATCAAAGTCACTTCCATTAGAAATATTGCAAATTCTTCTTCTGTTTTAATGTCACGCTGACTTTGTTGGAATGTCTACTAATCTATACTATTACTGATGGTTTAAATTCCAATAACCGTTGATGTTCCACTTTACAATCAAAGCGAGATTATTATATAAAGTTTGACCATAAAGTCTGTAGACGATAAAATTAATCTTTTTTACAATCTTACAATAAAGTATTGGTGAAGTGATAAAAGAATATAAAAAGTAAGCTAAAAGTTTTCTGTAAAAATGCTAGAGTGGGGAAAGGTTTGAGGCAGATGATATATTGTAAAATGCACAATGGTGGTAAGAAATTCAGAGTGTAAAAGTCACCACAGTGGCACAGTAGCACAATACATGTGAAATATGTTATTTACCCCAACTATCTTTATAAGAGCTCTTTGAATTTGTGATTTCCTTTGTCTGTGGTGGGATTGTGTAAATGAGGAAAAACTAAGTTTTAGAGGGAAGACTTCATTCAGATTAGAAAATTGTTCATTTCATAGGTTAACTCAGGGGACGTATATGAGGGCTGTTCCTTTTTTTCCTGGACAGTTAGATCATTTTGTTTCTAAATTTTTCATTGTTAGAAGCCTATAATTTTGTGCATCACTCAAATAGTTGTATAGGAAATGCGTAAGCGCAGTTTTAACAGGAAGGTCCCAGAAGATTTTGCAAAATTCAGATCCTCCACACCGAAGCCAGGCGCATTCTTCACAGGGTGTTACAACGACAAAAATCAACCACATTATTAGAGGAGACTCTTTTTGCCTTTGTCAGGTAATTTCAGGTCTTTTTAGTTTCTATAGCTGCCCTGTTGTAAAGTGTGGGTGTTAAGCAAGCGCCATACAATAGCAATATAGAGAAGCCTGTAGGGAAGATTGGTAATCAGAGTAGTCGTTAAGGAGGTCCTTATTGAAATAATAGTGTCAAGAGTTGACTTTATTATTGGATTGCAAAACACACCATTATTAAATGTAGATCAGTGTGGCGGGTTTTTTTTTTTGGAAATGCCAGTTAATTAGGTTTAGTATAAAAGTTCATTGAATCACATAATATGAAAATAATTTCTCTTACCTTGCATGTGATTTTGTGTAAAGAAATATTAAGTGTGGGGAAAAAATAATCATCTCCGGCTGCTGATTTTTTTTTCTTTAAATTCTTCTTAATATATTTGGTTAAGGCTTTAAAAATCAGAGGATTGCGCTTAGAAACCTTGTTCCTTCAATGATTCCCTATTTCAAATAAAAGGATTTAAGTTGACGTATGACCACGTGAGCACATAATACAGCGCATTATTGTGGCATTTGGAGTGGAGACCCGGGCTGGCTTCGTCTGTGATTACGCTTTTCCAGTTTCTGTTCAGAGCAAGCACTGCTTTCTATTATTTTTTCCCTCACTCTCCCCTGCAAGAGCTTTCCATTTCGGTTGCAGCTTTCGTTCCTTATGGAAAGATTATTGTCGAGCTGATAGGACGAAATGCTTCGTTAAAAAGGATGGATTTTATTTTAAGGTATTTCCGTTGATTGTTCATTTATGTGGTGAGTTATTGCTGGTCGAGGCAAAGGTCAGTAGAAAAGGCTTAAGGGTGTGCGTGGATCCAAATCAAGCTTCGTTTCCCCCTTTGTTTCAATTTGCTGCGGAAAATATTCAAGTATCTCTTCGCAGCAAAGAAACCAGAGAGTTTCTTATTTTTGCCCCTAGAGATTCTGTGTTTCTTTTATGGGGATCTCCCTCTGTTAAATCTCTTTTAAAGCTACATTACTGTTGTCTTTTACGATCAAGTGGAGACTGGGAGGATCTTATTTTTCTTGAAATATATACATATCTGTGTATACAAGAGTATTTTAGGAGATTGAGAAACACCCCTGGAATGGAGTCGGGGTTCGATTTGTGGCTGTTGTTATTGTTTTGTTTTCTGTGTGCTTCTTTTGCCGATTCCGGCTCCGAAAATCGATGAGTATGCAATTGTGCTGCCATTTTATTTATGATGCTTAGTGGTACTTTGTTTACTATGCGAGCAGGGCTGGATTAGCTCTCTATCGTATCGAGGTTAACAATTCCAGTTGAGAAGGGATTGCCTTTCTTTCCTTAGTGAAACCAAACCTGGATTTAGCTAAGAATTATCTGGCTATGAACAAATGTCCATCCACTGATTCTAACAATAAATCAGCCTCTGGAAATTTGTTTTACTCTGAATAGGGATCTGGAAAGCGAGGGAGGAGGGGACAATCTCCTTTCTGTAAGGATTTACATGATCACTAAATTTCCTATCTCTACCACTATGTAGTAACCTGAGCTATATAACTACATATATTGTGTAGCGGGAAATGCACCTAAAATAACCCAAAAAATGAAGGGATTCCTTGTGTTCTACAAGGGGACAAATGTTATATAAAATTACATCCACCAGTGAGTTCCAGCTTTGGGAAAGGTCAGAGTGCTGAGGTTTGATTTATGTTTCCAGTGAGTTGGGGCAGCATGCTCGCCTAGATGCGGCTGTGTCATTTTGTCCCAAATTACTGGGCATTTGTAATTACTCAATTTATGAACGGGTCATGGAAAAAATCGAACTATTAGAAACAAAACGTTCTTTACTGAAACACAAAGGCAGAGTTTAATTTAGAAAGACTCGCGGCCATTCTGCACTGTTCCAGAAAGCGGAAATGTAGAATTTGGGTTTATCTGCCAACAGATACACTCAGAACAGAACTGACCCAAAGAAATGCCAATTCCGCCACACATAACGAAGCATGTTCCTCTTTATTAGCCATAGTGTTTTTCTTACGCAATTAAAGCAGGGCTATTTCACTCCCAACAGTGTGTTTAAAGCTAAAGCAGGTCAAACCATATTTTAAACGGGCCAAAAACGCGTCGTGAAAATAAAATGTAAGCTTTAATTGCAGCCTTATTGCTTGTCATCGTTTCTGATGATTTACGACCCAGTTCTGGTGCATTTTTGACCCAGTTAAAACACTCATAAATAAAAAAAAGTCCCAATATAAAACGTGCAGACCAAGAACAGTTGTGTAGATGGATATTTCGAAAGCCTTTCTGCTTGTGTAAATAATCAGAGTGTTGAGTAAATACAAAATGAAGTGTCAATTGCGATTTTATGGTGTTCGATAACACACACGGTAATGCAGATTAAACAGGCTTGTTTGCAATATTTGATACTGCACTCATTTTCTAAGGCAACTCACAGCCTTGCTCATCTGTGTAATTACTTGACTGTACATTTCTTCAATTCTCTCTTTTCCCCAATTTGAAGGAGGTAGAATATTCTTCCCACTAATTATTTCCCCCTAAAATATGCCGAAATAATAAATCGTTTATAATCTTAGGCGTTTCTGCCAGAACGGATTCAATAAAGATTTATATTAGCTATTTTACATCGAGACTGACAACATTTCCGTGAGTGGAGAGAACTCCGATACAATGGAAACTCTCCAGAAATACATTACATTTCAAATCTCAAATGTTTAACCAAAATATAGAGGAAATTCTTCCCTCAAATTAAACCCATGCAGTCCCATTGGCTTCTGTGGGGTATTAGGGAAGGAGGGAATTTCGGCCCTCTGCTAGTGAAAGATACATGCATTTATCTTTGTATAACATGCAGTGCAAATATGCGCATTTTTATATGTTACATCAAATTCAAATCCAGTCATACAAAGAACAATCACCTGCGCACCTTAAAATTACATCTTTGGGTAGCGAGAAAGACAGGACCTGTCTAGAGTTATTGCAAAGTAACTTTCTTTTCTTATACAGTCAAATGTATCAAGGAAAAACATACCGCAGTAGCTCAATAAACCATTTAATTTCTTGAATTAAAATACCTTAACAATTCCCACGATTTAGAACAAATAATCTTCCCCTTATTCCTCCCCCTTCCAAAACAACATACATATTTCAGTCCAAACTTTAAACGCTCTGATATTACAACACCAAATATTCCCGAGGTATTCCCAAAATCGGCACAGTTTCCTGAGTCCGGAGGTTTTTGAAGATGTATAAGTAACCATATTCCAGTTTCCCCTGTTTGCTCTAGGAGGGTTCTGTAGGGGTCTCTTTGATTGCATCTTGCAATTTTAGCTGAAACAGGGAGAAAGACAAATCAGCAGTTTCAGGAAAAAAGTGTGGGGTTGATTATTGACCAAAGAAGCTTTTCTTCAAATGCGACATTCAAGGGGCTGTTTGAAGCAAAATGCATACGGGTGAATTTTTGCCTCTTCTCCCCTCCTACGCTCCCCGACTTCCCCTTTCATGTTGTGCCATCGCAATATGCCATAAGGAGCAAGTGTTTTCTGTTTTAGTGCTCTGTTTACAGCTTTGGTGCATGAAGCCATAAATCTTGTATAGCCATAAATGACAAAAACCATTGGTATGCATAAGAGGCCACCCTGGCCTTATAGTGCTTTTTATTTGTCGTTTGCTTTGTTTTTGCTTTAAGGTGACACTGTGCTCCCTTGCGGTTTTAAGCATACTATTTATATTTTTAACACCTTAATTAACGAAGAAACGACAAATTTACACCTCCTAATTATTCTAAATCTCCACTTAACGTGTTTCACCCAAACCGCCTCCTTTATGCGGGGTTATAGTCTTAAACTTGATTGTAATGTAACCGAAAGGAATTCCACGGTTGTTGCTGACGCGCCTATATTTATGTTGTCAAATTTGGGCTATTTTTTTAAAAAGCACTGAAGTTCAAAACATAAACCCTCCAGATACACCTCAGCAATCTATACAGATAGGTGTGCCAACATAGGCATAGAGTGTGTGTCAAATGTATGTGTGTGAATGCGTGAAAGTATATACATGCACATATGGGTGGCTCTCTCTATAGGTATATCGATGTGTATGTATGCGTAGATCTATGTCTGCACATAGGTGAATATATCAGTATGTGCATATATGTGCGGATCTCTATATGGGAGTATGTGCATGTGTACATCTCTATTTGCGTGTGTATATGTTTAAGTACTAACTATAATTATTTCATTCGTTCCACTAGAAGCATTGCCCAGAGCACAGAGCTGATAGGAGTTGCTTGGATGAAAGACATAAACCGCCGATTAATTATTATTGTTGTTATTATTACTGACTAGGTCTCCCACAACTTTCAGCATTCATGAGCTCGGGTAGATAATATTCCATATCTACCAAAAACCGATTCACACAAAAAACTGGTCCGAGTGACCCTTTGTGAGCGCCGTTTGTCTTCATTAGCATAATTTTCCTGGACTTTAGTGACGCCTCGGTGCGGGGGGAGCTGCACTCCTTCACTCCCCTCTCTCCTCTCACTCCTTCATTCCTTCTCCGCAACCCCCACCCTGCCCCGGACTTCCCGAGGCGGCTGCGGTTTTTTTTTCCCCCCACCAGACGTCTTTTGCGTGTAATATTCATAAGAAACATACCCATTTTCTGTGGCACTACATGAGGGAAGCCCTGAGACTTGATAGCTCTTATCTTTGGGAGCCTCTTGTTGCCCTTAGGGCTGAGCAGGGAGAGGGAGGGGGTCCAAGCCGAGCCAGCAATCCCTTGCGAGTCCTGAGCAGTGAGCGCTCCTCCAGCCTGGGCTGGTGGGTTCCTGGTGCAGATGACTTGAGCTGGTGCCCATCCCGGAGCCGAAGGGACTTGGCTGGGGGAAAGTCCTGCTCCCTGGGTTGTGTGTCGCCGAGCCTCCAAAGAGCATGTTGGCTTCCGCCTCAGTCGTCAGAAGTTAAGGTAAGCAGGCCACAAATACGCTGCTATCAGTTGTGAACGGCGGAGTTTATGTCCCAGTGATTTATGACCATAGACTTAAATCTCGGTTCAAGAAGAGTTCACAAGCGGGAGCTTCCTCCCAGGCAGTGACTGATACCCTTACACTTCGCATGCAGGCAGTTTCTCCCTCTTCCCTGAACTTTTCTTTATCTGTCAGGAAATCTTTAGGGGCTGCCTGGTTTTCTCTCCTGGATCAGAGTTCGGGCTGGGGGGGGAAGGGGGGGTTAGAAGGAAGGAATTTTGTTAGATGTACCAGGGAGGGGGGAATAATTGGGAAATGGGGAACAAGTGAGGGACCTGCTCGGACCCCCTCCCTCTCCCTGCTCAGCCCCTAGTAAGGCAACTTTCCTCCGTGTCTTCTTTATCTTTCAGAGAGCTTGTTAAAGTGGCACTTGTTTAACTCACAAATATTGATCTTGTCGGCGGAAGGGCCACTCCAAGATTTTGGGGCCCAATTTTGCTTTCACTCCCTTACGACCTCATTGAAGACAGTGGGATCGCCCTGGTATAACCAAGGACAGAGTCAGGCCCTTTGTCTTCAATGTGTAAAAGAGAAACATTTTTGCCAACCCAGGCACCAGTTTCAGTGACAAACTTTTGTCCTCCCCTGGTTTTAGTATCTCTGGCACGTTTAAAAAAAGTTGTTGTACCCACAGCTTCCCAGTTTTCTATAACTTTGCAGAAGCTGCTTAACCCTGGAAACCAAAACCTGAGTTGCTCTGTCTGCAAATAGATTTTCCAGAACCTAAAATATTTCTCTCTCAAAATCAAGTTGCGTTTTGTTTTTGTTTTAGCTCCGTGCAGAGCTCTGGGAATATTCTTCACCAGGCTTTCTACTCAGCATTACCCCCCTGGACGTGTTAGTCACTGTAACAAACTTTAAAATGTCAAAAATAAAGTGAAGCATTTTAAATGGGCGACCATGACACTAAGATCACTATTATTTAATTAATGTATTGTTTTCCTGAGACTGAGTCCCATTTCTCTGTGTGTTTCAAGGGAACTAAATGAAACCTACTTTAGGGCCTAAGAATCAGGCACAGTAACGGGGGGAGGGGGGAAGGTTGTGCTTTATAATTGAGGAACTTGAAATTAATAAGTTTATATGTATATGCTTTACCTTGACCAGCTTATTAGTTCAATAACATCCATGGTTCTTAATAAAAAATCAAATGGTAACGCCTTTTGGGTGTTTATTACATTAACTAGTCTATAATAAAAGAAAGGGACCATTCCTTTCTAAGTAACTTGTATCACTTGAAATATATATATTTGTAACTATTGGTGTACATTGTGTAACACTTTGTCCTCAGAGGCTCACGTGGTTTTAGGTGCCTTGGAAAAAATCAAGCAACATGAGACTGTAGAGCACTATTTTTGACCTGGTGTAGCTGTTTGTCAGCAACAGAGAGGTGGGTGCGGGTAGAGAAAAGTATTTTAATTTCTGAAAATAGTGTGTGTGTGTAAGAGTTCCTAGACTGGAGATAACATTCTGATCTCCTTTCCCATTACTGAGGACACATCTTTAACTGGTTATTCTCAGGCAGGTAAACAGCATGAGTTAACAAAAAAGATTCGCACGGGTTGTAGGAGCATTTTATGGTTTGTGTGTCCATCCTCTCTCTCCAGCCAAATGACCCTCATACATCAAATTACATAGCAGTTTCAAAGACAGAACCTATTATCGTTAAGTTGGAAGGAAAGTTCAAGCCGTGGTCATGGAGATGAACGCTGGTTTTTCAGGTTCCTGGTGTTTTTTCCAATCCATCATGTTTTAACAGGTAGAATTTGGTAGTTTCCATGAAAAGAAGTAGCTCCAAAATAACTTCAAAAGTGTCTTGATTCCTTACGAACTTTTGATTATAATTGTCATTCCTAGAGAACAACATTCCATTTCTGGGATTTTTTTTTTAAAGTGAAAGATATAAGGGATGGAAATTCCAAACAGGCCGATTCTACCAGGCTCACTTGAGAGAAAACTCCTAAGTGACAAGTGGAGAACAGTCCCCAAATTATTTACTTTGATGGCTTTGTAAAACTGTTTGGTCCTGGTTGCCAAATCTGTGTCCAAGTTTAAAAATTTACTGCAGTTAAAACTGATTTATGTGCATGAGGTGGGTTTGGTATTAAATATCGAAGTTAGTACCAGCTTAATCTGCAAGTACTGCTTCTTCCATTTGTTTTTGTCAAGTATTTTATAGGAAAACAAAATATGCATTAGACTGCGTGCGTGTGGATCTTCTTGAATGGAAAGGCTTTAAATAGTTTTTTCTTTCCCACGTAATGTGTGTGTGTGTGTGTAAAATTAAAAAGTCTTATCCAAACTGTAACCACAATATAAATATTAAAAATAAGATGGCAGTGGTTAATGTGAAGTACAGGAGAGAGGTTTATTACTCTCCTACAGAAGTGAAAGTGAATGAGAGAACCACTCCCCTAGTGCAACATACGTTTCCCTTGATTACTCTTATCTGGAAGCGTTGTATTTAAATAACTCTCGGGTTCCTTGTGTGATAAATGATAAAACAATTAATGGTGTTATAAACCCTAGAAAACCCTTCTACTGGTGCAGTAAACCACATATTTGTAGCTGCCAGTAAATTTAGGCAGCTTTTATATCGAAATTCTCTTAGCCTAAGGCCAAGTCATGCTGCTAAATATTGCTGACCACTTTTTCTTTTATGGCTTTCATGTCACTTAGCTATTGAAAGTAAGATGGATTTGTACCATTTCTTCACTCTGGTGTGCTTTCGCTACACCCTAGGTCTACCAGGAGAGGCCATTGGAGGAAGAACGTCACGTGACAGAGGGGTGCCAATGTTATTCTTTAAGGGTGTCAAGACCCTGTCAGTTTGTGAAATAAATATTGGGAAACAACGAAATGCAAAAAGCGACCTACTACGACAGCTCTGCAATCTATGGTGGCTACCCCTACCAAGGAGCAAATGGTTTCACTTATAATGCTAGTCAGCAGCAATATCCTCCATCTTCATCACTTGTGGAAACTGAATATCATCGACCTGCTTGCTCTTTACAGTCACCTGGCAGTTCTGTGTCCCACCATAAGGCCAATGAAATCAATGAGAGTTGCATGAGGACCATCACTAGCCAACCCATTCAGCCCCCAGTTATTTCAGAGCAGCAACAGCAACAGCCTCCAGCCCAGCAGGCACCACCTCCACCTCCACCGTCTGTCTCACCACCTCAAAATGCCAGCAGCAATTCTGCCCCAACTAACACTACCAAGAGCCCAGTTATTAACTCACCCACCATGTCCAAGCAAATATTCCCATGGATGAAAGAGTCTCGACAAAATACAAAGCAGAAAAACAGCAGCTCCAGTTCAGGTATGAAACGTATTTACATTATAAGTGACTTACTTAGCCTCGCAGGCCAAATTGTGGGATCAGGTATTTGTAGTTTGTCCTAGATATGTCATCTTTTAAAAAAATATTGTGGGAATAATCTTATTTCTAATATCACTTTTTAACCACGTATCTTCTAGAAAGTATTTTCGATTGCTTTAAAGTGAGTTTGGTAAAATGTTAAACTCAGCCTTGCAAATTATTTCTAAGTTATTTAGTTTCTAGGCACTTCTATTTTCTAATGTCTAAGGTTGATATAACATTTACCTCTTAGTCTGTAACATTCCATTCCACAGGTTATGTTCCCTCTTCTATTAAATCATGTCAATATATAGAGGCCTAGGCCTCTAGCCAGAGGCACATCCTGAATATTTTGTTGGCATAGTGCTATTAGAATAATAAGACAGTGACCTAGCCCTGCTGAAGTGTAACTGGAATAAAATAGCTCATTATCATCTGCAGTCAGGATCAATGCTTTACTTATATTCAGAACCTATTCTTATTTTATCAGACTGATTGGCAAAGTTACAAGTCTGCTAAACAAAGAGCAGTTATGAGTACAATAAAGTTAGGTCCATAAAAATACTACTGGGAGATTATAGTGTATATCAACACTATTATTACACAAGTACACCTAAATCGATAACACAAGCTTCTGTTCCCAGATATTTTGTTTATATTTACCACTTCCTATATTTCCTGTGTATTGTGGAAATAGATTCCAAAACTTTAGCAAATTTTTCTTTCATGTCTTTCTTATGGTTTGATAATATTACCATTTACAACGTTGTATGTCATGTATTACTTTATTCATCAAAGCAATGTGTTTATATATATGTATACATATTACATATATATTTATATTTATGTTTAGATTTACATGTATATGTTTATATTTATATTTTTGTTTGTATATATGGGACATGTGCACATGAGTGTGAGTGTGCGCACACACACACAGAGTTCATGTGTGTATGATGAGATTTTTCAGACCATTCTGGAGGATTCCATTGATGGAAATATCTAAATCCTCTGGACTGCTTTGAGGAAACCAACAATAATATATAAAATATAATCAGACTTTTGCATTAAAGAGTTCATAAGACTCGCTTTTAAAAAATCTTTTCTTCTTGTATAAGGATTATTTCAGGTAAACTACAATATTTAGTGTGTTTAATTGAGGCAGTTATAGTCATATAGTGACACTTCAAAGGTGAAGGAAAATAATGGTGAACCGTTCAATGCTTTTAGTCTGGCATATTTTAGTTATAGAAAGAAATATGTATGTTTCACTAGGATATTTGTATACCAGTGAGCTGGGATCTACAGACACTAATCCTAGCCATGGCTTCTATTGTTTCTGGTTACTGTGTTCAGGTTCCACCATGCTGATTGTATTCTTTGTGTGATTTACATAGGTGAGAGCTGTGCTGGTGATAAAAGCCCTCCAGGGCAAGCCTCCTCTAAAAGAGCACGTACAGCTTATACAAGTGCCCAGCTGGTAGAACTGGAAAAGGAGTTCCACTTCAATAGATACCTTTGCAGGCCAAGAAGGGTAGAAATGGCTAATTTGCTCAATCTCACAGAAAGACAAATCAAAATATGGTTTCAGAACCGCAGAATGAAATATAAAAAGGATCAAAAGGGAAAGGGCATGATGACCTCTTCAGGAGGACAGTCCCCAAGCAGAAGTCCTGTGCCTCCAGCTCCTGGGGGGTATTTAAACTCTATGCATTCTTTAGTAAACAGTGTTCCCTATGAGCCCCAGTCGCCTCCATCATTTAACAAGCCTCATCAAAATGCCTATGGCATCCCTGCATCATATCCAGTTCCTCTCAATAATTGCCCCCCTCCTCAAAAGAGATACACGGGGACAGCAGCGGTTACTCCTGACTATGAAACTCATCCTCTTCAAGGCAACAGTTATGGAAATCCACATATACAGGGAAGCCCCGTCTATGTGGGGGGCAACTATGTGGACACCATGACCAATTCTGGGCCTTCCATCTTTGGTCTAACTCATCTCCCTCATCCTTCCTCTGCCAACATGGACTACAGTGGGACTGGGCCAATGGGCAACAATCACCACCATGGACCTTGTGATCCACACCCAACATACACAGACCTTACTTCTCACCATCCTTCTCAGGGAAGAATTCAGGAAGCGCCCAAACTCACCCATCTGTAACAGACAGGAGTTACTAAGTGGAATGAAGTCCCCAACTTTTTAAAAAGTACTTTCCACCCTCCCCTCCCATCTCCCTCTATTTTTTTTGTTTTTTGTTTTGTTTTGTTTGGTAAAACGTTCTATAGTTTATGTGACGTAGCAATATTTGTTGCTTGAATTGCTCTATAGTTTCAATAGTGGATATTTATCTTCTTGAACTGTAGCCTTGTGTCTCGCTTTGGGAGTATACATAGGCTTTATACTTTACTTCTACACTTTTATCAAAACAGGGTATATGAACAAATTTTCTATAACAATAATTCTGAAATGTGAATTTGTTCGTACATGATTGATCCCACGGGGAAGCAATTTTTTATTGCACTTCTTTTAAATAGCGAGAAAGAAATCAAAGGCGCTTGAACAGGGGCTCCCTGGACAATTATTAATACGTGTTAAGTCTTTCAATGTGTGTATGCTGGTGAACATTCAGATTAATTTATATTTTTTTTGAAAACATTGAATAATCTAAGTGTTTAAAATTTTATTTATCCCCATCTGTTCATATTTATATATATATATAAAATTCTGTACCCTGAATATTCAGGAGGTATTTACCTGGCCGTATGTTAGATGGCATATTGGCATAAGTAGGAAATATCATTTGAAAGGAAACTATTACTCCTTTATTTAAAAATATAATAATGCAATAAAATCTGAAAAAAATGGATCACAAATTGAATAATTTATGCTTGTAACATCCAGCTAAATGGAAAATGTGTAAACCTGAAAAGACTAGATTTGTTTTGAAAGTTATACATTCCTTGCTGCTCACATTCTGAAAAAAATAAAGATTTTATTCTGAATAATAAAGAGTTAAGAAACGATTATTTGTTTCAAAAGACCCAAGCCATGTGATCACCAAGTGAACAGATACACATACACATACACACAAGCATCCGATACCCACGTACCCTCCAGCCCCTTCTATTTTCCTTATCAAGATTTTAAAACCTGCAGTGAATTGGCAAATCCCAATATGTCTTATGAGCTGTGACAGTTTCAGCGTTGAAAATACCAAAGATGCAAACGATCCGCCTTTTGTGTCCATAACGTTAGGTGCTGAGCTTCAGGCATGCTTACAGGCACTGCTGTGGGGAGGATATTTTTGTCTGAATAATATTTATTTGGGTCAGAAACAAAACCAGGTTTATTTCGCAAACAACACTGCTCCACATAAAGCTCAGGTGCCCGCGCCGAACAGAGTGATTCCCGAAACAGTGCTCGGAAGAGTTAAGCTGGTCCTTGCTCCAGGAATGTTGGATTTCGCCATGTTGGGCTCTTTTTTCCTCCCGCAGGAACCCACTTCACCAACAGCCGTCCGTATGGAAAAGGCTCTTCTCGCCTCGGCACTGAAGGGACCTTTGGAAAGCTGGGCGCTTTCTACTCCCACACTTTTCCTCCCAGGGTCAAAACAGACAATTCATCGACTGTTACATTGTGCTGGGAGGGGCGGGGGGCGGGGAATTAAATAAAGCAAAGAGAGCTAAGAATAAAAATAAGCTCATATACATTGATATTTTGAAGCCACAAATTAAAAACAAAATGTAATAGTGAGAAGTACAGTTCATCACCCCACTAGGGAAGAAACCAGAATAAACCAGCTGTTTAGGCTTGTTTACACTTTTTGAAAGCAAAGCTACTTGTTCAGGCTCATACACAGGATTACAGTGTAGTTCGGGATATTTTCTTCTCAATATGTTGTTTCTTATTCGTCTATGATTTAAAAAAAATGACCCGATTTTGCATTTTTTCGATTTTGTTAATCTGACTTCCCACCCGAATTCACGTCCTCCTTTTTCTGGCCCTGGTGGGGGAGGGGAGAAAAGAGCGCTCTAGCTTTCGGTTACAAAATGCAATCTTGTAAAATACTTACTCTCTGTGTGGCTTTCGATAATAAATTAGCAAGCTAGTCACATGCAAGGCTATTCCGATAGGAATCTGTATTAACTAGAAACCAGAGAAGCGAATTAACATACTAAAATAAGATTTTTCCTTCATAATACTATGTGACCTTATTTTTAAAATTCAGGCTATAAATCAGGGTGAACCTTAATAGACTCGGGTGATATATACTCATGTATGTATACAGAGACATAAACATATGCCATGTATATATTAACCCATGCTTTTCAGTATCTGTACCTTTTAATGCACAGAAAAAATGTCGCCATTTTGGTCTCACTCTAAAATATTATTAATCGTGAGTCTTTATCTTGTTCTGAGAATCATCCTTGCTTGAAGTTTGTTGAAAATATTATAATGTATCCATGAATCTATATATAGGTGTTCTGCAAAAATATATATAACATTTCAGTCAAAGAAAGCGATTTTGTAGGTAGTTATTTTAGGTGTATATATACTGAAGCAACTGAAGAAGAGGTTGCTTAGAATCTGTCTGACATTTTTCATTGAATCATAATATATATTCAAAACTGACCTAGGATAGAATATTAATCTGAAGAAGAAGAAAATATCTTTTGGCAATTGATAAATCCAGAAAGGATTATTTTGGAAATGTTTCTGTTTTATTTAAACAACTCTCGTTTTAAGAAGTTTAAATAAAATCAAAGGAAATGTCAGAAGCTATGAATTCTTCATGTGTTGCTTCTTTTAGCACAGATAATTAAATTTATAAAAATATTAGAAAGAATTTGGCTCTCCCCTCCCCTCCCTCTCATTCCAAATATATATATATGAGCGCAATTTCCCTTACTTTTTCCAGAAAAAAAACCATACATCTGGTTTGTTTTAATTTTTAGATCTTGTTTTAAAAAAATCTATTGATTAACACATATTTATAAAGGCCGAGTAATAGATTTTTTTACAAGTATTTTACGTTCATTGTCCGAAGAGAAAAACCTTTTGTTCCAGGTGGTTTTTGTATTACACCGACCACAAGAAAATAAATAGAATAAATAAATAAATAAATAAATAAATGCGCAGGATACCTACACCCACACGGTTTTTACTTACAAAGCCTCCTTACACTCCAAATCTCCCTCTTTCTCTCCCTTTATTGTCTTTTCATCCTACTGTTAATTCCAATATTTTAAAGGAAAAATAACCCCCGGCACTAAGCCAAATAGAACCGTACTGTTCCCATAGTACTGAGAATAACCCTGTAACAGTACATTTTTAAAAGGAGCCCTTTTCCTTGTTTACTTGCGTTTCTTGCTCTCCTTCTTTGCTCGGTCACATTTGATCTTGGAAAGAGCAAGAAGGTTTAAATGTGTTCTTAAGGGCCAGTAGCTGTCAAACCTTTTGGCGGACAAGATTGATCACGCGCAGGCATCACCAGAGCTTTGTTTGGAGTAAAAGCAAGAAAATTAAACCCCTAGCATTTTCCAACAGCATCTATATTTATAAGGCATCCCTTTTGAGGTATTAAATGACAAGTCTTGTTCTATATGTTATTTAAACAACCCAACAAAACAACCCCGCTTTAAAATGCCCCAACTCCATCCCTCCTCCCGAGCCTTTCCCAGATATACTTCATCTTGTGGATTTATTAGCTTCAAACCGAAGGGTTTTGGTCAGCCTCGGATAGAGTAGAGATCTAATGATCAGTTTGTTATTTGAACCGCTTACAAAGATTCTGGCGATGCCTTTCAATGCAATCCTGAAATAGAGCAGCTATTGCCAGCGCGAGGCTGATTTGGCTTCCTTTAGACCATTAAAAAAAAAAAGCACAACAATGATGTTTTTCATCTTGAATATAAAAAGCTACACGAAACAGATATGGCCGGTGTGCTGTGGAAAATAAAATTCCGGATATATTCATTGTGTTTATTAATAATAATAATAATAATTAATAATTGTAGCCATTAGCATCATATTTTACCACTCTTCTCGATTTGATTGGAAAGATTGTTTCAAAACATCAGCGTTCAGTAGTTTAATAGCTTTGTAAGTGCTAAATCAAAACGATTGTAAACAAAGTAAAATGCTTTTAGATCATGTACAGTTATTCAAGTTAGATTATTTGCAGCATTTCCCCCTGACGTATTAATATTTATATACATATCTGACACTACCTTCCAATATATTTCCCTGCAATTGAACATACTCACCAGACCCAGTCTACTACGGTTATTAAGCAAAACATGTCAGCAGACGCGAGTATAGTTTACAAACTAATGCACTAGATTGCTTAGAGTATTTACAGTATATCTATATCTATATGGTATAGATATAGATATTATGGTCCACTTCTGTGAAGTCAACTGCAGTGAAAAGTCATGACCATAAAGCTGTTTCTATGTTATTCTTCCCGTAGGAGCAAGGCTGCAGCGGAAAATCCTGCTAAACAATGGGCAGAGATCGGCGGCCAATTGTTCTCCATACTGTATATACTCTCTCCCCCCAAAGCAAAAGTGTCATAGAGATGCCAATTCGGGAGCAGTAAACTAGTTTAGGGGAAGTGCTATTCCCCAGGAAAAAAGCAGGACTCTCTGCCAGTAACTCCTGCCTGGGTGCAACTTCTTATGTGGCTGAGATGTGGGGGCCCTAGGTGTCAAAACTTTGAAGATTAATGGATTACTTTGTTAATGACTCAAAGCGTCAGATTGAGGTGCTTAAATGATTTGCGAGGTGCAAAGCGTTTTCCTGACAGTCCCAAACAATGAGATGAGTGTGCGGGAGGAGACAAGAGGGGCAGCAGTCTGCAGGACAAGCAACCACACACACACACACACACACACACACACACGCACACACACATACACACACGCGCACGCACAGATCATTTCAGATTAGGACGCAAAGGCGATAGATACAGATATATAATTTCCCCCCTAAAAAGTGTAAATAAAGCCTTTCTGGCCCCCAATGAGGCGTTCCTTCCCGACTTTTTTGGATCAATCAAACAGACAGTGGCTTCTTTTGATTAAAGCCCAAATTGTCATTGGGCAGAGGCAATCATGTGACAGCCAATTCGGTCCAATTTCAACCTTGTCTCCATGAATTCAATAGTTTAATAGTAGCACGGTCCCCATACGGCTGTAATCAGTGAATTAGAAAAAAAACACCCCACCAGCGATCTTCTATGATATATTTTTTTCTTCTCTCTCTCCTTTTTCCTGGGCCTTTCCCCCCTCCCCCCAAAAAACCCTCAATAAGAGGGAACTTTTTCTCCAAGGGGGCTGCGAGTTGAAGGCCATGAATTTCGAATTTGAGCGAGAGATTGGTTTTATCAATAGTCAGCCATCGCTTGCTGAGTGCCTGACATCTTTTCCCCCTGTCGGTGATACATTTCAAAGTTCATCAATCAAGAACTCGACGCTTTCACACTCGACACTGATTCCTCCTCCTTTTGAGCAGACCATCCCCAGCCTGAACCCAGGCAGCCACCCTCGCCACACCAGCAGCAGCCGTCCCAAGCAGAGCCCCAATGTCAGCAGCAGCAGCCCGGTGCCAGCCGGCGCCCTGCAGCCTCCGGAGTACCCCTGGATGAAAGAGAAAAAAGCCTCCAAGAAAACTACCCTCCCGCTTGCTTCGGCCTCAGCCTCAGCCACTGGACCAGCCTGCCTAAGCCACAAAGGTCAGTTCAAAGACTTTCCCCTAGAGCTAACCCTTTTCCTGGGATTGTTGCTTTCCCAACTTCACTGGAAATGGTTTGGAGGAGGAGGAGGAAATAAACTGGTGGGCTCCACAGTGTTATTAAAACCCCCAAACTTTCCCTAACTTGTTTAATGTGGGATGATTTATCTGAGTTGGAGCTGACCTCCTCTTGTCTCGCTGTCCTAGAGTTAGGATATTTGACAGTAATGAAGAGTGATAGATTGCTCCTGCTCAGCTAAGCAGCTGATGCATTAATTATAAATTGTAGTATGGCTAATATAAAGTTTGCTCTGGTAGGTTTGGGAGCTAGATGCAATAATTTTATTGAGGTGGAAAGGGGTCCACAGATCGGGAGCACAGGAGTGCAACACAATGGATTTACTGCAGCCAAGGGCGGCCATTTTGTTGCAGTTGATATTTTATGCTATATATATATATATATATCTTTCCCCTCTCTGAGGTGGAACGTGCTGGGATGCTAAAATTCAAACTGTGCATTTATCTGTTTTTACAGAGTCTCATGAAATCCCCGAAAGTGGTAACGGTGGATCTAGGAGGCTGAGGACGGCTTATACCAACACCCAGCTTTTGGAGCTAGAAAAAGAATTTCATTTCAACAAGTATCTCTGTAGACCAAGGAGGGTAGAGATCGCAGCTTTGCTGGATTTGACTGAGAGACAAGTAAAAGTCTGGTTCCAGAACAGGAGGATGAAGCACAAGAGACAGACCCAGTGTAAGGAGAACCAAAACAGTGAGGGGAAATTTAAGAATCTAGAGGACAGCGAGAAAGCAGAAGAGGAGGAGGAGAAATCGCTCTTTGAGCAAACCCTCAATAATGTCTCAGGCGCTCTTTTGGAAAGGGAAGGTTACACTTTTCAACAAAATGCACTATCTCAACAGCAGGCTCAGAATGTACACAATGGAGAGTCCCAAAGTTTCCCAGTTTCGCCTTTAACAAGCAATGAGAAAAATCTGAAACATTTTCAGCATCAGTCACCCACTGTTCAAAACTGCCTATCAACAATGGCCCAGAACTGTGCAGCTGGCCTGAACAATGACAGTCCTGAGGCCCTAGATGTCCCTTCTTTACAGGACTTTAACGTTTTCTCCACAGATTCCTGCCTACAGCTTTCAGATGCAGTTTCACCCAGTTTGCCAGGATCTCTGGACAGTCCTGTAGATATTTCTGCTGACAGTTTTGACTTTTTTACAGACACACTCACTACAATTGACTTGCAGCATCTGAATTATTGAGAAATTAAAGATGTCCTGTCGCCAAGGGTTATGGCTTGTTTCAAATTACTTTCTTTTATTTTTCTTTTCCTGGTCAGTATTTTCTGTTTATTAATTCCCTTTACTGTGTTCCAGAGCCATTTTTACTGTTTCTTATGAAGTTTTAGTTGTGTTCAGTTTAACCTAGCCACATTCTAGGTCCCTCTATGAAAGCAATATATGAGGCCTGTAAGAAAGTGATCATATAGAATTGTATCTTCACTTTCTTTTTATTTTTGTATTACATTAGGATGCGTTGTCATAAGTATTTTTGGTAGAATAAATTCTTGTTTGCTACAAGTAGCTTTCTTCTCTCTCTCTAGACTCAGACCATAACCGGTATCCCGCCCCCAACCCCTTATTTAACTTCAGAAATAAAATTAAGACATTCTGGTCACAATCTCTCTCCTTTTGGTAATTTAATATATTTATTAGAGAGAAAAAAATCACATTTAAATTCTTTATTGCAAAGGTTCTCATAAATCAAGTCAAAGTACCCGATGATTCTCACAAACAAATATAACTAAAAGCCCACAGAGCTCACATAAAGATTTCTTCCTTTTAATGTACACATAACACGTTATTCTCTGTGTGAATACAAGTCTTGCGTTTTCTAAACTGTGACAAACACCATATATATGCAGCTTTGCGGTTACAGACAAAATAGAATCTATTGTAAATGGGAAACGTGCCTGCTAGAGAAACTGGCTGTTACACGGGTGGAATGCTCATTTCAAGCATCCTATTTTTCTATAACTCAGTGCTTAGGTGTCCAGCAAGTCGTTTTCTGAAACACTTCTTTAAAAACACAAATGCTAACAAAGTACGCCTTGGATTAGCTCCCAGGTGCTGAAAGGTCCCAAAATAAATCTAAAAAAGAGAGGAAATAAAAAAATGTTATTATGTGTAAAAATACATTTAGGACGGAGGTAAGTTCTTAGTGCCATTCTTTCGGAGATTTCTGCGAGGGTCCCATAACAAAAAAGTCCCTTTCTTTTTAAACCGGTTTGCGGTGCCAAGGGTTGATCATTAAAGCTGGAAGCTAATGGTTAACATGTTCTAATTTCAATGGAGCCAGTTCAGCGGCCACTCTCCAAAATGTGTTACTTCCTCAATTACAGCAGTAAAGAAGCACATTAAAAACTCCAGCTAATTTGGTAAGAATATTATCGGTATTAATCACCCAGCTCAGAAAGTGAGCGTTTTTTACTCTTCTAAAATCAAGCAACAGATGCTAGCAGGTAGTTTTGCCGCCCACAGATCTGTCGACCCTGGATTTTGAGTATTCCGGAATATTTCTGAAACACAGTGAATGGATTCATTTGTCTCAAGTAGTTTGTTTCCATTTCAGTTGAGGTGTGTTGTTTCTCTGATCCGCAACACGTTGTGGAGCTGAGATGCGTGGGCAATAGCTGGAAGGGGTTGGATGCAATTCTTCCTAAACCCATAAATCACACTCTTTCTATGAATGAGAATGTCATCAAAGAGATCAATGGCAGGAACACATGCACAAATAAAAATCCTCTTACGTATTTGCCGGAGCCGGGGATCCCCGTCTAAAACCATTAAGTTAGAAGGCGTTTAGTCATAATTCATTTTTATTGCTCGTTTAAAACAACAGATTGGCTAAGCTGCGGATGCCGCAAAAACCTCGGGCCTGCTTCTTTTCTTTCGCTGCTTCAGCACTTTCGCTTTGGGAAGAGGGCAGTTTTGTCAAGTATTTTAACGTATGTTACAGGGTTCCAATGGGATTTAATTGTTAATATATGATTGGCTTTAGATATTTATATATGATGTATATACAGAGTGATGTCATAGCATCTTCTTAAATTAACAGAATTGTTTAGTAAAAGACCAGTAAACGTCTCTCAAGCTATATTTAAAATCAATATCTGCAAATCTATCTGAGATACAATTCTTCAAAGAAACTCTTTGTAACCCCTAAATCTTGAGTGTGTGTGTGTGTGTGTGTGGGAGACACAGAGTATTATTTGGGGAATGTCCCAAGAATGTGCACCAGGCACCAGAAATGCTTCAAAGGCTTGAATTGCTGGAGATGCAAACTCGACTTTCTGCAAACCACGATGGACCGAAGCAACAAAGGAGACAGGGTGGGGGCTAGCAGAAAGGTTTGACTTTTAAAATAGCACAGCTCTGAATTTTGTGTGCATTTGCAACCGTGTCTGATGGCAACTTTTCTCTTCGGGGGGATGAAGAGATATTTATCCCTGGTGTGTCCCCTTCCCATTATGTTGCACTGAGGCTCTGTAATGGCAGCAGAATTCGAGGCATTAGAGGAGAGACAATGTAACAAAAGACGCGGATTTCTTCAAAACAATGATACAGAAATGAAGGGAAACGATTTAAAGGAAGCAGCGGAGAGTAGCAGAGGAGCTGTTATTTGGCAAAAATTACGGGTAAATATATAGAGAGGAATTCTATGTGCAGATAGATTTGCAGATATATTGATTTTAAATAGAGAGAAGTTTACTGTTCTTTTAGTCAACAATTCTGTTCTTTTAGTATGATGGTATAACATCAACGATGTTTATAAATAAATTATACATATACGGTATACTAAACAGTTTTGTTAATCGTTAAAGTAGTGGGGGGAAAAACACCCTGGGAAAAGCCATCTCTTTTATAGTAAACAGATACACCAGCCTGTGTTTGCGCCTGATTTATACAACCCTTATCACAACTGATTGACAAGAATTAACTAAGACAATACTGCAGCCAAAAAAGGTTGAGCATCGTTCCATATATGCTTGCTGGACTCCCCCCCTCCCCCAACCCCCACGGATTTTAAGAAACTGAACCTTTTCAAACGGCTGCATGTTTGTAAACTGTAAAATGGAAGGACAAATCTTCTTATGGATAAACTTGGGAGGAGGCGTCGGGGGCGGGGGGGCTCTGGAGGTGAAATGGATACATGGGTGGCCTAATAGGAGCCTCGAACACTTCTGGTGGCTTCTCTCTTGGAAGAGGATGTTGCACTTAGTATGTGTGGGTGGCTGGAGGGAGAGGGCTGGAGAGTCAAGGGGGAAATAGCCCTTTATATTTTAAAATACAAACAACAATCAATCGGGCATGGTGATAATGTAAAATCTGCCAAAGTTGAAGTGTATCTGCATAAATCCACCCACAGTTCGCCAGGCTGAAAAAGACAAGAATAAAACTATTCCCGAAGTTCCGTGGCTGGCTGCACATGTTTGACAAGCTCTGTAACTGCCTGTATCCGTCTGAATAGATAAGGGGAACGTGAAATCAAATGGCAAATACCAACGATCATCCATACTGTTCTATACATTGGTTCTATTTTCCTTGGCTGGAACAAGAGAAAGTTTTAGTAAATTTTGAGAGAGATCACACCGTGTGTGTGTGTGTAGGGGGGGGCCCTCTGCCAGCAGCCATCTGTTTACTCTCCCCTCTACTCTCTGTATACTCTGTGGTGTAGTACGCAGCCACCAAGTGACAAAGGCAATTAATTGGAGTTAGGGACTGCAGTGGCCCTTCACCTCCTTTTTTCTCCCCCTCCCCTTACCCCATGGCGTGTCATCCGTTGCTTGGGTGTGTTTATCGTTAGGAACTGTCCCTAGATCTCACGCAGAGAGAGAGAGAGAGAGAGAGAGAGAGAGAGAGAGAGAGAGAGAGAGAGAGTGTGTGTGTGGCACAGGCGCCGCGGGACCCCAGCAGATGGGATTGCAGAACCTGGACGAGCTTCCAGCCTGCCCCACGTTTGCAATCGTCATCCATTTTCCTGACCCCTCCCCAGCCCCGAAACCGACTGAGCTCACGTAACCTGTGGTTAGCTGGGCAGAGCCCCAAATGGGGGCCGCTGCGGCAGCGCTCCGGCCGCTCCTCGCCCCATGCCTGGGCGCGGTGGCAGAAGCCGGGCGAGCCCGCCTGCCTGCAGCACAATGGGGTTAAATTACAAAAGCGCCTCATTTCCATGCTAATAACATCGGCGCGATGGGGATGGGGATGGACAAGCCCCTTTAACTCTTGGCTGGTCGAGCGCGGGGCTCTGCGGAGGCTCCAGGAAAGGGGACACCCAGGCGTGGTCCCCCCCCCCATGCCTCCAGCCCCGAAATGCTGCGCGGGGCTCCCTTCAGCACAGCCCGCTTGCCCGTCCAGCTGGGGCCCGCACAAGGACCAGCCAGCCGGAGGGCAGGGGGGACGGGCTGTCCTGACCGCACCAGCAAGAGCGGCGCACTCTCGGGCCATCCGTAAAGGCGATTCCCCCCGGAGCGGTGCTGGTGGTGGCAGGAATCCTCCCAAGCGCGCTCCGGGGAAGGGAGCGGCCACTAACTGCCCTGCGCGCAGAAAGCGTGGAAGCGCCTGTCTTACCTGGGTTCCTCCAGCTGGGTCTCCGAGCCCTGTAATCCATGCAGAAGGAGCGCCCCCCCCTCAACCCCCCTCCAGAGGCGCCTCCGCGTCAGCTGCTGCAGGCTGAGCGCCTGGGCTCACACTGTCTCTCTGGCCCCGGCTCTGAAGCCCCAATCCACTGGCTAAGGGGGAGGGGGGACGGGGGGGGGGAGAGAGAGGAGGTGGTGGTGGCTCCGCGTCACCTTGATGGAGGAGCGCTCGGAATTTAAATGCCACTGGAACGGTGATCCATCACCAGCAGGAGCAGGGCAATTTTAGCAGGAGGCTCAGCCATTGGCTGCCGCCCTCACGTGTCCCCCTCTCACTGTACATTCATATCATTTTTCTCCTGGCCCCATGGAGGAAGTGAGAAAGTTGGCACGGTCACCCAGGACTCCGAAGACCCGGTCACTCGGTGATAAATGGACACGGCGAGGATGAGTTCCTTCCTCGATTACCCCATCCTCAGCGGAGAGTCCGGGGCATGCTCTTCCCGAGCCTATCCTCCCCCAGACCATGGGATTACAACTTTCCAGTCCTGTGCGGTCACTGCCAGTAACTGCAACGGGGATGATCGCTTTATGGTTGGCAGGGGGGTCCAGATAAGTCCCCCTCACCACCACCATCACCACCACCAGACCGGTGCCTACCAGCATCACAACAACAACCTGGGCATGTCCTACTCGCACTCTAGCTGTAGCCCGGGATATGGCACCCAGAACTTCAGCGCGGGTTACAGTCACTACGCACTAAATCAGGAAGCAGATGTAAGTGGAGGGTATCCCCCATGCACCCCGTCCGTTTACTCTGGAACTATCTCATCTTCCATGGTCCAGCATCATCACCCCCACCAAGGTTATGCTGGGGGCACGGTGGGTCCCGCTCAGTACATTCACCCCCCATACGGACAAGAGCAGCAGAATCTGACTCTAGCGAGTTATAGTAATTCCTTATCCCCTCTCCATGCCAGCCACCAAGAAGCTTGTCGCTCTCCTTCTGCAGAGACCTCGCCTCCAGCACAAACCTTTGACTGGATGAAAGTTAAAAGAAACCCGCCTAAAACAGGTTAGTCGTGATTTCAGAGCAGGGGGCTGTTTCTTTCCTCTTCCACTTTCTTTAATAAAACAAAACGAACCCAAGTCATGCTGCCTTCTGATCTATCGTGTACAGGTGCCTTGTTGTTTATAGGTAAGGAGATCTGAGACCTCTGAGTATGGACAGGTTCATCAATCTGATATAATGGCAGTTCCATGCTGGGTTTTTCGGTGGTAATATTTCTTGTAATTTGTAAACAACTTATCAAGTTTCCTTTGATACACACTAGTGGCCGGCTTTATGTTAGCACCTCACACTCCATCACTCTCTGTCCCTCTTTTTAAGAAGTTCTTGTTCCATATCGTTTTACCTCTGTGTACATATTGATTATGTCACCTATACATCACTTATTTAACGTTTCATATACTTTTGCAGGGAAAGCTGGAGAGTACGGATACGTAGGTCAGCCCAACACCGTTAGAACCAATTTTACCACTAAGCAGCTCACAGAACTGGAGAAAGAATTCCATTTCAACAAGTACTTGACAAGGGCCAGGAGGGTGGAGATAGCTGCTTCACTGCAACTTAATGAAACACAGGTGAAGATCTGGTTCCAGAACCGTAGGATGAAGCAGAAGAAAAGAGAGAAAGAGGGGTTGCTACCCATTTCCCCTGCTACCCCGACAGGAAGTGAAGAAAAAACAGAGGAATCATCAGAAAAGTCCAGTTCATCCCCAAGTACCCCTTCACCAGCTTCATCTACCTCAGACACTCTAACTACCTCAAATTGAAATATTTCTGGCCCCTGCTGTTTTAGATATATGACTCCCACTCTAAAGCCACATCTTTAGCAAAGCTTTATTGATTTAAAGTATATTTTAATCTTTAGGTCATCTTTACATCAGTCAACTTGTTTCAAGAGAATTTGGTTTTAGAAGGTTTCCCAGCTGTTTAGTCTATGCAGAACTAAACAATTTAGTGGTTTCCATAATCAGGTTTCTGATGACCACTTATTCAAAATTCATATTTTTTAAAATTCCAGCTAGCGCTGCTGTTTGCTACAGAAGATTTGTTGGCACAGTTAAGAATTTCTCTCAGTAGAATAAAATTGCAAGGACGTTTCTATATTTTTCCTTACATAAAGACAGGATATATGGAGTACATAACCTCATGAAAAGATGCACTATTGAAAGTGTTTACACGAATTATAGACCTTTCATCCTTTAATTTAATGTATTCTTTTTCGTGTGTATGAGTTTGCTGGTTGTAAATACTTTGTCCAAGAGATTTATCTTTTTACAGATTTTTTAGAAATGATGTCTAGATTATCAGATTAAATAGGGTAGGTACATTCTCAAAGTTGATTCAATTTTATATTGTTAAAACTGACGATCATATCAGCTAAGTTTGTTAATGTCAATCAGATACCTCAAATAATAGCACCATTTCTTTTAATGAGATAGAAGAAAAAAGCTTCAATTGCACTGGGTTTTGTAAACTTTGCTTAGTGTGCTCCCACCTCCCCTCCCCCATCTGTGCTGGATTATATTGGACCTAAGGGTATATTATCCTAAAGACCTGACCTTCTCCTATTTTCATATTAATCCTTCCTTAGACTTGATGTCTTTTCGACCAAATCGTAAATGTGATGAATGGCCAAATGAATGTATATTTTATGTGATTCGTGTATGGAACTTTGCATGATGCACAGTGCTTTGATGTACTTAAGGTACACTGAGTTTTATCAGTTGTCATTTGTGAGCAAACCATCTTCCTGATTTTCTGTACAATCATTAAAGGTTCTGAGATTCTGTAAATGATGAATCCAGAGCAAAATTTACGGGTCCTAAAATGTCTGTAATAAATATATTCACGTTTCAGGTATACTTGGTTTGGCTACTTTTTTGTGTGCCGTTGTTGATCATACTTAGCTCAACATTTCAGTTTCTTCATTTTCACTGGTGTGGCCTTTGATATGCTACTTAATAAAAAGTAATTTCTCCTAATTACTGTGCTGAGGTCAGAACTCTGTGGTTCCTTTCAACCGTGCCACATCACACAAGCCTGATTCCTTTTTCATGTTCCACCAATATTATCTTTAGAAAGTATAAGAAAACTCCCCTCTCTATTGCAGCAGGAGGGAATTTATGAACTAGATCTATTTTTGAAACGCAAATACTAGCACTTCCTGGTTCAAGTGCTAACCTTTTCACCTCGAACTGAACGTTGACATATCTATAAACAGAGCTCTCTTCAAAAGCAAGAAACTGTCTTCAATCAGTCTTTCTTCACATCGTAGGCCAATAGTTAAGAGAGTCACATTTCATTATCCCTAGTATAAAGTTGACTCAAGAAATGCAGCTTCATTCTCGCTTCTCTTTACATTGCCAGTGACATCTTTAGGACGTTAACAACCGGAAAGTTGGGTGCTTCTTCTTCATGGAGATGGAACTCTAATGCTACACATTTGCCCCTTATTTCAAAGAGAATTTAACCTCCAGGTGATACACACAATTTGTTCTTGCCAAAGAGCACAGTAACCTACACCGATTGGATGCTTTCGCTGTGCGTAAAACAAGTTCTTTCAGGTAAATTTTAGGAAATCCTGAAATACTTCGATTCAAGTTAATACAGTTTGCAGATTAAAAGAAAGCTCTCCCCTACCCCCTCTTTTTTATTGACTGTATTTCAGGGCTGAGTACAGACATGCTCAGCTAGACATGTGAGGTATAAAATTGATGCTAGCTTTTGAATTTCAGCCCAAACAAATAACATTTTATTCCTTCCCTGCACATCTGTAGGCAAGTTTTACAAAGGCTGGGCTGCCCATAAAGCGGCTGACTCTGCTTGGAGGCTCTATAGAGAGTCAATGAAATTTTCTTCACTTCAGTGTCAAAAAAGACAAGCCTTGATTTGCAGGCGCGTCGGCCATATCAAGAGCAAAGAGATCTGCCATAGCACAGGGCTGTCTCCAAAGGCTCCTGTGAATGCAGCCGAACTTCAAAGCAGAGGCAGATATTTCTTTCATTTCCCCGCCTGGCTTATACTTTACCTTTTGTTTATTAGTGTAAGACCACAAAGTAAAACAGATGGCTCTCTTCCCGATGCTTTAATGTGTTAAAGTGCCATTTGCATGCCAATGAGGTGATTTCAGTATCGAAAACTGTATCCAAACATGTTGGAATTTGGTTCTGCAACCTGGCTCCCCGGTGATGGCTTAATGGAACAGAAAGAATAGCAATACATTCTACACTAAATGTAGCAGTTCCTGCTTGTCACTGCGTAAATCTGCAGGCAAGCGATTCCTTTCCAAAGAACTCTTTACCTTTCCTCAACGAAAACCTGCGTATCTTTTTGCAGCCCAAATAGATTACATCAAAGGGACCTAACACGTTCTGCTTCCAAGTCTTGTCTTGGGTTTCGCTACAACAAATCGTTAATGAAGAAAAATTGAATGAAAATCTGTAGGCTTCCGGCGCCTGATTTTTGTAACTGAAAGTAAAGAGGGCGACATAAAATAATGTTAATAATAAAAGCATTATTTAACCTGACAAGGAGGTTCGTTTTCTCTTAAATCTCTTACAATTCGTTTGTTTTTACTATAGTCTTTTTTTTTAAGCGTCCAAATGTCAAACGAAGTTTAGCATCTTTCTATAATACTGGCGTTCACCTTTAAAGTTTACTTTTGGAGGCTGTTGAGATGCTTTGGTGTTTTCCTCTGGGGCTATCAGATTGAAACAGATCAATATTTACTCAGTCTGAAAGGGTTGTTGAAAAGGCAGCTAACAACAAACTGCTTAGCTGCTCACCCCTGTTTAATCTCAGGTTCACCGAAAGTTCAAGCAGAAATGAATTCAGTGATGGGTCACTTTAGAATGAGTCCCAGTGGTTTATCTCAGTGCTCTGGTAAAGGCAACAATTACAGATTCAGGCTCTCTCTACGACAGCGGCAAATTTCCGATTATTCTTTTGCTAAGCGATGTTTACTAAAAACTTAAAACATTTTCTTTTCTTTTGCTGATATTTTGCTCCCCCCCTTCTGTTTCGCTCTCTCCGTCAATTAGACGTACTGTTGGTAAAACCACGAATAGCTATTAAAATTGATTGGCATAGATTCTTAAAATAAACCCTTTACAAGATATAATTAATTTAAAAAAGGTCTTTCAGAGACTACCTTTCGGGGAAAGCACTGCACAAGATTGAATGGGAGAACATTTGTGTTTCAATAATAGCACCAGGATTTTGCTATCTATCTAGAGCTATCTATCGGGAAGCGTGCAGGAGGAATTTTTAGAATTAATTTAGACATTAATTTGTCTAAACCGTGTTTTTATTCTCTTCTGGTCCACCATTTACCAAAAAAAGAGTTAAAAAAACATAGATCCAGGAGGAAAGTGGTGGACGTTGCGGCTAATTGCAGCAACTCTTCAGAGGTCAAAGTTCACGTAATCACTGCATAAATGCATACTTAATAGGAATTTATTAGCCCTTTTCTAATGGCAGCTCACGTTTTGGATGTAGTCCTGAGAGCGTTTCCATGAGCACATTGGTTCTCAGGAATTATCGCTCATAAACGCGGGAAATTGACATGTTGATTTCGTTTGAAATATACATCGTATAAATAATATATTTATATTAAGAAACAGATGCACAGCGTAAGTAACACTTATTCAGGAGCTAACACTGTGGCAGCGGGGGATAGATAGATAGATAGATAGATAGATAGATAGATAGATGTTAATTTCATGATTTTGATTTTATAAAAAAAAGCATTCATAATATTTTTTCGAAAATAGCTCTAATGTATTAACTTAGAAATTGGCTAGACATAGCCTAAGTAAATTGATAAATAAATGGAGCGAATACAGAAATAATTAAATGTATAGTAATTGAATAAATAATAATATAATGTATCATAACATTAAAATTCTTTCTTTCTTTCTTTCTTTCTTTCTTTCTTTCTTTCTTTCTTTCTTTCTTTCTTTCTTTCTTTCTTTCGAAAGCACACGTTCTATATCTTTCCCGGCATGTTACTTGGCTGGTTTTCACTGTTTAGATTCCTCTTTTATGGCATATGTGCCATAAAATATTTCGAGACATAGCGAGTTACTCTTCTTTCAAGCGGAGAGCGCCTGTTATAGCCAAGAGAGCTTTGCAATAAGATAAACTAAAAATAAAGACCCAAAATAAAATAAAATCGATGTGCCTCTTTGTGCTTAAGAATTTCGGGGCAAAACCGGTTTATTTTGATCACGTGAGTAGTCCTATTTGCCACTTAACTTTAAAGGGATTACGGGCATGAGTAATAATATGAACAGAATTTGGCCGGAATAAAGGATCTGCGCTATTTTTATAGGTTAGTGACACATTTGAAGCATTTACTACACATACGTGGTGTTTCAATTATGATTTTACAAACTATCTTTGATCCCTTTTGGATTTCCTTACAAGTGCATATCTAAATTTTGGAAAGGTAATCAGGATTATTGATTATTAGAAGAGTTCCGCTGGCAATCAACCTTTACCGCAATGAAAACAAGATCCATGGACATACCATTTCCTTCGCAGGAGTTCAGTTTAAAATATGAAATGAATATACTGTATAAAACTATCTAGCCAAAGTTCAAGAAAAACAGCATCCCGGACCGATGGCAAACAAACGACATGAAAGAAATCCGTATGGCTTGCTGCTTTACCTTTTGCATGCATATGATAGGTAGTGCGGTCCATTGGGAACTTTGGGTGCTAGAAAAATATAGCACCATGTGGCAAAATTCTTGCAACAGTTGTACCACGATTTTGGGTGGCGAGATGAACACATTATGTTATCAGAACCCGAGACTTATGTCTTAAAACTCCCCCCGCCTTCTTTACTATTGGGGCTTCCTTAGCAATCTGTGTTGTCAGTAGTTTAACTAGCTATGCTTTTCTTCACATATCTATTTTAAATTAAAACATATCCTGGGCTTCCACTTCCTAGGCCATTTATTCTGAATAACCTGCACGAACAAAAAGCAGAACTTAACCATTGAGGTTTTAAAAAATGAATAAAAGTAAAAAAAACCAAACAAGCCTGCTTTGAAGGACTACTTTGGGAGCATATTTTAAAACTGGTCGTTGGAACGTACAGCCGGCTTTGATTCTGATCATACAAAATGACATGTATAACGAAATTTCGTTTTGTAATCACAATAATCATTAGCTGACTTAATGATCTAAGGCGCTGGGCTGCAGCCGTTGTAGTCAATGAGATTTTCACCTTTTACTTTAACTGGGACCGGATGGCGCGTTAACCCGAGATGTGTCAGAAAAGCTTATTTTAAAGTACTATGTTAAGGCGTGTTTTGAAAGTGTAATACCATCCAATGTTTAAATATGTATAAATCAATAAATGTAGTGTAGCATTTGAGTTCCAACGATTCACATAATATATGTTTTTATTTTAAAATATTACTCAGACTAAGGCATGTTTGAAATCTATGTTTAATAATATATTTAATTGTTTTATTACAAGTTACTCTTTTATGTACCCGTAGTGTTATTTTTTGTTGTGAGAATTCCACCCAGGAACACGCCTTTACAAACATTAAAAACTATGAAGGTAGCGAAAAGTTTTTAAGACCATCCACTAATCTGTTGTTCTTTCAAGTTTTTCCTTTCAAGTTTATTTGCTTACAGTGCCTTTTTTTCGCTCTAAGTTTAATAAAACCTCACAAACCTAGAATGGTTGTAAACCATTGCACACCTATGTAAACTTTCAGCTTGGTTTGTGGTGCCCATTGTTTAATGTAAATATTACCCGGCCGATATTAGACTCTGATTCTACAAGGATTCTGCACGGAAAAAATGTGAAAACGGGCAGCAGCAGCCGAGCAAGACATGCAGGGTGTGGCGTCCACAGTAAAACATGACTGGTGTGGGTATGCAGCACGGGCCCGATCCTGCGCCCATTAAAGCTAATGGAGAATTTTCTATTACATTAAATGGGAGCAGATTCGGAGCCCTCGGACTCCAGCTGATACTACGCAAACTCTTGAGAAAACACAGACCCCTCGGCAGTGAGCTGCTCGGTCATTGCCTGAAGGTAGTTCTTGCCTGTAGGAAACCTTTGACAGTCTAGCTTTATAGTCACTCCTAGAGTAGACTCCTACTGCAGACACACGTTGCATTGATTTCATAGGGCCGAATCCTGCTGCCCCGACTCAGGGAGCCAATGGGATTTCTGCCGGAGTGAAGACTCCAGGCGTTGGCCCACAGTGGTGGAGGAAAGGGCTCAACCACACAATCCCCGTAGCGACCATTTAAAAACAAAACGAATGAGGACGCATCTCCTAAGTGGTTCATCATTTCAGCCTTCAGAGCCGAAGCCGAAATGGGCTATAAAGATCCACCTTCTAATGCTGAGAGGTTACATGTACTGTAGTTCCGGGTTTGTCTTTATATCTTTATAGGCCACTGTGTGATGGCATTTAGAGGTCCTTTCTAAGCAGCTGTTTTCCTACCCTAAGGCTCTGTGCCAATTCATTAAATGGGGGGGGGGGAAGGGAAGAAGGTAGGGGAGTTATTTTAAAATGCAGGTCCGTAATCAAGAGCGATCGGAAGCTAAGGGCCCGATCCTGCTATTTACATTAATCATGGGAGTTTCGCTATGAACTTCGGTGTGAGCAGGATCAGGCCCTTGTATCTGAAGTTTAATGATCCAAGCTCAAGAGGGGATAGAATTAAGGACAAGCCATACTTTATGGATGATACTGCTCATATATTATGGTGATTAGGGCCATATGTGGGAAGGGGGAAACAGGGTTCCCATAGCGTCCATTGGTGGCTTCATGATTGGTGCATGATTGCTATTCACCCAGAAACTCTGCTTTCCCCAAAATGGTAGCTACAAAGCCAAGGCAGATTAATGGAGTATCCAAAGTGATCACTTCTGATCTCCTTTGTCTATTAATAAACCCATCACCCCAAACCGGATAACCCTCCTTTTCTCTCTGTCAACGCTGCTGAAGTCAACAATGTACACTGGAGAAGAGGGATTGGACATGCCATTAGGGTCCTGCAAAGGGGCGGACCTTTTTGGGTTACTTGGTGACAGATGTTGACATTTACAGCGAGCTTAGTAAACAGAAAATTGAACTGGACTTTTTCATAGCCCATATGTTTTTCATCATCCCTCTTCCAGCTAAGACCAAAGAAAGAAGCTTCCCTCTTCAGACTGATCATCTTCTCTCATCTTCAACAGTCAGTCAGCTCTGGTGACATGGAATAAAGAGCAGAGAAAATACAAGGAAACCAGGTTCTTCTTAAACTGGGGGAAAGGATGGAGGGTGGAGGTTATTTTCTCCTGGACACCCACAGGCATCAAGCTGCAAACTATGTTTATGTAAATTCTGAAAAAATACTTCTGGAAAAATCATGTTAAATAAATAGAATACACCAGGAAAGATTCTCAGAGAATTAACCATGAGCATGCAACAATCCAGGAAATGGAGCTCAACACAGAAAGGGGCAGGGAGTCTCTATACATAAGTCTGCAGTGGGATGAGTAATACAATGACTAAGATCTTGTCTATACTAGAAAGTTGTACCCCTTTAACTAAAATTGATTTTAAATCTAAACAAGTTCAGTCCCTTCATGTAGATGCATTTAAATTGATTTTAATCTTGCTAATATCAATTTAGCTCGCAGATCAAAAGGTTTAGATGCAAACACATCTTTGTATTGTGCCCACAACCACTGTAGATCACACTCAGATTTGAGCCTATGGTTGCAAAATTGGCCAGCTTCCCATTGCCAGTGGGAGTTGGCCTGCCTGTGGGCTACAGGACTGCAAATCAGAGAACTATGTTAGTAGGATTAATAACCTATGACTAAGGGCAAATTCCTTCCTTTAAATCGCATCTTTAAACCTTTCTCTTGCCATTAACTTGACCCTCTCTGTAAAGAATCTTGTGATACTATTCATGAAGGAAGGTATATACAAACAATGCTACTGTACTGTGCCTTCTACTGAGTCCTATATATACCTAGAAGTTACATGACAGTTAGATACCAAAATATACAAAACACTTTATATATATATATAAGACTTTTTTAAAAAGTCAATTGGAATCTATAATGGAATCACTTCTCTTTGACTACACAGGAGTATTTTGAGACTGACCATACATTTATTAGTATATCTACATTTTGTAGACATTTAGCATTCACTGAAGTCAGTAGCAAGATGCCTATGGGAGCAGGATTAGGCCCTTAAAAACTCATAAACCATGTAAAGGCTGGATCCAAAGCCAATTTAAGTCTATGGAAAGACTTCCCATTGATTTCAATGGGCTTTGGCCAAGCCCTCAGTGTGCACATACAGGCATATACATACCAAACAAGGAGCAAAATACTCCTCTCCAACTTGCTGTGAATATAGATCAGGTAGGAGGGGGCAGCCCCGTACCAATGAAATCAATGGGAGTCTTGTGGGTCATGTCTACACTTACAAGCTTACAGCAGCACAGCTGCACCAATACAGCTGCCTAGTGTAGACACGGTCTTATCTATTGCACCATCTTCATGGGATATCAACTGGGAGTTCTGCCAGCAAATTACGTACAGAATATGCAATCAGAGTACACACTGCATATCAGAGAGGATAATTTTGCCCAAACCAGGTATGAATAGCCTGAAGTGAATATGAAAAACTTGCCTTTAAAAAGAATCTTAACTGTAGTCTTAGTATATGATCCCTTTCACTGCAACAGCAATAAGAGCAGGCCCCATAATAACCAGTCTTAACCAGGTAATAAATATAATCAATAATAGGGATCCATCTTGCAGTCCTTACTCATTGCAGTCAGCAGGAGCTTTGTATGAGAAAGAACTACAGGCCTGGGCTCAGTAGTGACTATCTATTTTTCAGTGTAACATTTTACAAGAAGTTAAAATAATAGGTAAGAAGGAGTTACTATAAATGCAGCATTAAAAACAACAGTGAACCCACAATATAATTGATCTCTCTTTCTCTCTTACTTTATAAAACTAATGTACTCTAGCAATATGAAGTTACCTACTTTGCTAATAAATCTGCTGTTTCAGGCCAATGTTTCCTTTTACATATAATTTATGGTTATATTGATTTTAAGCACTGACTCTATAGTCCCCTGCTGTTGTATTAAAAGATGAGTCCTAACTAAAAGACAAAGTGATCTTTGGCTAAAGTGCATAATAGAATGTTTTGGTTGCAACAAAGCAGATTTAATCTGATGAACAATAAAATGAAAAGCTTTGAACAATATTTTAAATGACAATTTTCAGTTAAAAAAAAGTTGTTAATGAAGCTGTGGAAAGCTGGCTTGAACCGATCAGTCCAAAAGCAGATGCTCTCTTGCTTTCTTGTCAATATTCTGGTCGCAGCATATATAGTAAACATCTCAGTGAATACACAAGTATGTCCAAACCTTTCAGCCTGTTCCTAGATTTTTTTTGCCTTGAGGATATCTGCATATCTGCCAGGGACTTCAGTGGGAGCAGGATGGGGCCTAAAGCCCTTTCCATCTAGGTACAAAAAAAATGTTTGCATGTGCTTGTGGGTGTAATCAGTGCTTCTTTGTGGGTTTTGCAAGTCAGAATGGGTGAAGGCTTCCCCCACTTTTCACCTGTAGTATTTTATTTCATTGAGTCCTCTTCTCCTCAGATAGACTGAAAAATCATCAATAGATGAATGAGAGATCTGAGACATACTGTATACTGTGTTTCAGTATATTCATGTTATATATTTCATGCCAATAAGATAAAGATGCTGTTAATTCATATGCTATCACTTTACAGAACTAAATAAAATGATCAAGGGCACCCCTCCCTCCCAATTTAAACACCTTTGAAGATCATCTTAAGTGGTAAAATGTATGAAACTTCCAAGTTAAGTGTGCAGTATATATATCTATTCTTTTTATGATTATGAGACTGTCATATATATGTTCTTTTTAATACTTAAGGCAGGCTCTTTTTTGCACTTTCCAATATCCCTTTTGAAGGAGCAATGCCAAAACCAACAGACTCTTAACTCTGCCCTCTACAGACTTTAAAATATACTTCTATTTTTGCTTTTACGTATTCTCCAGGGTGAGGGATAAATATCAACCCTCCAAAAATTAGACCAGATGGCACAAGCAAAATGAATACAAGTAAACAGTGATTAGAAGCACATTAAGTAATCCAGACTTTACACTTATCATAACAAGGAGTTTGTAAGTAAGAAGATTATTATTATCATGGTCAAAAGTACATTTTCCCCCAGACTCCCCATACTGTCTAATATTTAATATAAAGTTCTCCAGTAATTTTCAAACAAAAACTTCCTTTAATTGCTAACGGTCAAATCCTGGCAAACTTATTCAGTCAGAAGACCCATTGATTTCAGGGAGAAAACTGCCAGAGAAAGGACTACAGGAGTTGGTGCACAGTTATTTACTTAAGGGACAGAGACAACCTGAGCTCAGACAGAAAAAGGGAGAAAGGAGAGAGGTCTACCAATGGCCATGTCTTGAAAAACACCCATTTGATCCCAATGGCTGCTCAGTGTCCAAAGGAAGGCAACCTACCCAAGGACCCTGGTAATATGACCTGGGGAAATTCTATTTAGCCCTCAAATAGGAAGATCAATTTAACTGGGCATATGAATAAGAATAACCATAATTAGTCACTGAATCCTTGTAGATACTCTGAAATACTGCTGCTGTTGGAAACATTACCTTTTCTTGACTCATAGCTAGGTGAATTCTGCCCATATCTCCAAAGGCCAAGAACGGTAAATGTTATGATTGCCTTCTTAGGGGAAAGGAAATAAAGAGGCTCTCCTTATATATAACCTACACTTTTCTTTTTTACAAATATTGGCATGTCCACATGTTCTCCAGCTGCCACTCAATATGAATAAATTCTCAGCCAACTCTGAGATAAACTTTTAGGGTATGTCTACACTGCAATTAAAAACCCACAACTGGCCCGTGCCAGCTGACTTGGGCTCATGGAGCTCAGGCTAAGGGGATGTGTAATTGCAGTGTAGATGTTTGGGCCTGAGATGCAGCATGAGCTCTGGGACCCTCACACCTGGCAGGGTCCTAGAACCTGGGCTTTAGCCTGAGCCTGAATGTCTGCACTGCAATTCAACAGCCTCTTAGCCCAAGCTCCGTCGTGAACCTGAGTCAGCTGGACTAGGCTAGTCATGGGCTTTTAATGACAGTGTAGGCATACCCTTAGGCACTTGTTCACTGCAATAAGATTCACCAATAGTGTCCTCTTCTCCAACCCTTATCAGCTAAGTTCTCCAGACTATTATCATAGCTAAGACTATTCATTGCTTTTGATCAGTTTAGGATACCTTCTCTGGAACTTATATAGAATTTGAAAATGCTGGGAAGGCAAAGTGCTCAAACCAGGAAATAGTATTCCAAATGGGGTTTCACTAGGGCCCTTTACAACAATTTATTTTCCTTTGTCTTGTTTATAATTCCCTTTTTGATGCACCCTACTAGCCTTCTCAGGTGCAATGTAACAATGCTTTCCTATTCTGTCTATTGTTAGCTTGAATCCCTTGAAACATTGTCTTATGCACACGTGGTTTGTCTTTAACCCTGCATGGCTAAAGGTTGATTTTCCTTAAAAGATAACTGAGTCACTCGATGAGGTTGATAGAAATTTGAGGTTGAGGATTTTTTTGTTTTGGATACAAGTTTATAGGCTTTTTTTTTAAAAACCCTGAACAAAACAACACAAGAATTGTGGTTATGAATCAGGGAAGATGTGCACGCTTCCTTCCACTTCCCTGTTGGAATGCCCAAAATATTCATATTGGGAGCTGGATATTTCATTTTCTAGTACTTCTACCTGCCTTTCCAGAACGGTATCATTTTTAAAGAAGATTGGTTCTGAGAACTTATAGCCATGAGGACAAGGCTAGAGTGTGCATTTCACTTCATTTCATGCTGGCTTGCTATTTGTTTCATCTCATTCATTTCCCACATATCATTCATTGTAGAATTCAAAAACTCAGACTTCTGCTCCAGGGGAGTCATAGAAGCTGGTAGTTTACCTTGTCAGAAAGGATTTTTCCAATGGTTGCCCAATTTTCTTCCTCCTCTCCTCTTCATCAGCATCGCCAGTAAGTGCTACCATCTGCTTGGGTGCCTAGGTTTGTATGTAGTGAACTAGGCCAGGATTTTTAAAAAGTCCAAGACTGTTTTGATGACTGGTCGGCCTAATGAAGATTGTTGTCTTTGCCTGGGGGTGGAGGTGGGACTGGAGAGCACAAAGTAAAAATGCAGAGAATTCATTGTTTTTGAGTGATTAAAGTGTTTGCTAAAAGAAGATTTTGCTGTTTAAAAACAGTGTTCACTCAATATGCAGCCACTCTCATCTTCTGCTAGTCTCCACCTCCCTAATATTCTTAACCTTAGACAGAAAGATGCAATATATTGTAATGCTCCTAACTGGTCTGAAGACACTATCAATTTTATATGTGATAGGTACATGCCAAAATCAGTGTAATTAACTGGAATGACAATCCTGTTAAATGTGTTCATGCCATTGCACTGGCAATAAAGCATGTGTATATTTACAATTAAGGCCTGTCTTTCCTCTATACCATAGAGACTTGTGACAAACATTAAGAAGTTGTATAGGCCCATGTATCTGAAAGAGGTATTTATCACAATAAAAACACCAGGTGATACATTACCCAAGTTAAAATGTCTTAGCAAACAATTACTCTTTTTGCTGCATATTTTTGACTAAATAATAATTACCTTTCCACTTTGAACGGATAGTTGCAAAATTTTAAAATCTTCTATATTTCCAAGACAGATGAGAATCATAATGGTTTATTTACTTTATGGGACAAGTATTTAAAACAGCTCTTGTTTTATATAATTTAGCAATCTATATTTTAAACTAATGCTGGCTGCATTGGACTTTACACAAACATATATGAGGATACGTTTTCAGTAGTTCTACAAATCATTTCCCTGAACTGCATATGGATGTTGTAGCTACGTCTATACCGACCACTGGAAAGCATCAGCATAAGTAAGATGAAGGTGATTTAAAGTGCATTTGAGAATCAGGCAGTGAATTGACAGCCATCTTTAACCAGCATGACCCAGGAATGACCCTGAGCTCAGCTGGTTGTGAGATAGTTGGGTCTATTATGGGACAAAGGATCATATGTCTGACAGGATGCAGAGAACACATTACAAGATCACAGCTGAGTAACAGCGCAAGACATAATGTACATTTATTTGATGAACAATACAAGAAAATCTTGCCAAGAAAATTGAATGTTAACTTTCTTGTTTATTTCAAGTAGACCTCTTTTCTCCCCCTATTTCAAGAAATTCTTATTTGTTAGCTTTTTCTAGTCTAGGCCTAAAATGAGTTATCATGATGGTGGAATTTATAAAGAAAGTAAATTCATGCAGATAAATTTATGAAACGTGCATACATATTTTCATTTTGTTTCCTATTTGCCAAGCAGGCTTGACCAGTTATCTGTATCTAGTAAATGTACAATTTCTAACATCTTTGCCTAAAACCATGTGCCTAATTTTGTCAAGCATGATGGCTCTGAATGTCAGAATAAAGGTGATATCTTGACACCAGCAATACTGATTGCAATAAGAATTACAGGCCCAATCGTGCATATACTTAGGCAGGTGAGCAACTTCACTCATTTGAGTGGTGTCAAGTAAATGGTTTTGGGTGGGTTTTTTTGAAATAGTTGTCCAGGAAGAAGTGGAACTGGTGTAACGTTGCATGTCAAACCTAATCTGCCCTTAGGATAATGCACTACCAGAATGATATCTGACATCACTGGTATATATAACTCGTTTCAACAAGGGGGAAAGGTAGATTATGAATGGGGGAATGGGTGACCTCTATGATCCTGAATACTAATACTTAGCTCATATGTAAGATTTCAAGGTACTGTACAAAGGAAGGTAATGATCTTTGTTCTCATTTTACAGATGGGGAAACTGAGGCACGGAGAGGCACAGTGGCGTGTCCAAGGTCACACAACCTGCCAGTGGTGCAGCCAAGAATAGTACCCAGGTTTCCTGACTCCTAGTCCAGCCACTTAAACATGAACAGTGCCGTCTCTCTGCAGTGACTTTTTGAAAAAGGGAAGAGGAATGATGCTAACACTGATCCCAAAGGCACACCACAGCACAAAGAGAGGGCCTTAAAGAATAGCCTCTGCTGCTGAATGATGTTGTCAGTAGGACTCAGATCAAACCAAAGCTGTTTCCATCAGTCCCCCAACATTGCTGATCCAAAGCCCATTGAAATCAATGGAAAAACTCCAGTTGGCTTGGACTTTAGGTCAGGCCCAACCTGTGTCAAAAGAAAGCATAGCTGATAGGACAGTAAAGGTTTCCCCTGCCCCAAGTCAGCATAGTTTGAGAGATGGGCTGGGGGAACGGAAATGGAAACAAAGTGCCCTTCCACAGGCAGGGCCACCTGTTGCTAGCTCTGGGGCAGACTGGCCCTACTGCGAGCCACTGCTCTAGCAGCATTAAAGTTGGCTGGAATTTTTGACAGTGCGGTCTCACCTCATCCCTTCGGATGGATGCCCTCGATGCCATTTCAGAAGTTGCCAAGAAGTCTAGCCAAAGAATGTAACTTGAATCTGCAGAATTAAATAAATAATTGTGCCCCCCGCCCAAGCAGACTTTGTGGCTTGGTAAGCCTTAGACCCTAACTGGAATTTTGTGAGATAGCCAGACTGAGCAAGGCTATTTTACCAACATGGTTTTCCTAGGTTCTGGGGTTTTAATCTGCTTTTTGGGGCCTGTTTATCCCATTGCTTAATCTAAGGCAAAATCTGGCTCACAGCCTTATATAGACAGCTCACTCTTTACAGAACTACTGTATTTTGTGACCCCTTTTAATATATTACTGTTTTATATTTGGTCTGATTGCATCCAAAAGGAAAGTGACAAGAAGTGATTCAGTATGACCTCGTTAACTTGGCTCACACTGTTAAATGGATGACCACGATTAGGAAGGCTCTGCTAAGGCAATGCTTCCATCATATTACCTGTGGATAGTATCATAATCTTGCTATAACCTGCTGCAAAGATTTATGCACTCTGCTAACTTGCATAATACAACTGCTTTCTGTCTTCTAAATATTGACTTTTGTGCCAAAAACAACTTTATGCAACAGGAATTAATCTTCTGCTTGACTGATGTATCTTTACAGACCAGTTTGTCTTTAGTAAATAGAGCTCAAGAGAGTTTTATTATTTAGAAAAATACTTTGGAAGTTGATCTAAAATATAGCCTGAGATAAGCAGGGGCATTGTTCAAGTGGCATGGGGGTTATATTTTGCCTTTCAGTTTTTTTTCCTAACTGTACCATCTGTTTGTAGACTAGACTTGTGTGAAATTGTAAAGAAATTGCTAGACTCTGTACCCTAAATATTTTTTCCATGTATCACATTTTCTATTGTAAATTATCTATAACATTATCCAAATGATTTTAATTCACTTGATTTTCTTCATCAAAAAAATCCTTCAGCACATCCTATTAATCAAAACCTCTACAGATGTTAGAAGATATTTTTCTCAGATAGAGCATCACATAGCCAGAGAAGCAAAACACATCCTCCATTTGCTGTGAGACACTAAATTCACAATATTGCAGGATTACAGAACTAAAGACAATAAATAATGAATTACAGAGTAGAGGTGTTGAATGGGTTAAAACACAGAACACTGGCTTGTCATTTCCAAGGTCCTTCTAAAACGTACTCATACAATATAATGCATAAGTTAATACATTTTGTAAAGTAACTATGTTACTAGACCTAAACATGGACCTACAGTATCTTGGCAGTTGTCCTGTACTGAAGTTCAGATGTTAAGAATTCTAACTACAGATTTATTTTTTGTAAATCAATCAGTGTTACACATGCAGAGAGAAAGATTCATAGATTTAATAGCTTATAAGGTCAGAAGGGATAATCTAGTTTGACCTCCTATATACCACAAGACATAGGAGTAAATTCCTCTTTGATTTTATTAATATAAACACATTAATTATATTAATATAAACAAAAACCTTAAACTACAGACAGTTTGCAGTACATGCAAAACCATTTATTTTTTACCTGAATAAGTATTATGCAATGTACCTACCATTTCTGTAAGTAGTCCAGTGCTTCCAAATGAGCACCAATCTCAAATCTGAGCCCAGGGTGATCTGGAGGTTATTTACTTGTCTTAATAACTTCTATTTCTTTCTTTTTTTTTTAATTAACACTGTCCCTGCCTCAGAGAGAATGAGAGAGACTCTGAATACATGACGATATGGTGTGGTATAAGGGTAAAATTTTCATAAGCACTCAGCATTGGCCTAACTATACTCCCACTAGTCACACTAGAACCTATATAGTGCCATATACTGCTCTTTCTCTACAGTGAAATTTTCACTGATACCAATGAGAGCTGTTCATGTGGATCAAGGCCTAGAACTTGATCCACATGAACAGCATTCCAGGACCGTACTGTACACTGGGCACGTGGCTCTTGGGAAGAGCCAGCACTGTAGGGGGGGTCTTATAATCATTCCTGTCCCCACATTTTCCACAGACTGTGTTTATTATGGAAGATATCTCCCTGCTGAGGGTGAGCAGAGAATCAAGGGACAGTCTTCTCCAAGACTGTGGCTTCTGCCTTGGCCTTTATGCGGCTCACCTGTGTGCAGCAATGGTCCCCCCCCCCCCCCGATGATGGCAGAGTGGTGCGGGAAAGTTACCCTTAATGAGGCAAGAAACAAAGCAGCTCTGCCAAAGAACCTGCGGCAGCGGATTGCCCAGTAATATCCATGTTTTCATTTTTTGTAGGATTCCTTTTTGATTTTCAAGTCATTAAAAAGCTGTGGATAGAGTCATTTTGGCATCTTACTATTCTTCCTATCTTTCCTTCACATTGGGATAATGCTATTGCACCTTTAATATTATCTCCTTGAAAAATTGCCAGCTCTCCTGAACTCTTTTTTCCCTTAGATTTTCTTCCCATGGGACCTTACCTACCAGATCTCTACGTTTGTTAATGTCTGGGTTTTTTTTAAGTCAATTGTCCGTATTCTGCTGCTCTCACTCCTTCATTTCCTTAGAATCATAACATCTATCATTTCATGGTCACTTTCATCCAAATTGCCTTCAGCCTTCAGATTTGCAACCAATTCCTCCTTGTTCGGACATTTTGTTTTTTGATGTATTACTTTTCAACAGATGTCTGGGTAGCTAAAGTTCCCCATTAATATCAGGTTTTGTGTTTTGGATATTTCTGTTATTTGTTCTATAAGTGCCTTAGCCATCTTCTCCTTCTAATTTGGTGATCTATAGTACAACCCTACCATGACATCACTCCTGTTTTATCTCCTTTATAATACCCATTTCGCACTTGGATAGTCACAGCACACATGGATAGGTTAAGTCGCACATGCACCTGACCACCTGATTTAGGGCACAAGAATACCGGTGTGTGTGTAAGCTAAGCTTTACACAGTTGTATGCAAATGTGTTTACTCAAGACCTAATAGCTTGCAAGGCCAAAATGGACTCACGTCTGAGGTTGCACATGCCTAAGATGGCCACACGAAAAAGTGCACATGTGTTGTTTAAGATCTGGCTCTAAGGGGCAAATCTAGCCCCCTGTATTGGGCTCATAGAGTTTTGTTGCTGAAACAGTGTCAATTTCACTATGCAGGAGTTTGGAGTGGGGGACTGGAGGTTGGGGCTCCACAGAGGGCGTGCAACCCCTCAGAGTTCAGCTCCTTGTGAGTTTTCTGGCCTGCATTGCAAGGAAAAAGGGAGACAGCAGGCATGGAGTGTGGTACCAATGTCTGTTGATGAGCAGATACCCTGTTTCTCATCCCCGCACATTCCACCTTGGTGTCAGCGACAGAGATGTAAGGCCCCCATATAGATTACTTTGGCCACTGGCAACTTCATAGCATCCTCTCATTTGACTCTTACCTCTCGTCCCCAGCCTTCGCCCATTCCTGTGCACCTACCCAATGCCTATCTTCACTATCCAGGCCAGTTATCAGGTCCAGGATTTTAGCTGAAGTGATTGTCCAAGATCACATAGTGAATCAGTGGCATATCCCACAGGTACAGATAACTATAATAAAACTTGCAAAAAGGCCGGGCTTGATTCATCACTGTGGGTGCAGGCAGGGACGGCTCTAGACATTTTGCCGCCCCAAACACGGTGGCATGCCGCAGGGGGCGCTCCACCGGAGCCGCGGGACCAGCGGACCCTCCGCAGGCATGCCGCCGAAGGCAGCCTGCCTGCTGCCCTCCCGGCGACCGGCAGAGCGCCCCTTGCGGCATGCTGCCCCAAGTACGTGCTTGGCATGCTGGGGCCTGGAGCTGCCCCTGGGTGCAGGAGCGTGCACCTTTGAACCCCCGCATCTCCTCCCATCAGATTCCACCAGTGGAAAGCAGCTTTAATTGACAATAGAGGGTGTGCTGTGCTGTGCTGAATGAGCACATTTCCTGGATGCACTGGCCACATCTCCTCCCCTCCCCACTTTGAGTATGTCTACTCTGCAGAGGAGCGCATGTGTGAATAGACAGACACGCGCTAGCTCTGCTTGAGCTAAGGTGCTAAAAATAGCCGCGTGGATGCAATGGCATGGGCAGCGGCTTGGGCTCGCCAACCGAATAAGCACCCAGAGTGGTCAGACAGATTTGGGCTTGAGTGGCTAGCTGAAGCTGCTGCCCATGCTGCTATAGCCACACTGCTATTTTTAGCAGTCTCGCTTGAGCACAGCTAGCACTTGTCTGTCTACCCAGCTGGGAAGCACCTCCCCGGCAGTTGTGTAGCCGTACCCTTTCTGGGAGCCACAGATTGGCTTTGTGCCTCTAGGTGAAGCTGGAAGCACCTCGTGGTGCTGTGCCCCCACTCCACCCTGGACTTTCTAGCAGATGTTCTGTCACCAGAAAGCGCAGCCTGAGTTCCTGTGGTGAGGCAGTGAAACAAGTTTCCTAAGCTGCTCTAAACATGGAGATACTTGCCCTTATATTTTATGCTGGTTCAGTTTTACCTTTTTAGGAAATAATCAACAGTATCTGAATTCATTATATTTTAGCCAAAATTGCCTCTCTTTTCGAAAAGATGTTTTTTGCTGGGAAAATGACTTTGTCTGTGTTCACCATATTTGACTAAGCATATATCTAGATGTAAGACAAATAACCAAATGAGTCAGTTGTATATTGAGAAAGCTTTAGCTACCTCATGTAAAAATAAGCAGCACCATAGCCATGTACTTTCTGGAGCTGTGTTCTGTTTGATATTTTAATTACCATAAGATTAGGCAAACAATTTTCTACCTGCTGCTGTCTAGTATCTTCTGAGGACTTAGGGTCCAATCCTACAAACACAGGGCACTACTGGAGCGTGTAAAGCTAGGCCCAACTGTGAAAATTCATCTCACAGCAGAGGACTCCTGGAGGCCTTTGGTAGCAGCTGTGGGGCAGCGTGATTGCAAGAGAGGAGCGCGAGCTGAGCAGCCACTCCTGGGTGTCTTTGCTTTTTCAGGGAAGTTTTCCACTGGCTATGAATAGATTGTTAGAGGGAGCATCAGGGAGGGCTTGGAAGGGGCCATTAGACTGATAACTATGCAGATCCCACAACAACGAACCTTTTCTTAGGAAGATTCAAAGGGGTGGCAAATCCAGTACACGGACTAGTATAGGAGCCTCTGAAGCCCTGGACTATCCGCTCATGGCATGTCTATTCTATTCCTCTGTGACCCATGGTGTCTGGGGCAACCCTCACTGGGAATGCCAAGGTCAGGGCAGGCTGCGAAAGGGAAAGTAGATACTCCCAAGTCTGGTGGTTAACACTGAAGTTAAACTCCCCAACCAGTCACAGACTGTGCTTCTGATCCCCCATTCTGATGATCAAGAAGCAAAAAAGAAATCACGTAGCCCCCGGTTTTACATTCCAGTTCTCTGGCTCCCAATCAGCACCTAGGTCCAGTACAGTGAGAAGTGATTTTAAAAAACTCTGCTCACATATACAAAATGTTCTTCTGAACCCCAAAGGGCCAGCCACAGTACCAGGATCTTACCCAAAATACCATGCTGCCAGCCAGTCCTTTAGTGTCTATAACCAAAGGTTTATTATAAAGAAAAAAGAACAAGAAGAGAGTTGTTAAATGGTAAAACAGTCACATACATACAAAGATTCAAAGTCCATACATCAGGTTCCTAGCAGTATTGGTGACTTTTCTGGCTTGAAATTCCCTGTGGAACAGATCCACAGCTTGGATGGGCCATTCAGTCTTTTGTTCAGAGCTTCAGTTTGTAGCAAAGTTCCTCAAGAGGTAAGAAGCAGGACTGAAGACAAAATGGAGAAGATGCAGCTGCCTTTTATAGTCTTTTGCCATGCGCCCTGTGCTTCCTTTGTTTCAAACACAAGCTGCCCAGCACATGGCTTGGAAGCCTTAGAGTTCTGTCCATAGGCCCGTCCCTGCCTGCCTTGCTGAGTCACAAGGTGTATCTGCCTTCTCTCAATGAGTCAGTTGTATAGCTGATGGTCCTTAATGGGCCATCAAGCAGGCTAGGCAGTGCTGATGCCAAACTGTCTGGGGGTGTCATCCAGAAGCCTGGCACAAGTTTGAAATACAGACATACGTACATATCTATAACTCATAATACAAAGGTGATACAAACACATAAATGAGATTATCATCTCTGGCAAGTAATAACATATTTGCAGATACCTTATATGGCCGATACGGCACAACTCATTGCAATTTTACAATATTGATATTCATAATATCCTCAAGTGTCCCCCAGATTCCATACAGCGTCACATCCTCCACTCCCACAGAATTCCCAGCAGAAAGCCCATTTACTCAGTCCTGGTGCAACAAGGGCTGAATATCATCATTAATGCAGAACTGTAGGCCTTTAAAAAGAAAATGTATGATGTTTAATTTATGCTGGCTTGGCATGCGTGGACATCTGAGGCCATGTCAAGCCCCATTGAAGTAAATGAAACTCCAGCCTTGTGATGCTCATTGCTGGTTCAAGGCCTTGGACAGCTTTCATAGTTGGATATGCTGCTTACTCCATACATGAACAGACAGCATTGCCTAGTGGTTAGATCAGTGGCTTGGAAGACAGGAAACCAGGGTTCTGTTATTGACATGGCTACAGCTCTGCTGTGTAACCTTGGATAAGTCATTGCATTGCTCCATGCCTCAGTTTCCCAATTTGTAAAAATGGGGATAATTATCTTTACCTTTGAAAAGTACTTTGAGATCTATGTGGTATTGAAGAGCTAGGTATTATTATTGGTAGGAGAATAACTGCTTTAACTAATATGAAATATAAATAATTGCTTAAATATAGCTTCCATGGGACATCAGTGTTTCTGAAGGAGCTGGTCCAGGTTTTAGGTAACCAATACACATTTTAAGCAAATGTATACATTAAGAAAACCTGTGTACCTACCTATTTTTCTGGATACCATATCTAGGAAAATGATTGAAAAGCAAACAATGTACTTAAGTATAAAAAAGCCTGTGTAAATGAAAGCCTATCTGTATTTTACTCAGTTGTGATAAAAAGTATTATGGCTTACGATAAGAATATGATGCAACATATGTTTAATTTGGGTAAACTCTTACTCTGTTTTAAAAGCCACCTGTTATGACAGCCTTGTGTGTAGAAATGATGAAAGAAAATGATGAAAAAAATTCAGAGGCACTGCTCTGAGAGAGGAAGGATGAGTTAACCTGGCACTTGGGAGACCCAGGTTCAGTTCCCAGTGTGATCTTCAGCAAGTTACTCATGTTATAGCTACACTGCAGCTGGAAGCAAGCCTCCCAGTGCCTGTCGACAGATTTGCAGTAGCACAGCTCAAGCTAGTTTGCCTAAAATAGCAGTGTGAGTGTTGCAGCTGCAGCAGAGACTCAGGCTAGCCACCAAGGCTGAAACTCAGGGGACTGGGTGGGCTTGAGAGCCCAAGCCGCCACCTGAATCACAATGCTGCTATTTTTAGTGTGCTAGCTCGAGACCTACTAGTGTGATTATGTCTACATGGACTAAGAATCTTGATCATAGTTGCAGTGTAAATGTACCCTAAGATCCAGATCCTTAAAGGTGCTGAGGTGCCCATCTGCCACTTCAGATGCCTAAGCGCCAATTAGGTGCCACCAACGTTTTCAAAGGAGCCACTCAGCTGCCACATAACACCTCAGATGCCTAAGTCCCCAATTCATCTAAGTTTCTGCTGGTAGGCATTCACTAAGTCACCCATGAACTGAAAGCTGGCTCACAGCTAATGATCTGCTCATAGGCCTAGTTCAAGCTGCCATCCTGGAATGCCCCAAAGTGGGATTCTCAAACTAGACTGGGTAATGCCTATCTTGCCAGTGGGTCCGGATCCCATAGGCATGCTCTGAGCACACCTAACACCTGTTAACTGCTAGCCCCTGAATAAGGAGGGCCAGATGCAGTCCACTGGCAGGTGTGTGTGTGGGAGGCCAGCAGCATGCCACACAAGAGACAGGGAATTGTAGGGTGAGTGTGCGAGAGGTATTGAGTGTGAGCAAGAGACGGAGAGAGAGGTGGTTTTGGCTGCTAGGGAATGGACTAGCTAAGTGGCTGACCTGGTTTAGGTGCCTAACTCCAGAATAGCTGAATCACTGTTGATTGTCTATATACATACAGTTATTTGTTCCAAGGATCTTTTGTTTGTTTGTTTTTTATTTAATTGAATTAGAAGGAAGTGAGGCAAGGCTGCTTGCTAAGGCAATCAAAGCTTATTTAGTGAAACATGATTACTGCAATGAATATTTGAGTATGAACTTTGTAGGTATATGCAGTGACAGTGCTAACATCATGGTCAGGATAAAAGTGGACTAGTTTAACCAATGACTACTCTAATCTCATCAAATCTCTGTCTATGTCATAGAGTTGAATTTAGCATTGGGGTTACCATAAAAAAAATGGAAGAATAAATCACTTCGAAATTTGCATGGACAAGGTACACTCATTTTACAGCCAATCTCCCAAAAATCAATGGGAACTCAGTGCTTGTGACTCCGAACTTGGTATATAACTTAACAAGATTGGAAAAATTCTGACAGTACGTCAGGTGGCTTCTTGTTTTAGAGTGGTATCAGCTGTGTGGAAAAATTATGCAGCTCTTCATGTGCATTTCATATATGCCTCTGAAAATCAGTCATGTGATGCCTAAACCCAAGAGACTTTCTGGGGGCTTACTAAGTCTTGGCTTCTGAAGAGTTTGTTTTAAATTGCAGACTTTTGATGGATTCTCTAGAGGAGATAACTAAAGTGTTGGAATACCTACAAAGAGATGATGTCATCTTAGCTTGAGCATAGCAGGTGATCAATAGGACTGTTCGGGCAATAGAGAAAATGAAACAAGAAGCTCTCCCACATATACTGGAAACACAGCAAGCCATTTCTGAACAGATTTGCAAGTCAATACCACTGTTGACAAGTGCTTCTGCAACCAACGAGCAATCAACCAAAAACAGTTTCTCCAAAGCTACTGGTCATGAGAGGAGAAATTTTGCTGACTGTAGTTCCAGAGCATACAGGGACTGCAGGTCTGAGGGCAAGGCATGATGGGAAGGAGGGTCAGGAGCTATTAGAAGCATCTCTTCCCACAGAACAGAAAGACGACAGGGTAAAGAACCCTGGAGAGAGGAAGTATTTGGTGGCCCTGTGGAAAATAGCTTTTGAACTTATTTATCAGTGGATCATTGGCTGGCTGTCAGGATTTGTGCTGGGAACCCAGAGTGGAAGGTGGTGGTGACTTGGAAAAAAGGTGAAGGAAACAGTCTTGGGCAAAGAAGGAAATGTGGGCTTGAGGCCTAGAGTGGGCACTGACTTATTTCTTGGGGGAACCCAAATCAGAACTTCTGAAGGAAGTTTTAAAGTGGTATCTGCAATTTAAAACAATCCCTTCACATGCCTTCCTCCTTTCTTGCCTCTCCTTGCACCATGCCCACGTGGGAACTGAATGCAGACCACCAGTTAAGAAGGCAAAGAATGAGGTGGGCTTTGCCTTGATTGACATCTTTGTTGGATTCTTGTTGCTCTGAAAGGGTAGAATTTTGGCTTAACCAGAAGGCTAAGCTACCAGAGAATGAGGGAGATAGAGGCAGCAGTTGGCTTTGCCTTGATTTCAAATGCTCATAAATTATTTCAAAACTTCTTTTGGGGCTGAAAGCTTCCATGCTTGGTATCAATTCAGAGGTGATGTTTTTTCTTCTGAAAATGTGAGAAAAATTCTGTGATCCAGTTTTGAGCAATAGAAGAGTGAGAAAATTTAACCTTTTCATATTTAGACAGTAACTCAAAAATAGCTGAGCAAAAAGAACTCTGAACTTGACTTTCAGTGATTCCTCTGTGAGGACTACCTTCCAAGTTAATGGGTCAAACCTACAAGCCCTTTACAGGACTCCTACTAACTACAGAGCGCTTGGAGGGTCAGATCCTCAGTTTAGAAAAATATATAGCTTTATAACTGACTGAGAAACTGCTTCTGCACATGCTCATGACCTTACAGACAAAGTGGACAAAATTATATCTTTTCCCTGTTTGACCTGACCATCCTCCACAGGACCATGTGTCCTAGCATCCCAGACTGATGCTAGAACAACTTACATGAGGGAAACTGTAACTGTCTTACTAAAACACATTCATTTTCACAGTTAACTTACCTCCATTGTGCATATCTCTTACTTTTGTTTACTAGTTAAAGCACTAGATTTTTGTTAACTGGATTATGCACTTAAGGTGTTCATCTATGCCCTTAAAATTAATTTAACAGAGGGATCTATATTGGCTTAATTAAATGAAAGGTTTGCAGCTAATTTTATTGCTATACTTCACACTTATCATATTTTGGAAATTTTCCTTATTTTAAAATGTACTGAGATCTGTTTTTTATTATTGTTATTTATTTCTGCTTGAACTATTTGACAGGTAAGTAACATAGGTAAATTCAGACTATTTGGGGTCACAATATTTACCCTTCTTTGTTAATCACTGAGATTTTTCAGATCAAAAGCACTATATTTGTGATGCTGCTCTGTAATATGATGAAAAATAAAAGTCTCATAAAATCTCTGATGCCATGAAATAATATCAATGGGAATATGTAATGAAAACCACAGTAATGGGTACCACAAAATCAAGGCTTAGGTAGTGTACCATAAAGATCTTATTTCAGCTGTGTTCAGAACTGAATTCTGTTCAATGGTTTTGTCTTAATAATGAGAGCACACTTCATGCTGGCAAATAGCAATAATCCCTATTGAGAGTAATATGCTCATTGTTGTCATAATGGATCTCCATCCACACATTTAACAGCTTGAAGGTACACACATCAGGCACTATAACTTACAGTAATTAATCTTTATTACATCATTACTGCTATGTCCTCATGAAAAGCAGAACCCATGTAAGAATTTATCATTGATATTAATGAACATGTCAGCTCAGCTAAACTTGAAGTTGAATTTTATTTTGAAAATGGAGACACACTAACTACTCTGGGCAAACAATGAGTCAGTGAAGTCAGTTGTATATTGTAACTGTCTACTCTATTATAGTATTAGGTATCCATGTGTTATCCTTACCTGATGAGTTAGGGCTTTCTGATTTAGAATTCACTAAGTTACTAATGAGACTGTAAGATCTGTCAATCATGGTGATCTCTTGAGGACTTGGAGTGTTATTACAGTCTTCAGCAAAGTATCTTTGCACTAATATTATCATTTTAGATGTTATGGTTAACCAACATCTTAATTAGATTTCATGTCTAATATCTCTAATGACAACAATATGAAATGGCTTATTAGTGTAATACAGTGCGCAGTTGTGTACAGAACTGTGTACAGTGTACAGAGTTGTGTATACAGAAGCACGAGCCCTCATTAGGAGTGAAGTGGAGCTACATTGCCCCACTGAAGGTCCAGGAGACATTGCAAGAGCAGAGGGCTCAGTCTATCTAATCTAAGAGGGCATTCGTCACTAGTGTGGTGAGCTATGTGTCCAGGACCCCAGCAGAATCTGAAGGCTTTGCATTGCCCTGCCCCCCTCTGGGCTGAGATTGTCAATTGACGGTGAGGTTAGGGTATTACAAATTACTCTGTCTTTTCTGGATCAAGTCTGAGCCCTCTCTCCTCCTCTACTTGCTCATCTCCTCTAGGAAGAGAGCCTTCTTGATGATGGGGCAGGTTACACTGATAGAGAAGGATGTATGGTTGCATGTTGCTTGTCTATATACTGATGGCATGGAGAGAACTGAAGATGCAATTAATTCAAAGCAGTCACACAGAGATGTAAATGAGGAGGAGACTATGCATGAGAGTAGGTTCTCATCGTGACCCAGTAAGGTCGCTGTGATGGGAATGAATGGATTCAGCACAATACTGCCCCATTTACCTCTTTTAGGTTTCTTAGCATGTCATCAATGGCATGCTGAAAGATCGGACAATATGATCATGGACATTCTGTCCATAGTAGCAGGGCTATCTCTATTCTATATCCTAATCCAGGGGTAGTCAATGGGTGGACTGTGGGCCAAATCCAGCCTGTCAGATGCTTTTGAAAGAACCCTCCAAATCTTTTTATTTACTTATCATATTGTTATTTTTTTTATTATTATTTTCTCTGGAGTATGGACCGTGACTATATCTTGACCAAGAAATTTGGACCTTGACAAAAAATAATTGACTACCCTGTCCTAGTCTGAACTGATGGTAAGAGGATCCAGGATATTGGCAGAATGCAGGTGCTGCTGATGCTTGGATGCCATTCTCATCCCGAAGACACTGCAGAGAAAAGGGATGTTGGAACTTGAGCAGTTAGTGTTTTTGTTGGCTTTTTAAAAATTGGCCACTCTTTAAGGTAGCTGATATTGATACGTTCTATTATCATGGGGGCTCGGTAAGCTGCATTAGCCTTCACTAGCAAAGACCAGGGATCAGTTTCACAAGTGGTGAATCAAAGAGGGATAAATTATCTATGAATGACTTGCTTTTATGTGATTTCACATCTGTTGGTTTCTCCATCTTGGTGTGAATCCTTTAAAAGCCAGTTCCATTAAGATTTCACTAAAGACAGATATTGCGGCTGTCAGGGCCAGCTCCAGGCACCAGTGCAGGAAGCAGGTGCTTGGGGCGGCCAATGGAAAGGGGTGGCACGTCCAGGTCTTTGGCAGCAATTCAGCAGCAGGTCCCTCAGTCCCTCTCAGAGGGAAGGACCGACCGCTGAATTGCCGCTGAAGAATGAAGCGGCACGGTAGAGCAGCCGCCAAAGTGCTGCCGATCGCAGCAAAAAAGCTGGAGCTGGCCCTGGCGGCTGTAATGGATAATAGAAATGCTACTCAATTAAATTATGTACAAAGAATACAAAGTACTGTGTAAAATGATCCTGTGACAGCTCCCCGCAGTTGAACATAGATAAAGACAGAGAGGGTTAGCTCTACTAGCTTAAGTGGAGCTATGCTGATGGACCCCAAATCAGGCATTTCTTTCAAGTTGAGTTGGGCAAATAAAACTGCACAAATATTAATTCAAATTGTGAAATGAATTGCTTAGGCCATGTTTGAGCTCCTTCTGTAGTCACTTTCTATGGTCATTCTAGTGATCCAGTCTGCTGGCACAACTGTATGTGCAAAGCAAACGTCAGTACTTGCATGGGAATTGCTTTCACGTTTATCCAGTCAGGGAACAGAAAGTATCTGCCCAGTCACAACAAAACTGCATGATCTGAACATAGAATATTCACAGCTAGGCAAGAGAATAGAAAAGCTGAAAAGAGATTCACTGACCAAGTGTGAACAACAAATAAATTTGAAGAAATTGATCTAATGGCAGATAGTCTGGGGCTTAACTTGTCAAATTATTCAGTGAAAATTAATTCATCTCTAGTAAATCAAGTGTTGGTTCATGTAAAATGTGCCTAATGCACTTCTGGAAACTGCACACAGGATTTGTTTGACAAGGTCTCTGTAATTCAGAAAGAAAACACAATGAGATACAAATAATAACATTCTGGGCTCTAAGTAACATTCCCCCACTTCTTACAATTGTTTTTATGTCTTTGTCTTAGTCCTGGGATGTATCTATGACACAAGCCACAGCATTTTAAGGGGGCACTGTTCATCTGTTCATTTACAGAGGGCTGGACAGTGTACAGCAAAGGGTCAGCACAAAGTTTGAGGTACAGATTGCACTTAAAGGGCCAAACTTTTTGATATTGTAACTTCATTGACTTCACACACGCAGAGTTTACTAACATAGTTAAATTAGGAATGAATTCCCATGTGTTTAAATTACATCAGAGTAACACACAAGTGACCTTTTATTCCTTTTTCAGAAAATGTGGCACATATCACATTGTGTTCCCAGTTCAAAGAAACAGCGCTTCCTTTTTTAAACAAAATGGTAGAAACTGGCAATTTACCGGCATGTGGCAAGTAATTTTCAGCTCTCCCTGCTGTGAATGAAGCCAACAGCATCAAGTCTTAAATCAGGTTTTTATTTAAATAGGTTTCACTGCGCTACAATAGACAAAATAGGCAACTCATTCTCTAGTAATAAGCTACATTGTCAGCTTGTCATAATTTCTCAAAATGATGAACCATATTATGAGTCCATAACACACGGTATGAAAATGTGGTATATACTGACAGAATATGAACCTTTCTTGCATCTGTACCTCTATATTGCCTCTTAAAACTGTGTTGTCACATTGAAAATGGAAGACTGTAGAGCCAGCTGCTTCTCTCTCATAATGCTTATGCAGCACTTTACAAACATCATCTAATTAATCTTCACAATGCCCCAGTGAGGTAAGTAAATTTAATCTTTGTCTATATAGGTAGATGATCATTTCTCCCCTGGATCAGAGCTCCAGCTGGCAGGGGGCTGGCAGGAAGGAGCAATGTAGCACTGGCCAGTCCTGGCGTTAGGTAGAGCCACCAAGGAGCTGCTCTAACTTACACGTGTGAATTGTCATAACAGAATTCTGCATTGTCCTCAGCCCACCGCTGCTATGCCTCCTCCCTCTCCTGATACATCCAAGGTGATAAAGATATTATGGGATTATTAAGGTGTTGAGGAACAGAAAAAAACAGCTCTGCTGCATCACTGGCTTTCAGAAGCAGAGAGCTCCCTGCCACAGGAGAAATATCTGGCTATTTCCAGCCAGAATCCACCCATTTTGTGCTGCTTGTCTGGAGTAGATTAGGAAATACGGCCAAGAGGTTAAATGACTTGAACCAGGTCAGTGAACTCAAGAGTTACTGAAGCCAGTTTTGTCCTCTAGCACATACATTTTGTTCTCTGGATCACAAAGAAGCCATGCCTGTTCTGACCTGGAGTTGAGTTTGTGATGAATCCATTAGGACAGCAGTATATTAGCTCACAAAATACTAGGACCAGATCCAAAGCTTTCTTACAAGTTTCAGAATGAATTACCAACACTTCAGTGGGGTCAGGATCAGGATCTCACTGGCTTTCTATGAGTTCAATGGCACCACCTTGGGTTCTATCCTTCGTCCATCAATGACTCTCCAAGTTGAAAGATATCTACATCATTAAAAGTAGTAATCAATATTCTTGTTTTACCATTTCAAATATCTCTGTTTTAAAAAATGAATTGTAGCTAATAATTGAAGGATTTAATTAGACACTTCTAGGCACCAGATGACCTTTACTCAATAACACGTCTCATCATGTTTTATTGTTTAACTACATGCTGAAGTTTCTTAAGATAATTGAATGGCAGGCATTCACTAGTACAGTATGTGCTTAGAGTAGCAAATAGCCTAACAAGCATGGTCAGGTACTGTACACATCTCAGCTGCTCATTTTGCTCAAGGCAGGTAACTTACGCTACACCCAATGGCTAATTCTCTTCAGACCAGTACGTACAAAACTGGAATGTTAATAGGACCTATTGCAAAGTCTTAGAGGGACAGTGGTGATACTTTATGCTAAACTATTTAATTCTGGCAGCTTTGTAGACAAAATCTTAAACCATGTAAACTGAAATGCATCGTTGGAGGGAGGGGGAAAGTGGTCATGTTTTGACATATAAATTCACATTCACATTTCTAAGTGGTTTACAGATTTTTAATTAATTTTCTTCTATTGAGATTAAACGAACTAGCACAGTTTTAAAAATGTTTGAAGGGATTCTTAAAATCTCAGTTAGTACTTCATTTGCTAATGATAAAATATAGTTTATTTTAAAAAATAATTAAGTAAACATTCTGAGTCATAGGGGAGAAAAAACTGTCATTAAAGATATGGAGATTTGGGAGACTGCTTTGGAACTGCAGAGATCCTCTACCCTATACTGGTTCAGCCACCCTCCCACAGAATATTGCTAGGGAACCCCTGTGGACAACTGGGCAAATTCTACAGAGATTCTAGTACAATTTTCATAAGCACGCCCTCTGATCAGGGCTCAAATCTCTGTTTGGGATGGGCAGATTAATTTTCCCAGACTTTGAACTCACTCAAACATCAGGGGCTTGAATTTTTGACTTGAATATTATTAGGTTCATGTTCATCAGAAGGCAGACTTTTTTTTAAAGGGGGAGCCGAGAGGGTTGTAAGGGGAGGGGGAAATGCAATGAGAAAATAGGGTGAAAAATGGATTTTGGAGGTTTAAAAAAAGCAGTGAAATTCAGAGTGGGGAGATGAGTGTGGGGGAAAGAATGTTATTGAAGAAACAGACATATATGCATATACCTATGCTAACCTAGCTTTTTTGGGGGGTGGAGGGGCGTGTTTTGTCTCTAATACATGGTATAACCTTCCCTTTAGCTACAAACATGTTTGTCAAAGAGCTGGAAAGCACAGACAGTGAATGAGAAAGACAGGTATATTTGTAAGATGAAGGGGAGAGAAAAGAGTGGGAAATAGAGTTACAGGAAAGTGAGAGTTAAGAGCACAGACAGTTGGGACAGGAGAAAAATAAAGAGGAATGAGAAAGACAATTGAAAAAATAAACATGGGGGAAGGAAGGAGGAAAAACAAAAAAAATTGAAGGAAAACAGCAATGGCAGAGACAAAAGAAAGGGCTACATCAATACAATGGTATTCTTGGACAGACACAGATAAGAGATGAGGCCTCAGGAAGGACAACATCTAGCCTTTCTAGGTGACTCTTTAAAAAAGAATCTGTAAAAGAGAGAGGTGAGGGTGGTTAGGTTCATGTGCTGTGACTCTGCTTATCATGCTGACCATAATTGCCTCACTGTTATTTTTGTGCTCCACACCCTCTTTCTCTGTTGCGTCCACCTGCTCTCTCTCATTTTACAGTTGGGTTGTAAGCTCTTTGGGGAAGAGGCCCCCTCTTTGTTATGTTTTTCTGGTGCACAATGAAAGTGGGCCTGTAGGCACTACCACAATACAAATAAGAGAGGTGAAGAGAGGGCAGCACCTGCTTCAGTTTTTCAAAATACATTAGACAGAAGGCTCTCCCCACTCCACTGAGCTTTGGGACTTAAGGAAATAAGCCACAAATTCTTTTTTTTCATCTTCTCTCTCCAACCCCCATTTTTTTTCTCAACAGTCATAGACAGGAGATGTTCTGTGCTATTATAGTATGAAATCCCAGAGAGTAGAATTCTGAGTCAGTTGCAGTGTCAGGGCCCATCCGTAGCTCCTTGCTCCTTCGGTAGCCATTGGGTCTTAAATGATCTTAGCCTCTTTTTATTCCTCACTTTCACAAGTGGGCCTGCTGCCAAAATTAATAGACCCCTGAAGTGGAAAAAGTTTCTACTGTAGCAATATGTACTGCATTATTTCACATCTGAAGTGCTGGAGGGCCACTTTTTTGGCTACTTCTGACTTTGTCATGGAGAGAGATGGAAAATTACTGTCTTTGCCAATACACCTTTAATATACATTAGTATAGTTTACAGTAATTACCCAGGAGCGAGGACAGATTGACAGCTACTGTACTGTGTGAGCTGCCCAAAGGTAGACTTTGTTAATACAGAAGCTAGACAGTGTGACAGATAGATGTGAGATAAGCAGAAAGCTATTATCCCAAGGTAAAGCTATTTCAACATATTGCTAACTCCTATACATTATTTGGAAGAGAAACAAAAAACCATTTGTTCGACAGATCTTTTGACTGCCTTCTAAACCTTTAAGTGAAGCTCTGACACATTATCAAACAGAGAAAGAAAAGATCCATCTTTGTACTCTGGATGAATGTCAAATGAGAAACTCCAGTGGAAGATTAAAGTCTTTAACATAAAAAAATGAGAGATCCACTGAAATGCGTGTTATCTAGCCGTTCTAAAAATAGAAATTTTTAGTCAACTCTACACCAGTCAAGTTGATTGATAGATTTGACAATAGAGTGTGCAGCTTGGAATCTTGGATGATGTAAAAAGTTTTATCCAAAGGTCTGTAATGTGAGCTGGGCTTGCATATTTTTTTTGTGGGGGGGGGGGAAAGAGGGAGTCCTGCAAAACAACTCTTTCACTCACAGCTTGAGACAACGTACTCTGCTCCACTATCATCTTACTGTTCCTGATGATTTTGGGAAGGGCTGGCAAGATGGTCCTTTGAATTACACTCAGGTTTTATTGGCCCTTTTTATAGAAAGTAGAGTCTTGGGATTGCCGTGGTCTTTTGCTGCAAGAAAAGCTTGAGCTGGAATCGCTGAAGAGTTGCAAACACTTAAATGAGGATGTTAGATCAGGAACCCACTGCATTTGGTGCTGTAGAGACTCATAGTAAGAGAAGAATTTACAGTCTAAGTAGATGAAAGGTGGAAAGGGAAATGGAGGCATAGTGAGGTGAAGGTCCCACTCCCAACAGCAGCTCATTGGTAGAGCTGGAGATAGAAGCTAGGTCTCCTGACTCCTGGGCCAGTGTCTCATCCTTTGTATTCCAAAAGGTTTTGAAGGGACAATTGTCCAAATACATTGGTAGTCTGGAGTTGTATGCATTCTGGTTAATTTTAGTCCTTTACAAACACTCAGTCCCTCTGTGAGAAGGTAAGTAGCAGTATCCTGATTCTAAAGATAGGGAAAGAAACACAGGCTGGAAAATTAAGTGACTTGATGAGGGCCATGGAAAAAGTTCATGTTAGATCTATGATTAGAATGCAGAAGTTGCTTGGTTGCTTCCAGTTCCATACCATGGTGATGGGCACAGACTAGAAACCTAGATCAATACATAATCATTTAGACAACACTGCTTCTCAAGCTATGCAGTTGCCCTATTTTTGGCCAGAGGTCACAGGAATTGTTCAGAAGAGGATCTGGCTCAGCTTCTGGGAGGGAGCTGGCAGAAGCCCTAGTTCTACAAGGGGTAGCCTGAGTAGCACTGGCCCCCAGCTGTACATTTAACTGCAAACCTCTCAGAAACCAGGGGACACGCGGCCATTCTTTTCAGACTCCAAAGGCCAGCTTGAGCTGGACAGACCACGAATAAACGGTGTGACATTTAGGAAAATGCAGTAATGTACTTTCAGCCTACGTGCCCTGATTACATTTTCAAGGATGTATTTGAAAGGAAAGGCTAGCAAGCTACTTCAAAAAAAGAGAGCTTAGATTATCCCTTACACATCTGTATCCCTCTAATTGGCAGGGAGGAATGATGTCCTATGAGTTTTGTGGGTCTCTGAGGCCCCTGTAGGATTATAGGTCACATGCCTGTGTACAAAAGGCATCACCCACCAGAAACAAATGTTATTGTTCTCTTAGTGCTATAGCATCTATAATATATAAAAAACTAGCATGTCATAACTATATTTCTATACGTTATAGTAGCTCTAGTTGCAGCCTGCTATTGCTAAGGGTGCATAATTGGCTTCTTTTTTAACTTTCTGTTTTCAGTCCCTCATAGCGTTCTGGAACTCTCACCTTCCTGTTATTGGGAGCCCCTCTCCTACATGTTATAGGAGCATCACTCTTGCAAATCACTTATAGTGCACAATAGAGTGGCTTCCTGCTGCAGACCACCAAAGATGTGTGGGTATTCTCAGGTTATTAAACGTACATGCACTACTTTCAGTTCTCTGGAAACCATTAGATTTCCAAATTCTGGACATTGGAACCCGGTTATCCTCTTTTTTTTCCTTCCTCAAAACAAAACAAAACAAAAACTAGGAAGTTACATCCAAAAAACCTACATTACTATAATGTTAATCTGGCTAACAGCTGCCACATGGTTTCCCGGCATAAACACCACCAGTATAAATCACAAGATTTCTGGTATCCTTCAAGTATTTGCCACTCTTAATATTAATAAAACACTAAAGTACTTCAAAAAAGTATGCCAGCCCATCTACTGCATATGGTATCTCAAGGGAACGTGGACCTGAGCAGGAGAGTGAGCCAGCCTTAAAAGAGACATTTATGGTTCTGGCAAGCATCACTGGATCATAAAAAAAGCCTTTGATTCTTGTGAGGTTTTAAAAAATACACATCTTATGACTGCAGACCTTCTGCCTAGGGTAAAGTAATGCTGGCTCTCGCCCATTACCACACACTACCTTTTACAGCAGATAATTTTTAACTTATGTTATTTCCATAGAGGGGGATAATATCGAGTATGTCTACACTGCAATAGGAAATCTGCTGCACTGACTATCAAGCCTGGGTCAACTGACCTATGGGACTCTCATGGGGTCTCAGAGCCTGGGCTCCAGCCTGAGCCTGAACGTCTCAACTACAATATTTAGACCTGCAGCCCAAACCTTGCAAGCCCAGGTTGGCTGACCTGGGCTAGTCACGGCCATGATACAGTGTAGACATACCTTAAAGGCCTGCAAACCTGCTGGGGTTGTCATATTGTGCATGTCCAATTTTTACTGTAGCCCACTGGTTGCACTGTTTGACTAACATGCTGTTTCGGAAAAGCACAACCTCTAGGGGATGGCTAGGTCTCCCTCCAGTCAGCTGTACAGGGTGATAGGGGAACACTCACGTTTGCTTACCTAAGGTTGAACAGCATAAGTTACTCAGCTGCTTCTAAACTGCATCTCTGCTGATCCACCACTCCAGCATCTGTGTTGTACAGTTGAGAGTCTGATGCTTCATTGACTGAATGGTGGAATGCTGTGCTATACCTGGTACAGAAGGCAGCATTAGATATACCTGGCCCATTAAGCAGTAGTGAAGTGGTTAAGCATGCTTGTACAGTGAGGAATGACCTTTAGACAGCATTTCAGGGATGGATAAGGCAGCTAATCCATAATGTATAGGCTTTTCTAAAATTTCAGCTTTCTTTGGAAAAGCTACGCCAATTCATCCACATAAGGACAGGAATTAGGTAAGTGGCTATAAATATACTGCCTTCCCTCCCTTAAATATGAATAGCAATTCCTGATTTCCTTAATCTCTGGGCCCTGCAGAGAGATCTCTAGGACTGATTACTCTATTTCAGATGGTGCTCCACCCACTGATCCTGCCAGTGGATTGCAGACTCTGGTGCATGCCAGGTTAAGCGTGCATTATCTTGTGAATGCAAAGCCAGACCCTTACACAGGAACATATCCAACACTATTTTCTTAGCATTGCTCCAGGAGTCTGCTTCATAGCTGCCAACAGCGTGTGCAATACTGATTGATTCTGCTAGCAGTGATGTGGTTTTGGGGATCACAGCGGTTACTGTCTGGGCACATGTGGAGGATTGGCAGGCTGAACTTTCAGTAAGGGAAATTAGTTCTTTCTTTCTGCCAGTTTAAACATTAGTATGTTAAGTGTGGGAAGCCGAAGGGCATGTTCAGCAACCAATGTCCACTATGCGGGGGTAGAAGCGCAGCAGAGCAATCTGTGAGCTGGGTTCCCAGGGTCTATGAGGTGAAAAAGTGCTGCAGTTTCTTGGAAGTGGCACTTCTCTCATCAAGATCTTGGGGTGAAATCCTGGCCCCACTGATTGAATTTTGCCATTGAGTTTAATGGGGCCAAAATTTCTCCTTGGGTGCACAGGCCTCTTCTTGCAGGTTATGCTTCTGAAGCTTGCCTAGGTGCCCTATGTGAAAGGTTGCTCATAAGAGAGGTTTTTTGGGGTCAAGTTATGTGAAAGATGATATAAGGGGATTTCAGATTAATTCCTGTCTTATCCTGAAGGTCATTCTGTAACTGACTTCCTTGTGCCTAGGGTTTGAGTGACAGCCCACTTATCAGCACTACTTAATACAGCCAGTACTAGCTGTCGCAAGAGCAACCAGCACCTTTCTGAGTCACGTCTCCTCCAGAACAATGAAAAACACTCGACTCTGGTCCAGGGAGGATTATTACTGCATAGTCTGTTTTTCTTTATTTTGTTTATCCAACTGTATTAAATACATAAATAGACTCAACTACCCATCAGACCTTGTCTCATATTGCATTTGCCTCCTGCTCTGATTACCTATCTGTTTGCCTTCTCCTAGGCATCTCCAGCATATGGCATGGCCATCCAGTTTCTGTCTGCAAGGATCCTTCTCATCCTTCAAATTACTTCTAAAAATAAAAATACCCACTTCTTCTGTGCTGCTGACAAACTGTTTGCATGAAAATGAAATGGATACGTGTAACAAAATCATCAGGATGTGCGCGTAGCAAAGCTGAGTAACGATGGCATCCTGTTGCTGTGAGCCTCATCCTTCCTTGCCCAATCTCCCTATTGTCTACTGTCTTGGGAGCGTGGCAGGTCTCCAACCACCCTGTGCGTAGGCTGCAGTTAGCAACAGGCATGAGAGGGGATTACATGCTGCTCCTTTTTGGAGTTTCAGGGAGGTGCACTAGAGGTCATGTCTTATATCCCAACCCTGAGCAGTTTGTGTCACCAGCATGAGTCCATAAGGCCAGCACCCTTCGCTTTCTCACCACCAGAATTTAAGGACTAGATTTTTGTCCTTCTGTGTAAATAAATTTGCCAAGATCCCTGAACACTTTGGATGAATTGTGCTAGATAAATGTCACTTACGATGTTTAGCATGATAATGATACAGCACATTTTTGATGGCTGATTTCCACTAGGTACAAATAATCAGATAAACAGCCTTTTAAAATAGTCATTCAAAGCCTGAGGTCTTTACTCAGGCCTGATTTACACTTAAAATGTATATTGGCACAACTTTGTGAGTCAGGGGTGTGAAAAAAATCACCCCCCCTCATGACATGACAATTCCAACAACAACCTGAGCGTAGGCCCAGCTATGCCATCAGAAGAAGGCTTCCATTCGCATAACTAATGTTATTTGGGATGGTGTTCCTAGACCAGTAGAAAAACTCCTTCTGTTGGCATCTGCTGCATCTGCACTATGCTGGCATAAGCTCTGTAGTGCAGACATAGCCTCAGTTTCTACTTAGCTGCATTCCCAGTGATTTAAATGAGCATGTGAGCTGAAACCAAGCCGAAACCTTAGATTTTGGCCTGTTATTGACAACTTGATCAAAGAGAATCACACCAAAGAGCTATTTTAAGATTGGCCAGTGTTAATACAAAGTATATTTCTCTTCGAATATGTCCTGTGGGTGTTTTTAGAAAGGTGAAACTGGTGGTAACAAGAGGAGATTAGTTTAGGCCCTGATCCTGCAAAGATCTCTGTACAGATGGACTCCTGGGCCTGAGCAGTACCACCATGCAGTCCTTGGGGCTCTGCTCAGACACAGGAGTCCACCGATGAATGGGGGACTCCTTGCAGGATAGAGAACATAGTCTTCAAGACTTGTTAAGTGAATGTTGAGAGGAGATACTATGAGAAAAGTGGTCACCAAGTAGAGTTCCTCCTAACTTCCCTCTTCATCACTCCCACCGTAGCAGCCTGAATCTTCAACTTCCCCAGCACACACCATCATCCACAATTCATAACTGCCATGTGCATGACATCTGCCAGGGTACTTAGTGACGAGAGACAATGTAAGTGGTTCTCTGATATTAATCACCACAACTACCACAGATATGCTTCATATGTTTGAGGGCAGATCAGAACAAGTGGGATTCTAATCAGAGCTGGATTAGCCCTCTCCAAAATGAGTTTTATTTAGTCAAACTGGAAGTGTTTTACTTTCAGTCCATGAAAATGTTACAAAGAAACCTGGATTGAATATACTGTAACAGCCAAAAAATTGCACTCTACTGATGTATTGGATTTTTGAAACATATTGATATAGCAGAACAATTGCTCCAAAAGTGATATACAGAAAGATGAAATCCATACATGTTGTTTCAAAGCATACAGTACTTGCATATCATACAAGCTAGAGTTAATATTTCCTCTTACATCACACCACAGGTATTATATAGTATAAGAGATATAGTAATAGGCATTTACAAAGCAGTAGAGCTGACTGGTTTAGTTTTTTAAAAACACAACATATCAAAATTGTTTCCATTGGGCAGGGTGACATTATTGAAATCATTATTGAATAGTTTTGTTTGAACAAAACCCTGGTTTAAAGTCAGGTGTCTAAATTAAAAAGAAAATCATGACAATTTTTGAAACAGTGGGTCAGTTCTGGATCTTGTGACACAGAAACCACTCTGAATTATTTATTTTTCAAAGTTTGGAACAGCTCTGCAGCATAGGGCCAGATCCCTCTTCTGGGGCAAATTTACCCAGTCTCATTGACTTTAGTGACCAGTTCACAGCAGCTGAGAGGATCTGTTCCTTGCTGTCTTTAGAATTGATCAATCTGCTTGCGCCTCAAAACTAACGACCCATTGGTTGCTTGGGTCATCATTAGTCACACAGTCTTCCTTTGTATATTAGAGGCACTAGCATTTCCCTAATCTCTCAGTGAAATCATTTGTAATTTCATCCACACAAACCTTATGAATTCGAATGAGAATTTAAAATTCTGGTATTAAACCTCTATAAATATCCATCTCTGTAAGAATAGCTATTTACTGCAACCAAACTTACATTCTTCACTAAAAAGAATTGATTTAAAATAAGTGTCTTAACTCTGACTTGTTTGCACAAGAAATCACAGACCCACATTTAATTTTGAACTACCAGTGCTAGTCTCCCCACTCCCTCCCACAAAGCATATTGAGATACCACTGCTGAGTGTTGCTTACTGTGGCTGTTAAACCCTCTGCAAAGAACACACTGGAAATCCCATCAGTGTGTCAAGACTGATGTTATTGATGTAGATGGGGGAGACTTCTAATTCCAACCCCTGCTGCTCCTTTAGAAACCCAGTGGATTGTTAACATGGTGAGAAAGAGTTCATGAACCCTGCTCTGTATAAATGCAAAATATCCGGAACAATGATATGGAAGTGGAGATTCTCTTGCCTTTGTTTCTATTCATGTTCCTTTAAATAATATTTTAATGATTAAAGGCCAGGCTTTTCCCTCTGATACACCCACTGACTTCATTGGGGTTGCTCAAATGTCACTGAAGGCAGAACTCGGCCCTACATTTTCTAAAATGAAATTTAAAATATTTGTCTCTTTCTAATTCTTGGTCTTTTTAAATTGAAACCTTCCCTCCCCCCATAATGTACTATACATACAAACTGTGTAGGTGCTCAAGATGGCAGGGTAGGCATACGGAACCTTGATCCCACCCTTACACACCCCAGATAAAGCCAAGGTACAACCATAGTCTTTGTGCTAAGGCCCGGGGTGCAAATCACCCCAAAAGGTGACAAGTGGGAAAGAAGTGAGACCATGGTCCCAACACTCCTCCCATCCGGAGGAAGCAATCTGCACCTTCTGAAGAGATGTTTCAGCAGTGTGTATATATTGTGCCAGCTTGCTCAGCTCCCCTAGAGAGGGCCCCTGGGATGGGGCCCTCTGTGCCTCTTCCAACAAGAGCCAGTGTCTAACTAGTACAATGTGACCCAGGGTGAATGTCAGGGAGTCTAAAGTTGTAACTTACATGAGAAGATGCTGGAGAAAGGTGTAAGCTAAATCTGGCTGGAGGCTACTTATCTATCCACTTCCAACAGGTTCCTTGGACTCCTAATCAATGGGCCAAATTCAAAGAGATGTGTAATTTAGACTCTCACCCACTTACCAATGTGTATGTGATTTAACTTGCCTACTGAGGGACCCCGAAGAACTATGATACCTTAGAATCACCTCTCTGTTTGAATCCTTTATTTATCTTTAGTGTACAGTAGCCACTAGAATAGAATTCAATCATTTAAAATTATGAGAGGTCATAACTGATAAAATGTGCACCTATTGCTCATGCATGATTAAGAGACCATCTTGAAAAAGCAATAACTGCATGAGGGTTTGTAGTTAGTTTGCTTAGCATAATTGTGTGCATCTTGTGTGGAAAATCAGTTGTTCTTAACTTTTAGAACTCTAATTCTCCTCTCTCTCACTTGGACCTTGCTTACTGAAAAATCAGCCACTGAAAAGCTTTAAAAAGGCAACATGGAGCTCACTCATTGAGAAGAGAGGGCCCCAGGGCTCTGAGGAGCCTCCTCCTTTCTTTATTCCCCCAAATCCAAATTACTATTAGAAAGAGAAGGAATTCTCCTACTTTGACAATTGGGGAAAGACATCTCCAACTGCAGTATAGAAATAGATGCCATGGTGATGGTGCCTAAGGGCTAGTCTACACTTATGAGCCGGGTTGACGCGGTGAGTTCGACTTCTCGGAGTTCGAACTATCGCGTCTAATCTGGACGCGATAGTTCAAACTCCGGAAGCGATAGTTCGAACTCTGGTACTCCACCACTGCAAAAGGCGGTGGCGGAGTCGACCTTGGAGCCGCGGACTTCGATTCCGCGGCGTCTGGACGGGTGAGTAGTTCGAACTAGGGTACTTCGAATTCAGCTACGCTATTCACGTAGCTGAATTTGCGTACCCTAGTTCGACCCCGCTTCTTAGTGTGGACCAGACCTAAGGGAGGGAGGTAAGGACCTCCTTCTTCTTCCAATGCAAGAAATAGCTTCTCTATACCTTTCCCTAAGTAAGGACCCTTGGGCCAGATTCTCCCTTGTGTCTGAAGTCTTCTAAGGGTTGTGCTGATCCCAGAGTAAATTAGAGCAGCCTATGGGCTATTCTCATCTAAATCACTGGCATATAATCCCTTAGGCATGATATAATAACGAAAGATTGTGATGTGCCTCCTTGCTCTACTGCCCCTGTATCTGTGGGGATGGGAAGATAAAAGGTTTCAGTCTGGGCCAATGCTTAAAGTGAGTGATTTCAGAAACAATGAGCAATGTAAAATGATATCATATTTTCTCTTAGTATGACAATAACAAATTAAAGAGATGCATTGATAGCTGATAAGGCAAGTAGTCTGGTCTGATTTCAGACACAGTAATTTTTTAAAATAAGCAGCAGAATAGCAGAGCTCACATTTCAGAATCAAAATGTGACCAAACACATCCTTTCTGCATCTGTAAAGTATTTGGCCAGATGAATGCATAGCAATATTGCCATTTCTATGTAGTTATGCCTAACAATGGTTTTATTTATTTTTTTTGGTAACCTGGTTTTCAACAAACACCTATCTTTCAATGATGCCCTGTCTGTAAATGTAAACTTAATTGTAGAGAACACGGAAATGAACACATTTTAACATTTCCAAACACATTTAAACTGCCTCCAGTCTGCCATCTGACATATAACATTACTCTGCCTCTGCCTTTACTGGTCATGTTGCTTTTCCTAAAGAGCATTGGATAGGATGCTGATTCTGGGTCCTGTTGTACCAAGTGAATTAAGGATGACCTGAGAGGACAGTGAGTCCCATTCACTGATGACCATATTGATCTGGAGATAATGGCTGAGAGCAGTGTGTACTGATGGTAGGATAGTCTGCTGAGATGGTGATAACTATCCCTGATACCTTTGTGATGCTCTGATTTTTTCCCCTCTTTGTGCTTTCTAGCAGTGAAACCCTTGGGCAATAGGTAACATAGTTTAAAGTTCAGTTCTGGGTCAATCGGTGCAACTGACACTTATACATTCTTCTCTGAAATGCCTTTCTTCAACACTTTTTAGTACTAAAGAGGCTTTTCCACTAAGGCTACGTCTTCACTACCCGCCGTATCGGCGGGTAGCGATCGATTTTTCAGGGATCGATATATCGCGTCTCATCTAGACGCGATATATCGATCCCCGAACGCGCTCCTATCGATTCCGGAACTCCACCACCGCGAACAGCGGTGGCGGAGTCGACATGGAGAGCCCCGGGCATCGATCCCGCGCTGTGAGGACGGGTAAGTGATCGATATAAGATACTTCGACTTCAGCTACGTTATTCACGTAGCTGAAGTTGCGTATCTTATATCGATTTTCCTCCTTAGTGTAGACCAGCCCTATGAAGCTGGAACTTTAACAAGGCAAAAAGAAGGCAAACATTTAGCAAAGAGAACAGGAGTACTTGTGGCACCTTAAAGACTAACACATTTAGCTTTCGAAAGCTCATGCTAAAATAAATTTGTTAGTCTTTAAGGTGCCACAAGTACTCCTGTTCTTTTTGCGGATACAGACTAACACGGCTGCTACTCTGAAACCTGTCATTTAGCAAAGAGCTATATTAATATTGGGTGCTGAATTCTGAATTCATGACAGCAGTACCTCACACTTTTTGTTGGTTTTGGTTCAAGCTTGTGTGCAGACTAGCTTTTAAGGGTGGGTGGACTTCGATGATAATTGGAGCAAACTGCTCTCTCTCTTACATAGAGGCTATGTACCTCTCAGAGGGATGGTGAGGCTTAATTAATCAATTTGGCCATACAATTGGAACTTAATAAACAATTCAGTCAAAGATGTATGAGCCAGAATAGAATCCAGCTCACTCTCCCAGGATTCTAGAGCAGCTCCTAAATTTGCCAAGGTGGTTCTCCTGTGTCTATAACCAGAACAGTACTGATTTAGAGCTTGGGCTCTTCAACGCCACCTGGTCTATCATCACTGTCCTCTTCACCCCATTCAAGCCTTGGGATCTTGGAACATGAGCTCTTTTTTCACTTGCTCTTCAGTTCTCCCCTGTTAGCATACGTGCCCCCATCTGCCACCATTTTCCCCATTCCCCAAAGACTTGTGCAGATTACCTTCAGATCATTATACAATTAATATTCAGGATGGGGATTCATGGGGAGAGAAGCAATAAAACTGATGCATGAATAAAGGTTTTTAAAAATTATTTTAGCTGTTTTATTAACTTAATAGCAATTATTGTGGCAGTTTCATTTATCATTGAGAAACAGATGCTTTGGAACTTTAAAACTTTATTATACAGGGGGTTTTGTTCATCAGTAATTCTCATGAAAGTGTTTCATTTAATTGTCAAGACTGGTGTTAGAAAAAAGGTACTTCCTTCAAAACAACAAATATTATAAGTGGTTTAAATCTACATGTAGTCACAACATATAAGTATGCACTCTGTGTTGTTACAAATGTCTGTCACTCATGCTTCAGTCCAGTGGAATTACTAGTGAAACTATGACCAACAAAATTGGTTGTGAACCAAAATTCAATAACGGCAAAGTTAATTACATGTTTGCAGGAGTATAAACTTACAGTATGATCAATATGTAAATTCTGACCTTCAATGGTCTTTTTAGCCTTCTTTTAAGCCTTTAGTCTTGCAAAGATTAACTTAACTGCCTAGAACTTCATAAAAGGAAGTTACCAGGATATAATGGTGAATTACATTTTCTCAGAATTTTTCTAAATACAAGTAGGACACACTTCATTAATATTTAAAATCAGCCAAAATATATGTATCTGATTATCACTACTTAAGGTTAATTCTTATTAGGAAAAATATTAATAGAGAATTCTCATTTTTATTCTCCAATTATATATTTTCTCATATAATTTATCTTGCTAACTCCATTGACACTGATTCTACAACCATTCTGTGCAAAAAACTCCTCTTTGAAGGCAATGGGAGGTCTGTGTAGGGAGTGGCTGAAGAATCAGAGCCCTTGTTAGATTTATGGATCCTGATCCTTGATTCTGGCCATGGATTACTTGGTGCAACTCAAGAGGTGTTGTGCAGAGCTGGCTTTAAACAACGTTTTGAGCTCCTGTGTTCTTTATATTGGGCTGAACTAGTCCCCCAGGGCAAATTAGAGTAGCCTTCCTTGTAGCAATTGACAGTGGCCCCAAGGGAATATGCATCCTTCCAGCTGTGAAGCCCCCTCTTTCTCAGGCCACCCTGCCTATACTAACCACAAGAGAGCCACCATGATTGTTCCTGTGGCATCCCAGGAAATCCCATAGTGGGTGTGATCCTTCTGTGGCTGGCTAAGCTGCTTTTAGAGAAGCCCTAATGTAGGGAAGAACCTAATTCACTATTTTTAGTAATTGCTGGCCATATTTGTTTCTCAGCCTGGGTTAAGATGTCAGCCCTAATTATGTCAAAAGGAGTTACCTGGGCATGAATCAAGGGCAGTTTAGGCTATCAGCTTTTGGAGACATGCAGCCTTCATAATGTACCTCCAAATCTGGCCTTGGGATGAATGTTGTTTGAGATAATGATTAGTAGAACATAGCCAACTGTTGTACTGTCATTCTCAGAGAAGGAAGTTCTTCCCATCCCATTTATCTTCAGAACAGAATCCGTGTGCTTGCCCTGGTGGTTTTGTGTGTTGTGTTAATGGATGCTTCTCTAGTAGGGAATTGCTAGTGGCTAGAAAGGAAAGGTGAGAAAGCACTGTATCTGGCATAATGTATACGCAGTTGTATAATATAAGGCTGTATTTTTCTTGAGGAGTTGTGGTGACACTGTAAACCACAGGACTGAAGCAAATGGGTACTCTGAAGTATGTTTTGATTGAATGACTTGTAGAGTAACATCTGGATTCCTGATCATTTTAGACACCCAAGAGAGTAACCAGCAGGACAGGAGTAAATTCCTGATTTGGTTTTGTAATGATCCCTAGAATTTCACCTTAAAGATAAAGTTCTCTTCATTGTTCCCTAGTGGAACTTTAAGTTCTCTCTAATGTTGCTGTTCTGAGCAACAAGTCTCTGATGTGAAATTCTGGGGGTCATCATGTGCGTATTTGGAACTACAAAGCCAACAGCATTATGGGAAACTTAGGATCAAGAGGTGAATCAGAAAGTGAAGTATCTTCAGGCCTCTGAATCTTAACATCTCTCAGTCATCAGGAGACCCTGGATTTTGGTAACTGAATGTTCTGGAACACTTATCTTTTAACTAATAGTGCTGCATGTATGGTGTTTGTTCTGATTTTTAAAAGGAGAATACTTTGAACGTATGGATTTTATAGCAGAGATTTTTTGAGGATTTCCCTATCTTCTTTTTGCTCTTCTTATCTTTCTCCATGCCTTTTTCAGCCTTTTTGGTGAAAAAGACACCTATCAATGAATCCAAGCAGTCATTCATGAAGATAATCTAGCACTGATGGGAAAGATTCTAACCACACCTCCTTGAAAATTCTCCCTCTGGTCTTGACATTCTACCATTTCTAGTCCTTTCATTTATTCTCTCTCTCCCTGGGAATGTGTGAATGGATCTTAGAAGACAAGTAGTTCTGCTCTGTGAGGGGTTTTCACCCACCATGTCTGGTCCTCTTGGGGAACAGCAGCCAGTGGTAGAATTGCTATATGAAAACTAGTGTATATTTAGTAAAAGTTTAGCAACCTTTTCAAATACTAAACAAGGCTTGTTCAGAAAGGCAAGACTGAATTCCCTTACATGCTCTGGTGTCCTATTTGCTGCTGGAAACAGACCTCTGCTCTGCATAAGAGGTCAGTTAGCATGAACTAATGTTACAGCAGCTAATGTATGGGCAAAACATGACTGGATAGCAAGGGAAAAAATTAGCAGAGCTAGTTGAAAAAAATTTAACTTCAAAATTTTGAATATTTTTGGGAAAACCTAAATGAAACTTTCATAACCACTGAAAACTAGCAATACTTCTAGCATCCCACTGATCCTGCCTTTCTTCTCCTCAGAACAGATTGCTGGAAGATCAAGAACTCAGCTCCTCTAAAGATCAAGCCATTTTCATTTAGGCAGCTACATATAAATGCAGGAGTCTACCTAGCCAGAAAGAGGGTGCTGGAACAATTTTTATAGCTGCGGGTGCTGAGAGCCACTGAACTAGACTGTGAACCCTGTAAACCCACTTCAAGCCAGGGGGTGCAGCAGCACCCCTAGTTCTAGCACAAGTCCATATGTGTTTCTTTTGGTATACATTTTCCAGTACACTTCAGAATAAACAAAAATTAAGTCAAATATTGAGGTTTTCACTGAGCTCTTACTTAGGCAGAACACCCAGTGACCTCAAAGGCAGTTTTGCTTGAATAAGTACTGAGCAGAAACTGCCAAAAACCCTTAGGATTTGGCCCACTGTAGTTATATCTTATTTTTGGTGTCCTTTGAAGCTGGTTCTGATCTTATCTAAGGAATTTCATGGAAGCTGCAAAACTGCTGCAGTTCCTTTAAAAACAACGGATCATTCATTTTGTCCACTGGAGGCCAAACTACAGTGCCTAACCCTTCTTATGGAATTTCTGCCAATCTCCTTACATTGTGCAATACACATTTAATTTTAAATGGCCTGTTAGAACTAGATTTCTATCTTATGTTAGAACCACTTCCTACGTTATAATTAGTATTATTCATGAGTTGACACTTTTGCTTTATGTTCTATATAATTATTTGCTGGTTTTCTGTCTTCTTTAGGCACACGAACATTAAGACTTAATGTAATTACTGAAGAGAACAAAGCTCCTATAATTTGCTTTAGTGTTAGCAATCATTTCAGGAATGACTAAAGTGTTGTACAACATTAGAATATTATACACACCACAGAAGGTCAATCCATAAGAATATTGACAGCTTACTCTAGAGCCTTGCTTCCAAAGGTGCTCTTTAGAAACCTGGCCTGATCCTTGCATGGTACTGAGCATCCTCAGCATTTATGTGAATGGGAGTCGAAAGGAGCTAAGCGTTTCGATAAGTCACTCTGCCCCTTGCAGAATTGGATCTTGTATTTGTCTGTCTATACACAATGATAGTGCAAGATTATCAACAGTTTGAAATAAAAGAATGATTGCCAGAATATGTGCCTTACAGTATTTTCTGCACTCTGATACCACAAAACATATGCAGAGCCACAAACACTCAGCACCATTTTATAAACAGATATATTGTTTGGTATGTTTTAAATCTAACACCGAAACAGAAAATGGGGTAGAAAGCTTCACAGTGCATGCAACAACTGAACCTAGTGAGAATCATGTGGTCACTGAAATCTAAAAGTCAGGAAGGTTTCGATCTTTGGGCTACCCTATAATTTGTGCACCATAAATGTAGACTGAAGTCGTTAGGGACTTTGTAATGACAGTGCTGTCTATAACAGTATCATCAAGCAAGACATTGGCATAAATCATTGGCACTTTGCAAAGTGTCACTTCTGTCAACCTCCCAGTGATGTGATCTTTAGTCTTTCAAATCTATAGACTGGCATTTGGATCAGCTAAGCATCTTACAACCTGTCTTGCATATTAAAGCTGCTTTAGCCAATATCTAAATGCTGAAGTAATGCCTGCTTAAAAATATTTTTAAACAATTTGCATAATATAATCCTACTAATTTAAGGCTTTTCTTTAGGGCATAACTGTACAGTTTATCTCTCTATGATGAATTTGAAATGAGCTCAATCAATAAAAAAACCTTGCTCTTAAATTAAAATAACTAAACACATGGCAATTAAAATCAGATACTAAATAATCAGTAAAAATAACACTTTTTAATGAAATCTAAAGTTTTCAATCTAAATTATTTAAGAATATAAATCTTTTTACAGGAATCAGGGTTCTGTGGCTTGATGTAAGAGCAGAATAAATAAAATAAATATAGAAGAACTTTACATGGCTAAAGTAGGAAGAAATAACCTTCCTAGAAAGTGAGCCAGGAGATTCCTCTTCCTTTTCCTAAAGAACTTGAACACTGGGACTTGGCAGAAGGGTACTCATGTATTATGTTCAAATCTTATTGAATTAAGAGCCTAGTTTCTACAGTGAGAGATGTATTAGGAATACACAGATAGACCTGCAGTGGTTTCATAGCCTTAGGAAGTGCTTGGAGAATTGTGAGGAGTATTCAATATTGCCATTGAATTGTCTTTTTCTAGTCTCCTCATTCAAACTATCATACCATTAGGAAGTTCTGTACAAGTGTTCAGATATGTGTTGGCTGAAGTATGAATCAATCAGCATCAGGCACTTCACAAACCCTGTGAAAGAGCCAAACTTTACTCTAAATTGAACAACACACGTCACCATGCAATTCAAGAGAGTCTGCATATACACATGCAAATGTAATGAAAGGAACAAAATTAGCTTTGGCAGAAGCAGAAGTGACTCCACGGAAGTCAATGGAGTTACACCTACTTACACAAAGGGCTGAACTTTGTCCCCAGTATTGCTGTATCGTGGACTATGCAACTATGCAGTATCTCTGAAACTTGTTTTCCAGTACCATGCATCTTGGAGTAGATGCTAGCTATGTTTCATGTATGTAAAGGAATCAGAAGACTAGTGAACTTGGTGATTTAATGTTAAAGCTCTTCAACTTGAGAAGTTGAATTTTAAGCAAAATTTACATGTACTCAGGAAGATGTCTCTTAAAACAGGAATAACTAATACATTCATCATGGCTTTGCAAAATTCTACACAAGTGCTTTCCTGGAGTGAGTAACTTTATTGACAGATGAGTGAAATGAATGATAATTTTTATTTGTGTTACCATGGCACCCAGGACTGCTGGTCTGTGACTATGTGTTGCACAAACATAGAACTAACATTAGTTTCTTCAGTACCATCATAGTACAGATGGATGGGTAGAATTTCTACTCGGATGGCAAGTTTTCATGACAATTTTGCAACATTCAAAACAAATGTTGCATCATGTAATAACAAGTCAGTTATATTGCTTTCTTCTTTGACAAGGGTAACAAGTTCATGACTCAACCAGTTTTTGTGTCCAAAAAGTCTTGAAGATAAATGACTAATTTCAGATTTGATAACAGATGCACTCTGCTGAAGTCAATGGATTTGAACCTGCTAAAGCCAGGTTTGATTTTTTTGGCACGAAGGATACCATATAAATGCTAGAAATGTGAAATTTCCCTGAAGATACAAACCTTCAGGCTTGTTTCTGGAAATACCAATGTTCAGTGGGAGGAGGAATCTAACTTGAATATTTTAAATCATAAATGAAAGAGGTGGTTTCATATTTAAAAGACTTGTAGGCATTTTAGAATCAACTTGGAGATAGAATGAGAGATTCATCCATCATCCTCCTGAATGACTTTGCAAACTCTAAGGAGAAACCTTCCTTCCATTATTGCTATTTAAAGGTAACATTCATAAAATATCTCCTTAGAAATTTCTCTTCTGCTTTTGTACAACAAAGAGATCATGATTTCCTGAGAGGAGCAGAAAAGGAAAACTGGAGGAGTGTTTGGAGTAGTTTTTTGTTTTTGTTTGTTTGAAAGAAGATCAAAAATATTTGTTCATGTACACATCACTTTTTCTTACTCTGAGTTGGCTATGATGAGCATATGTGTATATAAGGGAGTGAAAGGGAAGAACCACAAGAGAGTTCTATCAGATGTTTTGCTAATTGTTGGAAACATAGGGTGAAATAATGGCCCTACTGAAATTAATGGGTGTCTTGCCACTGACTCTAGTGGGATCAGGATTTCTCCCAAGGTATATTGGCCAGAATAAGAAATGTAATCCTGCAATGCATGTAGGGGTCAGATTGGAAGGGGGCAAGAGGTGAGACTCAAGCTTCATTCACAGTTCCAGGGCTGCTGGATGTTTCTGCTAAAAGGGCTAGCGGTGAAAGAGTTAACAATGTCTCCCTCATTAGGCATCAGTGTTAACATTTCACTGCAGTGACTGACTTTCAAAGTACAGTATTGAGGGTTGATGTCAATGGAGCACTGCCTTCGCTGATGCTCCAAGTGTAGGACTGGGGTGTTCTTTACTAGGGGCCTGATCCTGCAAAGTGCTAGAGACCTCATTTCCCACTTAAGTTAATGAGCCAGATTCCTTTCATTTACACCACATAAATCCTGTGCAATTCCATTGAAATCAGTGAATTTGCACCAGTGGAAAACCAGTGTAAATGAGAACAGATCTGGGCCCAATGAGGTGCTCAGCACTTCCTGGGAAGTGCTCTGCACCTTGAAGGATGGATTCTTGGCAGAGTGTCAGCTGGGAAAACAAGGTTAAGTGGGTCCCTGCTTCCTGCCTAGTTTAAAGTCTGCCTCTCAAGCTCTACCAGTTTTGATCACAGGAGATTTGTTCCCCGTCTGTTTAAGTAGACATGGCTTAACCCAAATACTATCCTCACACAAGCCGCCTGAGTACACTCTGAATCCTAAACACTCCATTCTTCGTCACTGGCGAGCCTGCTATTTGTTCTGCTCTTCTCATTTCTTCTCTAGGGCTTTTTAGCTACATTTAAAGGTTCACCAAGAAGATCACATACATTGGCCACATCTTCAGTCCCTTTCCCAGAGACATTTTTGATGCTATGGAGTCCTCCTTCACTGTTGTTCTCTCATGGACAACATTTTAATAAGCATTTCTCTGGGGCATGGAGGGAATGCAGAGGAGATTGGCAGCACAGGCACCTCTAGATGCAGCCTGGGCTTCCTTCCATGCTGAGCCATCCTCAATCCACTTCTCTTCATTCCCTCTCTTCAAGAGGCTAGCACTATCAGAAATACTAGCCAGGAGACAAGTGTCTGGCCTTCAAAAGATTTGTACACTTGCCTCCCCTTGTGTAGCAGTGCAGGGCCAGGCACAATATATCACATAGAAAGAGTTTCTGTTGCTTTAGGACCTAGTCTATTTTAATTCCCCCTCCTGTTACACCTTTTAAAATACCTACAGGAAACTGTTACAAAACCAAAGCCAGGACTATTCCTTTCCTGTCTGTAACTCTTGTTAAACTGCTGAGGAAACGTAACTCCCCTTTTCTCAGAAAGCTGTTGGCAAATTTCAGGCACTGATGGTACAAAATGTGACAACTTCCTTATATATTCAATCTTGGTTGAACAGCAGCAGGAACTCATACAGTTACACTTTGATTATAATTAAAGACTGGAACAACCTTGTCATTTGGGCATTGGGTTTCAGTAACACAATTTCAGAAATATTTTTAACTGCCACCGTTTGAAGAAAAGTCAAAAGTGGGTGCAGCTTTACTTCATAACACTCCATTCCTAACAGATGCCAGGAAATGTTCCAAAACGCACGAAAGTTGGTAGGTTCACATGTAACAAAACTGTCTCGCTAGGTGACTTTTCTATATACATAGAAATATACATACATATGCTTATGTACATAGACTCTTGGGGCTAGATTGTGTCTTTGGGAGTAGCCCCAGGTGGCATTGTACCTCAGAGTCACAACTCTCTGCCTATCCTCCCTCCCCCCACCCCATTCGTCTCTTGTTCTGGAGTGGTGGGTAAGCTTCAGTGTCCTTTGAAACCTATTTTGACTTTGCCCACTTCTTATTCCTCTCTATCCCCTCCACACTCACTAGCTCTCCAGGGGAATATTTGGAGAGGAGGGGCTGAGTTCTGAGCAGGGCCCAAACTGTGGGTAGGCCAAGCAAGGAGTTGGGAAATCCCTCATTTCTCTACTCATCTGAGTAAGACAAAGGCACAGTGTATCCCTGAGCTGGGAGACGGTAGGAGTTTAAATGCAATTGTATAGCTGCAGGCAGTTAAGAGCTAAGCTACTAAAATAGCTGACTGCATTATAGTATGTCCTGCCTCACCCTTTGATTATAGGGCCCTACACTGTTACAAATACTCTTAATGACTTGGATTTTCAAATGGGCCAAAGAGATTTAGGCATCCAGTTACCATGGACTTCAGCTGGAGCCAGATGCCTAACTTCTGCAGGCCCCTTCAAAAACATCAGCTACTATTTAAAAAATGTGCCTGAATTCTGTTTCTTGTTCGAATAAGAGATGCCATGGCTTTATTTATGATTCAGACACAGGAGCATATGTCTATATGGGCTACGGCAGACACTGTCTAATCGCTCCTCTAAGTCCCCAAGGAAGCTAATGCAGGGAAAGGGTCGTCCCAATATTTCCTTATTCAATCTTTTGCCATTTCTGCCACTATCAATTTATAGCTTCTCAACACATATTTCCTAAGATCAGTAACACACAAGAACTTCGCCTCTTAGCAAGAGATGAGTTTTACATCAGGCATTGTTTGTATGTTCTATCCCTCTCATACCCTTTGTTTGTCTTGTCAGTATAGACTATAAGCTCTTCAGGGCAAGGACCATCTCTGACAGTGTGTGTTTATTATACAACACCTAGCATAACAGGGTCCTGATATTGGTTGACTACTGGGGGCTACTGTAACACAATTAATTAACACTTAACTTGAATTTTTACCAGTAATTATGTGAGCAAATCAAGTTACTACTAGGTCTTTTTCAAGTCATTACATATAAAAAATTGAGAGACAAGGTGGGTGAGGTAATATCTTTTATTGGTCCAACTTCTGTTGGGGAGAGAGACAAGCTTTGGAGCTTACAGAGAGTTCTTCAGATCTGGGAAAGGCCACAGCTAAATACAAGGTGGAACAGATTATTTAGCATGAGTAGTTAACACATATTTCCAGGGACCATTCAAAGTGAAGTGGCCCATTAACATCCCTCCATCATAATAGGTAAAGAAAGTGGTGGGGGGAAAGCAGCTCAGAGACTCATAGACTTCAAGGTCAGAAGGGACCATCATGATCATCTAGTTCAGTGGTTCTCAACATGTGGCCTTCGGGCCGCTTGCAGCCCAATCAGCACACAGCTGATGCCCATGTGACATCCTCAGGGCCATACAGGTAGTTTATATATTGTGTGGATGTGGCTCACATAACACATAGAGAGCTGCATATGCGACCCACAATGGTAAATAGGTTGAGAACTACTGATCTAGTCTGACCTTCTGCATGATTCAGGCCACAGAATCTCACCCACTCACTCCTATAATAGACCCATACCTCTGGCTGAGTTACTGAAGTCCTCACATCATGATTTAAAGACTTCAAGTTACAGAGAAGCGGGGGGTGCTGTTAGTGGGTTATAGCAAGAAACAAAACATCATCTCCACAGGGCTCACCATCTATAACCCTCTGACTGCTGCATACAACTCCAAATATACTACACTGCATACTATCAAAAATGAGTCATTTCCATAAGTATAATGCAGTAGGAAGTATTTTTGACTTGCCCATTGTCATTAAAATAACATCAAGGTTCAATGTAAGAATGTACTATATTGCATTAAGGTTTTTTTGTACACCTAAAATTAAGCCCTGTTTTTTTCTTATAAAGAAATTTAAAAAATGTAAAAGGGTGTATGTTTTTCTTTAAATCTTTAGGATATTGAATTTCCCAGAAAAGAGTCCAAATTTTTTTAAGTACTACATATTCCCAAACCTATTATCTGTGAAAGGAATTTTAAAAAGCATTTGCATCATAAACAATGTATCAGAAACCACACATAGAAATACCCAAGGACAGCAGGTACAATTGTTACTCACGGGCTTATGATGACAACACATATCAGACACTCAACACATCTCTAAGCAGCAGCTGAAGCCTAGCTACTCAACTCTAACCTCAGAAGAGGAGGTCAACAGGAAAAAGGAATGCATGTTAAAGCTCACATTGATGGGTTAGTGAGATTCCTTCAATGGGGCTTGAACTCCTATTAAAGACACCAGCCATGGATCTGATTGCCTTGGAATGCAAATTGAGCTTGTTACTAACCACAGAAGAAGCTATAAAAATTTAACATCAAAGACGTAGATAGAGGCTGACTTTTATCCAAGGTATATTTCACAACCCATCCAGTGCCAGTTTATATTTTGAGACTCTGCTAAGAAAGTGGCAATTTCAAAAGTACTTTATTCCAGATAACACATCACATCACTCATTTTAGATTTGAATTTCCTTCTGCCCAATATAAATCCACTGTTACCTCATTGTTTATTTCAATAAATTATAAATACTAGAAATGCAAAATCTTGAAACCAAAATGTATAAAATGTTCTCTTAAAGAGAGAATCCCCACATTGTAACAAGCTTCATTCTCTATTTTTGACCTTCATTCTGGATCTCTGTCATGTGTTAGTAAAAGCTAAGAACACTCACATTTTAGTTTTGGAGGGCTGTGTGGTGAAATATGCTATTTTATTGGGCATAAAATGCCCAAACTTTAGGATTTTTTCTAAGTAACACAGAATGACTAATTTGCAAAAATGGAAAATATTACTGTACTAGGTAGATAAAGAAATTACTTGGATAATGAAAGTCCCATAATTCTTGTTGACTATTAACAGTTCAAAGTAAAGGAAGAGGACTAGTAAAGAACCATACAGATCAAATTTTATTTGTGTCATAAATTAGAGAATTTACCATTAAAGTGAGGAAATTCACAGATAAAGCAAATTTAGGGAAAGGAAGAGGGACAATAAAATTCAGAATAACAATTTGCATAAAGTATGTGCCATTAGTGGGTTAAGCAACTGAATTCAAAGAGACAAAGTGACAAAGCCAAGGACACACACAGGGTAAAAAAGAAAGAAAATATTCACGGTGGTATTTGGCCATATAGTTTAAAAACAAAAGAGCAGAAGAAGATTCTGAACTTACAGGGCTTGAATCATTGAAGCCAATGGAAAGACTCTCATGCCTTCAGTAGATGTTGGATCACTTCTGTGGCAAATAAGAGTCTCTCTGGCAACTGGTAAAGTGCTTATCACCAGTAAAAAGGCAAATAAAATAGAAGGATATGGGGACAGCTTGCACAATGGAACTCACTACAATAAGGGTAAAGTGTGCTTGTGCTGGAGACACAACTCTCTTAGGGGCTGTTCCAAGACTACTTGAGGAACTAATGACCACAACAAACCCAAGTACCTTCTGTGCTATGTGCCAGGCTTATATCTTTGACCTTTCCTTCTCTAATATAAATACAGAGCAACATGTATATAAAAAAACACCCAGACCTACCAGAATGAACATTCCATTGCATATACATCTCCCCTCGGGATAAGTGAACAAATATGTGACAGATGTTAGTTCCATTGGTTAGTGCACTCCTGGAAGGTGCTCAGATACAAATGAGATGAGTGAAGTATAAGACCCTATATAGAATAGACAGTAGAGCAGGAATAGTCCTGGGGAAAGGAGAGCTGGACTCTGGATCTAACATCTCCATATGACATGCTCCTGCTCCTCCCTTGTCTGTGTTCTCTTTATTCTCTAGGTCCTCTTTAATCCTCTTTTCTAGAAGGGATTCTCCTGGTGCTCTGTTTCATTGCAATGCCCCCTGTCCTCCTGATTGTGAACCTTGCACATAGCACTTCATGCTGACCTGTCCTTGTGCTATACGTACTATTGCAAGCACCCTGCATTGAGTACCATTGGGGAATTTGCATCCAGCAGGGGCAAATCAAGCCATAAGATGTTTTGCTCCCACTGAAGTCCATGTCAAATCAAGCCTAGAGTGAGGGCAAAGATCTTATACTGTACAACTCTGATGAATTTACCATATACACCTCTACCCTGATATAACGCTGTCCTCGGGAGCCAAAAAATCTTACTGCATTATAGGTGAAACCGTGTTATATCGAACTTGCTGTGATTCACTGGAGCACGCAGCTCCGCCCCCCTGAAGTGCTGCTTTACCATGTTATATCTGAATTCATGTTATATCGGGTCGAGTTATATCAGGTTGAGGTGTATCATTATATTCTCTTCCTGTGCAACATTCATTAACACAAGTCATCAGTACCGTTAATATTTATTTAATTTCATGATTATTCCTTTGGCAACTAGGTGCTATTGGCAGAAATTAAAAATATAAGTTATATAAAGCTTCCAGAATTAAATAGCTACTGGTGCCAGAAATAAATCAGCCATATTGTGAAGACATGAAATAACTCTAACAAAACCCAAACAAACAAAAAAGTACAAAATCAATCAACCATAAGCTAAACCAAATAAATGTGCCTTGCATAAAAATACAAGGAAGAAAGATTGTATCCAATCTACATCTTTGAAATATCTAGACATGTAGCTAAAGCAAGCATCAATTAATCAGCACTGATTGTACTTATACAGTTTGCAGTACTTCCGATTTGGCCTGAATGCCATCTGTAAGCCATATTGTTAACATGCTTGTTAAGTGTAACGTATCTCCAGGATCTTAAATGTGCGTATGATCTACACATAGGAAGCTAGTATTTTAAACACTGCACTCAACACTCTTTAGTAATTTATTGGACTGTGAGTGCTTAGCACCTTTGAAAATCACTTATTTAGGTGCCTAATTTTAGGCACCCAAGATTTAGAAGGTTGTAGCAAATAAGTGTATTGTCAGTTGCACATATCATTTAAAGATTGCTTCCTTTGTTAATGGATTCACTCTGCACTGAAATACATAATAAGAGGCTAACGTGCTCTCAGCACCTAGCAGTTCCCAATGAAAGCTGTCCCCTTCATTCAGGGTATGTCTATTCTGCAGTCACAGACTTTGCATTTTAAGCAAACATACCGGAGCTAACTTTAATCTCGCTAGCTTGGGTCTGGGAGCAGTTAAGCTGCAGCACCATGCGCTTCAGCTTGGGCTGTACAAGCCTGCCCATGCCCTGGGTAATTATTCATGGGCTAGCCCATGCTGAAGCACATGCTGCCACAGCTTCATCCAGACCAGCTAGATTAAAGCTATCTTGGGTACATCTACTTGAGTTGCACTCACGTGCTCTGACTGCAGTATACACATACCCTTACATACTTGAATGGGAACTCTGCCCTTCTGAAAATCTGGCCCCAGCTGTGAGAGTCTGGTCCACTTATAACCAGCAGTCCCTGTGGCACCTTCGAGACTAACACATTTATTTGGGCATAAGCTTTCATGATGAAGTGGGTTTTTTTAGCCCACGAAAGCTTATGCCCAAATAAATTAGTTAGTCTCTTAGATGCCACAAGGACTCCTTGTTGTTTTTCCTAATACAGATTAACACTGCTACCACTCTGAAACCTAGTTCACTTATGAAAGTCTGGTCCATGATCTGTATTTCTTTCTGCCTTTCAATCACTGTCAATATTAGCTATAAGTAGATTGGGCCATGTTCTGCTCTTGGTTGCTCCCAGTCATTGGAACAGAATTACATGGGTGTAAATGTCAGCACAATTTTGTCCAGTGAGGTGGTTACACACCAACCAGTCCTGCAATCCTAACAGTTATACTGTTGAATTCAGTGGGATGTTTTCCCATCTTGTGAAGAGTGCAGGGTTTGGCCCATAGTATTCATCAACAGTAGTAAAATGATCCAAGTACAGAAACAGCTGTTATTGCAATGATTCTGGAACAGATGCCTATTTAAAATAACATACTTTCGAATGGCACTTTTGATCCTTGAAGCACCCTTTACAGCTCCTTGCTAGGGAAACCAAGTGGCAACATTTACTCCTTTAAAGAATATCCATTATAAATCTATATTTAATAGGCAATATGGAAAGGACACAATATGAAGTTGGATTTTTTTCTCATTTTGTTGCATAAAAGGTTAAATTTTACTGCTGTTTGATCATACACTCATCAAAGTCTTCCCCTGCAGGTTTTGGCAGTTGAAAGTTAACATGAGTTTAAAGAATGCTCTCTAGGCTGTTTTGCAGTGAGAAAGTGGTAAGTTTTACATGGAAATGCAAACAAAACCTTTACAGCTTTTGATCTTCTTGGGGACTTGATGAAATCTCCTGGGTAAACTGAAGGATTACATGCAACAACAAATATGTACAAGTATAACAAATTAACAGCAAATGCTATCATTAATCTAAAATAGGAGTATAATAAATTACTGCCCTATGACAACATTTGAACTAACCTTTTGTTTTACCAAAACTTGCAGGATATTTAAGATAAATGGCAAAAGACCATTGACTAAAAATATTCATATGCAAAAGAACGCTGCTCTGGGGCTGCTTTTCCTTTAATTTCCTTTTGACTTGATCTAGGCACATCCTTTTAACCTTGATGCATGCGGGGGTGGGGAAGCTGTGAAATTCATACTGCTAATCCCCCAAGGACTTTCTAATCAGACAAGAGCCACCAGGGAGATAGTTTCCTAAAGGTCTTTTGTTTCTCCTCATGTAAAGAAAAGAGAGCAGGTTTGCTGCTGCTATGTGTAGTACATGGAGAGCTTTGCATGGTAAGACAAAACCACTTTGAAAGGATTTGCAGGATTACCATATCTTCTTGTACTAATTGTCATTCTAAAATGTGACCTATTAATTTCTCCCAGCTTTGAGCAGAGGTGGAGTGATGACCTGGTCAACCCAGGTTCAAGTGTCATTGATTGGATGATGATAGACAAGGAAGAGTCCTTTGCGAGACATGAATCTACTTGACATTTCACTCATCAAGGACCTTAGGTTTATTTTCTAAATCAGCCTTTTCTCTCACGTTGCTTACAGTTTAGCAACAGTGGCGTGCATGGACATATCACTGTGTTTGCATCTGGTAGTAACTCACAGGGAATAAAGAACAGCCCTATAGTTTTCACATTCCACAACTATTAAATAGGTTGGCTGAGCCACAACAGGGACTGAAACACTAAAACGAATGCAATTAAGAACTTCAAAAGAAAAGGACTGGAACGTTAACTCAGAAGCCTCTCTTTTACAACACTGCCAACCAACTTATCACGCCAGTGGGAATGGTTCTGTTCAGAAACCCAGAAAGTGCTCCACTATAATTACAAAATTAGGTAAAAAGTAAAATCAATCAAACAACCTCCGGTGAGCTCCATTATAAGGCTCCTTTCAAAGAGTTATACAAATACTAATGTATGCAATCTGGGAAATTTAAAGTAATATTAAAATAGGTGACTACCAAATAGGTCACAAAATAGAATGCGGATGCAGCTACTTTGCATGTTGATTTATGGACAGGACTAGGAATCTGCATTGGTGTAGGATTGTCTCATTTAATTGAAGTCTTGCAAATTCATAGTTTAAACCTTTCCACTGCTAGAATTTCTATTGCTGTTTCAAGAGTATAGATTAATTTAATCATTAATATGATTTAGTTGGGGATTGGTCCTGCTTTGAGCAGGGGGTTGGACTAGATGACCTCCTAAGGTCCCTTCCAACCCTGATATTCTATGATTCTATGATTAAGGGCCTGTCTAAACACAGGTTTCATATGGATTTGTATAGCAAAATCAGTGCAATTCCTAGCGTGGATGCAGTAATTCCAATATAAGTGTTTATAACTGTATAGCATATTTTGGTAAATATAGAGTTTATGCAATACAGAAGATGTACCACTTTAACTATACCAGTATGACTAATGCAGTGCAACCCCACCTAAAGTGGCTGTTGTTATACCAGTGTAACTAAGGGCTTGTCTTCACTACTGGGGTAAGTCAACCTAAGTTACGCCACTCCAGCTAAGTGAATAATGTAGCTGGAGTCAATGTAGCTTAGGTCGACTTACCCCGGTGTCTTCACTGCGTGTGCCTTACTCTTTTTGGAGAGGCGGAGTACCGGGGTTGACTGGACAATGCTCTGCTGCCAATTGAGTGGGTCTTCACTAGACCTGCTAAATCAGCCCCTGCTGCATTGATTGCAGCAGCATCAATCTCCCCGTAGTGAAGACCAGCCCTTATAACTACTATAATAGAGAAGAGAAATAAGTTATACTCACATAAGGCATCTTTATGCTGGTATAACTGTGTCCACAATAGGGGGTGTACCAGTATAACTATTTCAGGAAAAATAGCACCTTCAAAACCAGTGTTTATATTGGTATAATTGTGTCACCACTCTGGGACTACATCAAAAACTGTGGGAAGACCAGCCCTATTTATTGAGTGAAAGAGAGAGTTTCAAGCTGAATCTGACTTGGGTATGGAAAAATCACAGGAAGTGGTATACATTCTTTTATCAAAAGATGTCTTGTATCCACACATATCAACTATTCTAAGCCTCTTGGAGTCCAAAGGCTTTTTCGGTGCTGCTAATGCCATCAAGAAGACAAGTTTATCTGGAACGTCATCATGCTAGGCTAGTACAGATATCAAGGGTGAAGCACACTTAGCCACTGCTGCTTCCCCATTGGTCTTACCACTAATGTTAACCCTGTCATGTGCTATCATCCCCAATTATAATAATTAGTATTCATATTTATAAAGTGCCATAGGTGAACATGACCATAATAGCTTCTACCCAGGTGTTGGTCTTGACTTGCTGGGAACGTGGCCTGCTGGCCCTGCTGAAGAAAACCCAGTGTGAGATGTATCTGTTGGTGGAGTCCCTCAGGAATCAGGTCAGAGAGTAGCAGGAGGAGTTGGCTTATCTGTATAGTATCCAGGAACATGAGGACTTCATCAACAGGATGCATGTAGAAACATCTGGGATGAAGGATGCTAGCTGACTACAGCAGCATGAGAGGAAAAAGGAGGACTAGTGGCTGGGCTGCCATGGTCAAGAACCTGTATGATACACTGGCAACAAGAGGTGAGGTGCAACCCCAATAGTTGCAGAGCATGGGGATTCATGGGATTTAAATCTGTGTCTGCAGGGCTCTGCGCAGGTGGCATGTCTATGCTGCTACTAGGTAGGCTTGGCAGAGCCATGTTCAATGCACCAGACATGCTGGGAGACCAATTACTGCAGGAAGTGCTGCCCATGGTAGAGAAGACTGGCAGCCCTTCCCATGATCTCTGACTGGCCCAGACCTACTATTTAAACCTGGAGGGAGTACAATGAAGCTGTCTGCGCAACAAGGCAGATCCTTGACCTGCTGCTGAGACAGACCCTGTCTTGTTTCTGGGCTCTGTCTCCTTGTCCTGTTCTCTGGTTATTGGCTAATGACTCTAGCTTGACCCATGACTGTAGCCTCTGACTGTTGACCTGGATGTGACCCTTGGTCCCAGACCCTGGCTACCAACTCTGGCTTGACCCCGCAGGCCTGGTCACTTATGGCTCTAACCACTGGACCTGATCACCCATGTTCTGGTTCCTGACAAGGAGGAGGCCCTACCTGCCTCCAAGGCCACCACACCCAAAGAGGGAGGTGTAGGATGCTATCAAGGAAAAAAGGAAGGAGGGGATGCATTATACATCAAGAATATTTTATATACACTTGTTCTGAGGTCCAGAAGGAGGTGCGAGGCAACAGTCAGTTCCAAGGGTCTGGGTAAAGATAAAAGGGGGAAAAATAGGGGTGATGTCATGGTAGGAGTCTACTATAGACCACCAAATCAGGAAGAGGAGATGGATGAGTCATTTCTAGAACAAACAACAGAAATATCCAAAAAACAAGACCTGATGGTAATGAGGAACTTTAACTGCTCAGACATCTGGCAAAATACAAAATTTCTAATAACTTCTTTGAATGTATTAGGTACACATTTTTGTTTCAGAAAGTGGAGGAAGTAACCAGAGGAACAGCCATTTTAGACATGACTCTGACCAACAGGGAGGAATAGGTTGAGATTCTGAAGGCTGAAGGCAATTTGGGTGAAATAATAGATTTCATGATTCTAAGGAAAGGAAGGCATGAGAACAGCAGATTAAGGACATGTGATGGAGGTGCTCAGCCCACACCAGTCCTGAAGGGCTTACGGTGCTTCAGATAGGGCCAATTAACCTGATAGGTCATATCTGATGGAGAATTAGGCATTGTCTACACTACAAAGTTTTGTGGACAAAACAGTGGATGCATACACACTGCAATGCGACTTTTGGAGGGGAAAATGCCCTATTTTGGTGACATAATAAAACCACCCTGACGAGAGACATAAGGCTTTTTGCGCAAAATTTTTGTCGACAAAGTGCCAGTGTAGACACCATGCTTGATTTTATTGCTTTAATTGGCCTCCAAGAGGTGTCCCATAATGCCCATCATGACTGCTCTGGTCAGCAATTTAAACTCCCCTACTAGCTATTGGGAAGTGGCACAGGATTGTGGGAGATGCCAACCAGACAGCTTGTCTGGAGGGACTTTGATACACTGGAAGGGGGGACTATTTAGTGACCTTGCCAGAGGGCTGAGACACAAACAGAGAAAGGGATTACAGGGGGACCAAACAATGGAAGGGGGCACTAGACAGGACAAGAGCTGATTCCCCACTCTTGCTCATAGGGTGAGTAAACCCTATGACAGGACACTACATTTAAAAAAAGCAGACCTTAAACTCAGAACTGGTAGGTAATGTTCCAGGGGAAGCAAATCTATGGGATAAAGAAGTTCAGATAGCTGGCAGATTCTCAGGGAGACAATATTAAAAGCTCAGCTGCCAACCATCCCAATGCAAATGAAAGATAGGAAGAACAGTAAGACCTTTGTATAGCTACCTCAGGAGCTTGTTAGTGACCTGAAATTAAAAATCCTACAAAAAATGGAACAAATTGCTAAGGAGGAGTTCAAAAGAATAGCACAAGTAGGTAGGGACGAAATCAGAAAGGCTAAGGCACAAACTGAGTTATACCTAGCAAGGGACATAAGATAATAAGAGGTTCTTTAAATATAGTAGGAGCAAGAGAAAGAAGAAGGAAAGTATAGGTCCCCTATTTAGTTGTTCGCTTTCCTTCCCTGCTGATGACATCAAAAGGACTGAGGTGTTTAATATCTGTTTTGCTTCAGTCTTCACTAAAAAGGTTAATCGTGAGCAGATGCTTAACGCAATTAATACTAACAGGGGGGAAGGAAAGTAAGCCAAACTAGGGAAAGAACATCTTAAAGAATATTTAGGTAAGTTAGATGTATTCATGTTGTCAAGTCCTGATGACATTCATCCTAGGGTACTTAGAACCATTAGCAATTATCTTTGAGAACTCATGGAGGACAGGTGACATCCCACAGGACTGGAGAAGGACAAACATAGTACCTATCCTTAAAAAAGGGAAGAGGATTTGGGAAATTATAGACCCATCAGTCTAATGTCAAAACCTGGAAAAATCCTGAAACAAATTATTAAACAATCCATTTGTAAGCTCATGGAGGATAATAGGGTTATATGGAATAGCCAGCATGGATTTGTCAACAGATCATGCCAAACCAACCTAATTTCCATCTTTAACACAGTTACTGACATAGTGGATTGAGGGGAAGCAAGAGATGTGATATATTTTGATTTTTTTTTTAGTAAGGCTTTTGACAGTCTCATGTGACAATCTCATAAATAAACTAGGGAAATGAAGTCTAGAATAAATTTACTATAAGGTGGGTACACAACTGGTTGAAAGATTGTACTCAGAGAGTAGTTATCAATGGTTTGCTGTCAAACTCAAAGGGTATATCTATTGGGGTCTCTCAGGAGTTAATCCTAAGTCTGGTACTAGTCTGTGCTCTCATTAATGACGTGGATAATGGAGCAGAGAATATGCTTATAAAATTTTCAGTTGACAGCAAACTGGGAAGGGTAGCAAGCTCTTTGGAGGACAGGATTAGAATTCAAAATGACCTTGACAAATTGAAGAATTGGTCTGAAACCAAGATGAAATTAAATAAAGACAAGTACAAAGTATTACACACAGGAGGAAAGAATTAAATGTCCAGCTACAAAATGGGGAATAACTGGCTAGGTGGTTGTACTGTTGAAAAGGATTTTGAGATTATAATGGATAACAAACTGAATATGAGTCAACAATATGATGCAGTTGTAAAAAAGGTTAATACCATTCTGGGGTGTATTAACAGAAATGTTGTATGTAAGACATGGGAGGCAACTGTCCCATTCTTCTTGGCATTGGTGAGGCCTCAGCTGAAGTACTGTGTCCAATTCAGGGTGCAACACTGTAAGAAAGATGTGGATAAATTGGAGAGTCCAGAGGGGAACAAAAAAATGAAAAAAAGGTTAAGAAAGGCTAAATTTTTTTTGCATGTTTAACCTTGAGAAAAGAAGACAGAGAGGGGACCTGATAATAGTCTTCAAATATGTTAAGGGCTGTTTTAAAGAGGATTATGATCTATTGTTCTTCCCTGAAAGCAGGACAAGAAGTAATGGTCTTAATCTGCCCCAAAGGAGTTTTAGGTTAGATATTTAAAACATTCTAACTATAAGGGTAGTTAAGGTCTGGAATAGACTTCCAAGGGTTGGTTGTGGAATCACCATCATTGAAGGTTGTTAAGAACAGGTTAGACAAACACCTTTCAGAGAGAGGGGAGGATGGATTTTCTTGGTCTTACCTCAGAACGGGAGGCTGGACTTGATCTCTCAAGGCCCCTTCCAGCCATAAATTTCTATACGGCTTGACAGAGTGATAAGTCTAGGATCCTGACCCAAGGAATTTACAGTAAAAGCCAGACCTGACACTGGAAATTAAAAATCAAATGAAGGAAGGAACAGGTAACAGAGGTATGAAATTGATACAAAATAAGGTCATGAAGTTACTTTTGTTTGTTGCGTAATTTAATTCTCTCTTCTTATATGGTCCTCATAATTAGCCCCTCCCAAACATGAGTTAACTTATTCTCTCAAAGCAATAGAGGTAACAAGGCCAATTATTATATGTAAGAAGGTGCCAAGTTATGCTGAGAGGAAATGGCCTTGAACAGGATGGAGTAGGCTGTATGGGGTAGTAGAAGGTGAGTCCAGGAGCAGCAGCATGGCTGATTTAATTAAAGAACATAACAGGCAAGGAAAATAGAAAAGGGTTACTTCCCTCGTTATATATATAGCAGTCCTGAGGTGAGGTGCACGTGATCCTCTTGATAATGTGTTTAATAATGTATTTAGAAGTCTGCTAATTGTGGTCAGTCACAAATAAAGATGTGGCCTTTAAACTGCAAGGCAGATATGGCGTGAGGATAATATGGTTAGATGACAGCATTAAGGCAGGATGAATGCATACCCTTGTCAAGGGCCTGCACATTTTTTAAAAATTAAAACTGGCTTTTTTTTTTGGTTACATGCTGAAAATCATATTTGAAATCCACCACTTGAGTGCTTAGTTCTAAATAATATGGATATATATTTTATTTTTTGCTCTCTCAGTTTTTATTGTCCTTTGTGCCAGAAAGTTAAAAAATATTCTGAAACTTGTAACTATACTTCTCTTATGCCCCTCCTGTTTGCCCACAGTTTCTTTGGGGAGCCCATCACCAACAGCATCATTAGCCCTGGGTTGAGTGGAGTGCAAGGACTGTAATTGGGTTTGCCTACCGCACACAGAAGAGGAAAATGAGTCCTTTTCCTCCTTGCATGTCTGGGCACAGTCTGGTCTTTAGATTGTAAATTCCTACAAGCAGAGACGGTATTGTACAAGGCTGTGCACACATCAGTATGGACCAGAGTCTCGTCTGGTCCAAATTCATTTAAATCAACTGAGGGTATGACCCAGATGTTCATAAATAGAAACAATACAAGAAATCTCAGAAGAGGAAGTATAAACTTTATTTTGAATGCTATTTTATGTTTAATGTCACTATTCTTGCTCTTTGCAGTAGTAAGTTTGCCCAGCACAATTGTTTCAGTTGAAAAAATATCTTGGCAGCAACAAGACACCAATCTGTCTCCTAAAAAATCGAAGGATCTAGTCCTTTCTTGATGCACACAGAGTGAATGAAGAACATAAGACCAGAATCTCATTCACACTGAGGCCCATTTACACCACAGTAGGAGTAAATTAATAACTTACCCTAAGATCCCTTTACACTGTCAGTTGTGTAAAGGGTGAAGTGTAAATGAGAACCTGATCCTATAATATATAGCAAACAATGTAACATAGTAAAGATCACTTATATGTACAGAATATTGTTATATTTCTCCCTTCACTTCTAAGACACTTATTTTTCTTGATCCTGCCATTCTGCGCGCTCTCTCTCTCACCTAGACTGTTACTATACAAAAAATAGATCTAGTCTACAACCAGGTTTCAGAACTAATTGGATACTACAAATTACCTTGCTTCTAATAAAAAGGGTTTCCTGGGATGCCAAGCTAACTCTGGCCATAGTGGATAGATACTTGAAAATTGTGGAGCAAAGCAAGATGAAGGTAAAACAGACATTATGTGATAGGTTAGTGGTTTGCATAAAACTCTTACTATTCTCCTTAAAATATGCTATTGATATTTCTTAAAAATACACTAAAATTTTGGAATAAAATTTCATGATGGAAAATTGGAGTAAAATGTGCAGCACTCAGCATAATAAGGTATAATTATGAGTAACTAAATGGCAGAAACAGAAAACTATCCCTTTGTTTTCTTAAAGGCAGCTTGTGATGTTGAAATATTGCAAACTGACTCCCTCACAAAAGAAATTGTGCTGGTATAGCTATTATAAAGCCATAACTTCCCCATTCTTGGTCACAACCGAGGAAGTTTCCCCAAGATCTGAACTGCTTGTAAATTGAACAGCAATTTTAACTTGCATCACTACTTCCACCTCTTTCCTAACTCTGAGTACAAACTATTCTTTAAATGCTCACTAAACAAGGCCCCAGCCGAAAACAATGACATTTTGTGTTTGTCATGAAAATATCACATCTACTTAGTCATCAGACGCTAAGGAAGCAGGGGACGTTGACAACTTTGACTGATGAGTGTGACTACAACAGCGTTAGTGATAAACGTTAATATTTTTGCTCTTTCTTCCTGGAATAAGTGCTCTCCCCTACTCCCCCAAATAAATGAATGCTTCAGATATATTCCTAATATGCAGCCCAATTTTATCACCTTTTATTCACGTTGGGTGGCATTCACTGCTTTGCAGAAGGTTAGCACAAGGACTTCGGTGAAGGAATACATTTCACATAATGAATAACACTGTACCTCACTATGCAAATAGTCCCATTGATTTCAGTGAGACTGCCTGTGGAATAAGGTACCACTCAATGTGAGTAAAGGTTGCAGAATCAGGCCCCCAATTTCTAATAGTTTCTTCCCCCACCATGTGATTACCCTATTTTATACTGCACTCTTAGTAAACATAGAGTCCTACATAGGCGGCAGGTTATATACATTTGCGGTGCTCGGGTTCCAGGAATATTCAGGGCTGGGTGTCCTGCTCCAGCAATATTTGGAGCTGGGTCTCTCCCCTGGCCCTGCCTGGATCGGGCCCCGGGCCCCTGAGGGTCTCCCCCCCCGCGCCGCGTCCCTGCCTGGAGCGGGTCCCAGCCCCCGCCTGCCACCCCTCCTCCTGCGTATCCCCCCCATGCCGCATTGCATCCCTGCCTGACAAAAAGCAGCACGTGCCTCTCCCCTGCCTGTTCGTGCTGCCAGAGAGTGGCTCCCGGCAGAACTGCTGTCTGCTGCCCCAGGGTCCTACCGCCTGCCATCCACTACTGGCAAGGCAGGCTGCCCTTACCCTGCCCTTCTGCCCTAGCCCTGAGCCTCCCCAACGCCCCAAACCCCTCACCCCAGCCAGAACCCTCATCCTCCTGCACCCTAATCCTCTGCCCCAGCCCTGAGCCCCCCATCATGAACCCCTCATCCTCAGCCCCACAGCCCTCATCCCACACCCCAACCCTCTGACCTGAGCCCCCTCCTGCATCATGAACCCCTCAGCACCAGCCAGAGCCCTCATCCCCTGCACCCTAATCCTCAGCCCCAGCCCTGAGCCCCCTCCTGCATCATGAACCCCTCATCCTTAGCCCCACAGCCCTCACCCTTGTACTCCCTCCTATCCCCAAACTCCCTCCCAGAGGATGCACCCCCTCCCCCTTCCCACACACCCCTTCCCACCCCCAAACTCCCTCCCAGAGCCTGCACCTCTCACCCCTTCCTACGCCCCCACCCCCAGCCCAGAGCCTGCACCCACACTCCGTCCCAAAGCCTGCACCCCTCACCCCCTCCTGCACACCCACCCCCTGCCCCAGCCCAGAGCCTGCACCCAGCACCCAAACTCCATCCCAAAGCCTGCACCCTGCACCCCTCCTGCACCCTAATCCCCAGCCCAGGATCTGCACCCCAGACCTCCCCCCTCCAAACCCCCTCCCAGAGCCTTAGGCAGGTGGGGGTAGAGTTTGGGGGGTAGAGTTGGGGGGCGGGTTCTGGGCACGACCAAAATTTCTACAAACTTGCCACCCATGGAGTCCTATCCTGATTTAAAATATCTCTAATATGTTTCTGTGCATCCCGACTGATGCCCATTGGTGGTGGCAGGAAACAATCCAGCTGGAACCTCCTTCAGTAATGATGTTCCACAATATGAACAGTTACAATAAGTCTGATTTAAGCAAGCCAGCTCAAATTCCCTTCTCCGGGCTTTTCCCCTTTAGGGAAGGGCAAATGCTCCAAAAGCCCTTTGCCTAACATTCTAAAAACACAAAACTGGACAGCTCTACTGAACACAGCGATTCCTAGCCTGCCAAGAAAACCTGAAAACTCAAACTTGAAGAAAACTCTAAACTGAGCGAATATACTAGCTCACTATACCTTGCTCTTTTAAAAAAGTAATGAAAGCATTTACCTTCAACGTATTCTTTTTGTTTCTATACTAAAAATCATACTGATGGATGATGGATCATAATCCTGATTATGATATCATGAAGTGAGTTTTAGAGCTGACTTTTCCAAATTGGCAGCAGGCGGATGAGGATTGAAGGAGAGACTTGTTTGGAGGAAAACATATATTCCCAATAATTATTTGGAGAGACAAGTCAAAATATAAGAAAACTCTATCCTTTATGTGGTAGAAAAAAATTCATACAAAATATCCATAGGCCAATATAGTAATCAGAATTGCCATTCCATATTACGGTACAACATATATAGGAAAGTAATTTCATAAATAATTCTGCACACTTCAGTCAGATCTGCTGGTGCCATGAATCTCATGCTTAGAAAACCATTATATTTAGGAATTATATTTCTATTGTTTAGAATTTATTTTCTAAAAGGGCTCGGAAGCATTTTGTCCACAAATAAAGTAAACATAAAATGGAGAAGTGCAATTTGAAGGCATTATTCAGCAGTTACAATAATCCTGCTGCTGCAGATCTGTCACCAAACATAAGTCATGCACTGCTCCCCATTGATACTCAGAGCACAATAGAGCTGAGGACCAGGGATGCCGACACTAGAAGACATATCAAAGATTTCTATGTACTCTTTGTATCAAATAACTATTAGTCTGTCTTTAATACAGGCCACTGAACGCAGGTTTAAGCTCCCAAACCAGAAGCTGTAAGTATATTTCACATATACCATAGTTTTGTACAATATGATGCAATATTCATTGTGAATGCTAAGCTAGGGCCTAGGCCAACCCTAAAGACTCCTATTGACTTGAATAGAAGTTGACTCAGACCCCAACTGAATTTAGATGATGGGCTGCTATACTTGTATTTCCATTTGAACCATACACCCTGTACTGTATTTGACTAGAATCTATAAAGTGAAAACATGCTATTCATGTGATGTATTACTTAACATGATTTGTTGATTCTTATATCAACTGTCTTATCAGCATTTGAACCATTATGTAAACACCCTTCCCCTATCTCTTAAGTAGTTACAGCACTTAAGTAGTTACTGTATTTGATAGTGAAGTATCTAGTATTTAGATATCATTTTCTCAATGGTGATATACCAAGACAGGACTACCCACTTTTTGCCTCTCTCCACTGATGTAAGAAAAATAAATCCAATTTATTGTTTGTTAATATGGTTTTGATTTTTAGTATCCACACTGCTTTTGGAAAAACCTTCCACAAGAAATCTGCTTAACAGCCATACACTGTTCAGCTATGCAGATATTTAGCTGAACATCTGTAAAAATGCCTTTGAAAGTGCTGGTAAGTTTTTGCTGAACCTCAAAGATGTACGCAACTGTCAGCAATTCAAAATACCTGAATCTACTGGAGATTTTCTGACTTTTTGGAAAATAGCACTAACTACCTTCTTCACATTTAGGCAATGTGGGAAAGTTAGAAAAAAATTGGGGAGAAGGGAAAAATGTTTGCTTCAATGTAGTTTCAACTCAAATCAATTAATACTAGCCTAGATGAAAGGCAGTTTTGTCTGTTGATTAACCACAAAGATTTTATGTAGTGAATAATGCCCATCTTGAATCTACTGTACTGGTAGTTTATTAAATAGGTTTTTTTAAAATTAATTTTAAACAGTGGAAGTAGCACCCTAGAAAAAAAGCCATTTCTTCATATTTTAGGTTCTGATCCACTATTTGACTAGAAAGCCTTTTTATTTTTTTGATAGCAAAAATCTTTAGAGCTTTAAACTCTAGTAATAACCCACAGTCAATTCAGCATGTAAACAACTATATGGTGCAAACAAACTAAGTCACAGCAGAAAAAGCAAATAAATTGGTCTCTTGTAAGAGCCCAATTCTGCAACTGACTATGCAGTGCACCTCAGCACTCACATGGAGCCCTATTGGTTTGAATGGTGGGGTTCTGTATGAGCATAGTGTATGAGTATGTGTGTGTGCACAATCAATTGCAGAACTGGAGCCTACATTATGAAAAGTGTTGAGCATATTTTGTTGTTTCATTGAACAGTATATACCAGTTCAAAGCTATGTTTTACATCAGTGCTAAGGACTTGGTTCTGAAAGTTGCTGAGCACTCTGATCCCAGTCCTGCAAAGCATTTGTACACTTGCTTTAAGAACCTGTGAACAGTCCCATTGACATCAAAGGGACTACTCCTGTATTTAAAACTAGGTGCAAGTACTTTGATGGATCAGGGCCAGATTGCTCCACACCTTGCTAGTGGCCCCAGTGTTTTTGCTTCTGCTATCCAAAAAACCTGCTTCTTCAGCATCCGCTGCCACCTGTGGCTCTGCTCCTGCTGCCTTTGAAATTAATGGTAAAAGCTTCCATTTAGTTCAATGACAGTAGGGCGCAGGCCTCTTGGGTGATAAATCAAATTGCAACTTCTTAAACTTAACTTTACTCACCTTGTATTGTGAACGTCAACTGCCAAAATATTCCAACGCTCTTGCACAAGGTCACTGGCCAGCTGCTCTATTTCTATGATATTAGTCTTTAGACCTGCAAAATGAGAGATGAAATCAACTCTGTCAATATCCCAGAACAAAGTGAAAGGATGCAGAAGCACTCAGGCATTAGAGAATGATATTTCACTTTGCACTGTTGACAATAAATACGCTTCATGGCACAATAGCTGTGAAACAAAGACTCACATACTTAGAGTTAGAGAAAAGTGTAGCTGTGCCCAAAACATTGGAGACATTGTTCAGAAACAGCTCATCCTTCTCAAAATATTACCTATGTCGTGCTGCCATGATCAGTGAAAGGCTGGATTATTTGCCTCATGAGTGCTGGGCATACAAACTAGAGCTGCGTGGAGACTTATAAATCTTGTAAATGTTTTTTTCTAGGAACCATAGGTGCTGGAACTACGGGTGCTGGGGGTGCTACCGCACCCCCAGCTTGAAGTGGTTTCCACCATATACAGGGTTTACAGTTTGGTTCAATGGCTCTCAGCCCCCCACTACACAAATTGTTCCAGCGCCCCTGCTAGGAGCTGACTTCTTTGCTTGAATTGTGCTATTCTGTTCCTTTTTCCTCATTCTGCACTACCTCTTCAGTTTGTACACTCCCTGACAGTACCATAGATTGGATAAATCTGCAACTGCAGGCAGGATAGGGTTGTCACTTATTTATTGTAAACTGAACAGAGATTGAATTTAAGAGTTTACTTCTGACCAGTGGTTAAAGTTAAATCAAAGTAGAGGGAGCGTGTCAATTTTGGTATCTGTCAGAGCGAGTCTCACTGTCAAAGGTCGATGGGGTGTTATATCATCTTGTGGTGACAGAACACAGTAAAGGGAAGAAAATGGGGATGAGAGAAGAAATGTATCCAAAATGAGTTAGTATCCCTAAGACTGTCTATAGCCAGGCATAAAAAAGGATATGTGTGCAGCAGAGTAGGGATTTACTGTCCTTACCTATAAAGTTCTCCACAACTCAGCTCCACTCTACCTATCTAACCTGTTATCTTATTGAAAGGTTGACTCTTGCCTTCATTCTACCAATGATACCAGCCACCATAACCTCACAATTCTAGACTTCTCTGACAAGCCCTTTCTCCCATGCTGCCTCTTAGTAGGGGGGAAACCCTCAGTCAAAATCCATAAAGCCATTCACCCTACCCTCCAAGTACTTCCACAAAACTCTCCTCTTCTGGAATGCATACAGTAAAGCACAACCTGATAATGGCTCAACAGGCAAAGAGCAGTGAGAATCATGCACATCTTATATTTGTTTTTCAGTCTCCTCCAATCTAACCTGCCTCATCCACCTATCACATTTTAAACTGTAAGAGCTTTAGTGCAAAGATTGTAATGTTTGGACAATAACTACTATGATGGGGCTCAACCTGGTTGCAGTTATAAGGAGCTACTGCAGTGTAAACATTGCCCCATAATGATGGGCACATCACCACCCATCCATCAACTGTCATAATTTTGACTTGACTAGCATAGATGTGAAAATAAAAATGCATGTTGTAGCCTGTAGGATGGTTTGTGTTAAGAAATAAGTAGAAACTAGGTTTTGGGCCTAAGTTAGTCTAGGTGTAGAAGAGTATGAGAAATTGAAGTTTGCAGTGTGAGAAAGTTAGAGGTAAGTTGGAGACAGTGTGCTATGGGAAATTAAGAGTTAGCAAGGCCATAAGCCAGGCTTATATTACCGTTATATTTTGGTTATAACTGGTTTGAGCAAGGTTTTTAATTAGTGTGTTTGAGAACTGTGAATGTTTTATTAAAATGCTATGTATATTGATAGCATGGGAAGGACATTGGTGCAGATATTAATTTAAATACTGTGTAATGTAGAAAGCCAATAAGAAGGTGGAAGAAATATAATTGTGGTAAAATTGAATGTTAATTAGTATTATAATGGAGTATAAAGGGAGTAGCCTTGCTAAATTGCAGAGGAGCTCTAATTAACATCAAAAGAGTACCATTAGGGTCCAGGATTATAAGGCTGTACTTCATGCTGTACTTCATATTGTCAGTGGACTGATTACCCATTGAAATGCTAGTTCATCTTTGAGTGTGAGTATAATTGTAGTGTTGTATAAGTAGTAATTGCATGCCTATTTGCTTAGCTAATCATTTTCTTTTTAAATAAAGTTTGGTTGTATTATTCAAAGTGTTGCCTAATCATCCTCTACTAAATAAACCGACCTAGAGGCTTGAACCTAAAAACAAGGTTGGGTTCTATTGCACCCTTGTCTTTACCAACTGAATACTAACTGGAAACATATTAACATAAAGGTTACAGTGTGTCTGGAGGAAATCGCTTGTATTCTCCTACAGAAGAGACAGATGGAGACTCTTGCTTGAGAAACTTCCTGTTCTCCTGTCAGGCTCTGCTGTTTATCCTCCTACTGGCAGGAAGTATGGCAGTGCAAGAAACTCTCTGGTTAGACACTGTCTCTTCCTGTTGCTCCTGCTTCAGCTTCCCTGCCTGATGCTTTCCTCAACCACTGAGGAAGCAGAGCAGAACTCCTTCAAGCCAAGAAGGGAAAATATGGAGGGAGCTTTCCCTTTGCTTTTAGCAAAAGAGGGTGATGGTGTGCTCTGCCTTACTATAACCCCTGCATCTGACCCTACTTCTCTGCTTATCCTCCTCACCACCTCTTAGGCCTTGCCTTCACTGCTAATAAAAAGGAGCAGCTGGGAAGGCGGGTGGGTGAGTGTGTATGTGTGCATGAGGGACAATTTCTTACTGCTGGGTAACTAATGCACAAAGTAAAAACACAGCAAAGATGAGGCACTTTAATTTTATTGAGAGGTAAGCTAGCTAAGGTCAACCCCAGGCAGGGATATAATACTGACCGTGTCTACTTTACCTTGTGGTACAACTAAAGTGTCTGGTCTTCACTGCATGGTTACCTCAGGATAACTGACACACACTAATTACCCTGAGGTAAAAACATACACCTTTTTTAGCAGTGAAGACAAGGCCTTATTCATGTCTCTCTTCATACCTATTTTTCCACCCTCTATTTTTTCTCATATGTTGTGTATATGTGCATGGGTGTAGGGAGGGAGAAATGTTTGCTTAAAAGCCATTCCCAAGGCAAATGATCAGTTGTCCTGCTATATTATTCATTCCTGGAAATGGATCCTTATAGAAAACTCTGCAAAACTTTCATTTAAAATCAAACCACAATAGAGTGGGCCTGCTTTAAAAAAAGAAAAGAAAAGAAAAGCCTGAAAGATGGGCAAGTGGTAACATTAATTCATATTAATTAATTCATATTGTTTCTTTCAGACATTTTAGTCTATAAAAGCACCTTGGCAATTGCTATCTCCTTTCCTACTCTGTCTTCATCTTTAAGTGTGTGACTATGTACAGTCAAGTGACAGAACATTTTTGTTGTCTCCGTTACATTTTGTTGCTACTGTGTTCTCCCTGCAGCTAAAATAAAAATTAAGAGAATCATAGCATGTAAGTGAACATTGTGCTCAGCTATTATCATATAAACACTAGGACCTTGTGCTTTGTACAATACACTTGCTATGTTAACACCCGAGGAGCTGTCTTATTAAAAATGCTGTCTATCATGACAAGGCTTCCAATATCAATATCTTGTATACCAAGGCCCCAATAGTGAAATACAGACCCCCAAGGTCATCTGGTCAACTTGTGATTACAGCAGCAGCTTTAGTGCTTGGTGTTGTCCTACAGCTGTGCCAGGTCAATAGAAAAATGTTCTTTAAACACCATAAGCATCTGATTGTGCAATACCTAAATCAGTGTCATTGATTATTCACACTGCTGGACTGCTCAAAGCTGGGGAAGTAATTAGGGCTTTTTGTGTGGATTATCCACAGAGAAAAGGTCAAATAACTACAAACAGTGCCAGAACGCAGGAGTCACCAAGGACCTCAGCATCCGTGATCAGTTAAGAAATGCTAAAGCAGGGCCTGATAATGATGTGCTTATGCCAGGTTCTACAGAATTTGATCATTCTGTCATAGAAAGCCAATGAAGCATGAGTGATGGTTACTTTTTCCGTGGAAGCTTGCTTCAGGTCCCTGAAGCCCATCAAACAAGTTTGTCAGGGAAACTTGACTGAGAAGAATTTAAAAGGCAGTTTTTGTTCCAAGGGGAAAATTATATGTATACATTAAAGTAATTCATTGCCAAACAACTCTAGACAAATACTGTGTAATTTAGACCTAGGTAGCTGTTTTGTTCCACCTTTTTGCCACGCTGCAAAGGCTGCTTTAAGTTGCCAGGTCTCACTGTGTCTGCTCAGAGATCCCCTGGTTCTCACCAAAATACTTCCCATTTCAAATAAGTGGTCTGCAAAAAGAAGAGTCTTCTGCTGGTGACTTTTTTCCTGTTGAAATGTGAGAAGCGATAAAAATAGTCCCTGGATTTGTATGAGAATCTCCAACATTTGCTGAGTTTACAGTGATAAGTACCACTTAGCAATGCTTTGTAAATTTCATTGCTATGACATGAGTGCACAAAAGCATTCCAATCCCATACAGGAACAGTGCCTTATAGACAGACACCCTTACACGATGTTCCTCATGTTGTAAGTTTCTCTCCTCTGCTCCAATCTGAATTGCACTTAAACAGTCTGAATGATATGACTGCAGCAATGGCTAACTACTTTTTTGGTAGTAGTTCCAGTCTATTGATAATTTAAAATGGAGGATTATCCTGTCTCCCCACCCCCTTTTTTAGCCCAAGGAGTGTTTAAAAAATAGATGGAGGGTAGTTTGGAAAGACAGTGCATCAGGAGGAAAAGGCAATGGTCCTTCTTGGTCGTTTGGAAAATAAACCTCCATTGCTCAGGCAGAGAAAAAGCCAATGACACAGGATTTACTCAAACAAAATGAAAATAAATCCAGTAGCAATAGCCAGATTTTATCAAAAAAGAGACTCTGAGCTAGAAAAGAGCAAGAAAAGGGGTTATATTTTAGGTTCGGAAATGGTTACAAATATACAATAGACTAAAGGCAAGATTAGAGCCAAATCCTGGGAAAGAGTGTTCAGTCTGTATAAATTGGATATGTGCCCATCAAAATATACTCTCAAGGTGCAAATGGAGATCCACATGGAATCCTCAACCCCGTCCTGAGCTGTGGCCATTACTGCATGAGCTGCTGCTCCGCTTCTATTCAGTGTTTTGGCCCAGTGGATCCGTGTTGCATGTAGGCGCACAAGGCCAATCTTCCTCAGCCCATCTACAATCCACATGCCATTCTTCTAGTGGAAGGAGATGCTATGAAGTTTGGCTTCACAAAATGCAGGGGCATGTGGATTCTCCATTGCTTGTCCCCCATCTCCCTCTCTGTGAAATAGAAACTTGCTAAAAATAGAGTCACACCACTGTGGCAAGACTCTATTTTTAGCAGACTAGCCCAAACAGATAGCAAGGGTATGTCTCCTCAAGTTGGAATTACATCTTCAACACAAAGTGTAGACATACCCAACATTTCACTCACCCACAATATAAGTTAGATAAATACAGTAAAACAGGAAATTCTAGTAACTCAATATACAATTAACTTGCCCACACTGACCCAGTCACATACAATGTTAATAACATTATTGCAGCTCAGTATTTATAACATCATTACATATCAGCTCATCATTACATATCAGCTCTCACAGACCCATCTCACTTAAGGAATTTTAATTTGCTGCACATTGGAATTGAACTGGTAGCTCATGTACAGAGAAAGATGAGAGGTGAACACCTTCGAAGTTATGAGCATACTGAGCCAGTTGTGGTTTGACCAGGCCTCAGAACATATGACACCATGAAGATCATCTGTTATTTAGCAGTATAATTTAATATATTTATCTGACTATTGATAAACAAAAATGTGCAGATCTGTTTAAAAACAAATAGATAATTGCTAGAAATCATGTAGGGTGAAATTCACTCCAGTGCAGAAAGCCTGCAGAATGGTTTAGGCACCACTTAAGCCTCAAATCAAGGACGTGGAGTGAAATGCATCTGTGACACAATGGGCTAGCATGAGCTCCTATGTACCAATTAAGCCCCAAGAAGTGGCTGTGCAGGTGTTCTGCTGGTGGACCGACCAACAGTAGTCCCCCTTCACCTCTTTATATGCTGTAAAAAGAGTTGTCAGTGCTGGCTCCACGTATACTAGTGCAGAAAACCACAGTGAGGGCAGGAGAGAGAAGGGGCCACAGCGCCATATTAATTTGCATGGATCTACTTGACCCAATACTCGGTTCAGCTGCATGGAAAGGCTGAAATAGAAGCTGCGGGGGTTGGGTTGCATGGCAGCTCTGTATACAGGGTGTGGGTTGAGGGGAGGGTAGATTTCACATCCTCCAACTGCTCTGAACTCCACCTACACCCAGTCCAAATACTTGGGCTTTGGCAGGTGGAGAGAATTTCACCCTTTATGTGGGGTTCCAGTGCTGCATATGGCTTTGTGCTGTCCTTCTACCCTAGTGTGAACTTTGAAGTGGTTCTATCCTGTACTTAATCTTTGCTGGATCTAGTGGTATTTATCTCCTTACCTTCCTTTCCCACTTAACTGACAGGGGGATAATATTATAGCCCCCTTTTCACCCATATAATAAAAGAGGATTTTCCTTTTCAGTTCTATCATTGGCCCCCATTTTCAACAGTTTAAAACACCAAAATTGTGTGACTCTTCCATCAGGCTTTTCTTTTATTCTTCCCTAAGACTTATGTATTAAAACTATACTGTAACTTATTGTAACTTAGCTTTTCTACTAACATCTGTATTCTGATTTGTAGTCTAATAAGCACTCTAGCTGCAGACGGCATGGGTGTAATTGCACTGAGGTGTAATACATCAACACAGCTTTTTAAACACAGAGCAATAATGTATTCAATTAGGCTGGAAATAAAACATCTAGTTTTCCTTACAATAAATCTTTTACTAACTCCTCTACATCACATGTTCACTGAGGAAATAATACATGTCATTCAGACTAAGGGTTATGGGAGACTGCTGAGGGAAACATGAAATTCTGGAGGTTTCAGCAGTCCTGTGAAATCCTGCAACATGGTAAGGGTACAAATTAGAAAAGGATGTAATATGTGACTAATGATACCTCTTGGGATATCTTTTGAGCCCATATTTACTGTTATGATCACTAGGTTCATTTAAGCTGCAGGAGTTGAAAAGTAATACCAGAGTAAGTGAAAACATCTCTGAGTTCATTAGATGTGGTTGTAATTTAAGCTCCAAAGGCATTTTCTTCTCTTTTCTGTCATTCTTCATATTTCGGTAAATGTGGTGTTGGAGCTCCTAATAAAAGTAGTCTACATCATGAGCACATAATCTACCATTCCTGAAAAACACATTTACACCTCAACATCTGTAGCAGTGCCACAGTCTGAAAGCAACCTAATTCACCCCAGATGTCACTTTAAAGGAAGTACTGTATAAGGACTACTGTTCATAATTTTTTTTTGTGAGCCATGCCCTCATTAATTTGAAAGGTATCAATCCTTTAAGGGTCACAAACATCTGCAATTACGCTTTTCCTCTGTCAGGAATAAACATGTGATGTGTTTAAATGTGAGTATATGTTGTTGTTTAAAAAAAAATTCTCTCCTTGAAATGTAAGTTATTGACTATTCTGCCCATACATCAGCCCATTCACACCTGTCTTATTAAATGTAGTTTCTATACAGCAGGGGGCTGGTACACTAGAGCATACAGTAGTGTTTATAATGGGCCAGATCTTGCCCATAGCTATGTAAGAGTGCAAAGTGCCTGAGCTCTTTATTCACATATTAGTTGGCATCACACTGGCCCAATCAATCCTAAATATTCTGTGCCTGCTTCAAAATGGAGCTGGGGGAACTGCAGTGTTCAGTGGTGCTTGTTTCACAGCCAAGATTCATGGAGATACCTCAGGTCCGAAACCTTATGTAAATACCCTCCCACCGAGCAATCCTTTTTGTGCATCCCCCAACCTTCTCTCTCCCTTTGCAGAAGGGGCAGAGCGGGGGAGGGGGCTGAGCACTCCCACCAAGTTGCTGCAATGGGAGAGAGGCAAAATTGTCAGTTACTGGGGTAGTGGGGGGAAGAACAAAGAGGAACGCTAAAGGCCAGATTCTGAACTGGTCAGCACCTACAGTTGGGGCCAGATTTTCACATGTCCCATTGTGACATTTCTGCCCAGATTTTCAAACAAATGCAGCATTCATTGCAATGACTCCCCTGCAAATGAATCTAGCCACTTATTCTGGTGTCTAAATAAGAACAGAGCTGTCTTCAAAAATCTCACCCTTATTGTGCATGCTGAATGTAGCCCTAAAATTTGGCCCTAAAAATGTCAAAGAGCTGTGTTAATGCAATGCAAGCATGTCTGGAAGTGAAAAATAAAAGCTTTTCATACGAACAGTTACTCACTTACATTTTACATGGTACAGGTGGGTTTTTTAATGTATAGGCATTTCAGTGCCACTAGGATATTACTGTGATTGAAGCCATATAAGTACTTAGATTAAACTCACTCATTCCTATTGTATCTGAACAACTGTCCAGGCTTACTTTTAACTGATTAACTCAGAATCAGCAATATTATGAATATGCAATAGGGGCAAGTTACTGTTACTAGAACAACACTAACATTTTTATTTCCTGACTTTCCTAACTTCAGTGCTGAATCCTTTGTTAATTCAGCACTAAAGTCTTCACTCAGGCAAAACTCCCATTGACTTTCAACTCCCATTGACTTGAATAATGAATTCAGAGGATTTCATCCCTTCCTTGCTTTTTCGTTTCTGTCTAGTCTGTCTAGTCTATGATCCTGCCAAAATTTACACATGCAGTCCTATCTGGTTTAGCCCGCTCATTGAAGCGGTTTACTGGGATGTGGCCACTGTCACATGCAAACAGCTACTTGGAGCCACAGGTGAGAGCTGAGTGTAGGTGTAGACCAAAGCAGATGAACTGCTCCCTAAGGGCTTGTCTTCACTATGGAGCTAAATCGGCGCTGCTGCAATTGATTGCATTGAATTAGTGGGTCTAGGGAAGACATCTCCCATCGATTTCTGTTCTCCACCTGAATGAGAGGCAGAAGCAATGTTGGCAGGAGAGCGTCTCCCATTGACGTAGCATAGTGTGGACCCCGCGATAAGCAGATCTAACCTACGTTGACTTGAGTTACGCTAATAACATAACTCAAATTGTGTCGCTCAGATTGACTGGCAGCGGTAGTGTAGACCTGCCCAAAGGAGCATGACATATTCCTCCAACAGAGGTACAGTAACTCCTCACTTAAAGTTGTCCCAGTTAACGTTGTTTCATTGTTATGTTGCTGATCAATTAGGGAACATGCTCATTTAAAGTTGTGCAATGCTCCCTTCTAACGTTGTTTGGCAGCCACCTGCTTTGTCCACTGCTTGGGAAAGAGCAGCCCATTGCAGCTAGCTGGTGGGGGCCTGGAACCAGGGTGGACCCACAGCCCCCCATCAGCTCCCTGCTCTCTTAAGTTCCCTGTGCAGCAGCTGCCCAGCAGGCTACCAATTGCTGGCGGTTCAGCTGTCCCTCCCCTCACTGCCATGTGCTGCTCCTGCCCTCTGCCTTGGAGCTGCTCCCCAAGACTCCTGCTTGCTGCGTGAGGGGGATGGGGGAGAGGAGGAGGAAGGGGACTGACAGGGTTTCCCCCTTCCCCCTGCTCCTGCAGCCCGCTTATCCCATCTTCCATAAAGCAGGGGGGGGGACACACAATAGGGGTCAGGACAGAAGGCGCTTGCTGGCAGCAGCTGCGGTCTCAGCAAGCTGATCTAATACACAAGGCAGTGTTCTTAGGAGTAGGGTCAGCGTACTTAAAGGGGAAATGCGCATCTCTCTCACATACGGTGTGTGTGTCTCTGTCTCTGTCTGCGATGCTGTCTCCCCTCCCTCTATTCCTACTGTCTTATAGAGTGTGAGAGTTAACTCTCGAGGGCTCAGCTAATTGCTAGTTCATCATTTAGCAGTAAGGCATTCACTGTGAAATATCCCACCCTCTGACTCCTCCACCTCAACCAAGCTTCACAATCATCATCACTGTGTACCAGTATTAAATTGTTTGTTTAAAACTTATACTCTCTGTGTGTGTATATATATAATATAGTCTTTTGTCTGGTGAAAAAAATTTCCCTGGAACCTAACCCCCTCATGTACATTCATTCTTATGAGGAAATTTGGTTTGCTTAACATCGTTTCGCCTAAAGTCACATTTTCCAGGAACATAACTACACTGTTAAGTGAGGAGTTACTGTACTACCTCTCCCTAATATCCCCCATACACCTCTATAATACTGGGACTATTCATATGTACAAAGTTAAGTACTTCCATAACTGTTTTCAGATTGGAATCATAGACTGTAAGGTCTTCTGGGCAGAGACTTGTCTTGTGGTACCATATTTATGCACACATGTTTAGCATCTAACATATTTTTGGACACTTTGGGCCTGACCTTCAAAATTGCTGAGCACCCACAAATCCCACTGAAGTCAATCAAAGTTGCAGGGTAGCACCTCAGACAATCATAGCATATGCATGCATGCATCTAGCTAGCTATAAAATATGTTGTATTACTTAAAGTGAATTTTAAATGATATGGAAATACTTAAATTCAATCTGTAAAACTTTGCTTTGTAATTTGAAAAACTGGACATGTAAAAATAAAATATAAACACAACTGAAGAAATGAAGGAAAGAAACCAAGTCCACCTTTATGAGTCAAGAAGGCAGTGAATCAAATGATTGTGCCAAAAAAAGTATGGAAGCAGCTGTACTTTCTTTTGTAATGCAAAATCTTTCACTGTGGTATTTCGAAATTAATTTTCTAATGCTTATGCTGTGAATTTCATCAGATACAATCCATAGAGGGATGGCAGAGAGGAAAAGGGAATGGGGAGGAAGGTTGAGCTGACAGTGCAGTTTTTTCCTGTGACAACTATGTGTATTCATAAATATTTTACAAGTGCAGCTTTCAGACTAGTAAGTTTTACTGCCACATTAATGCAGTTTGCAAGTTTATAATCTGGGCATTTGTGGGTTGTGAATGTCCAGTATTTTGAGAATGATGATGGTAAAATGTTTATGTTTTGAAGTATTTTCTTTCTGCTTATTAGGCTCTGTATTATATAGCAACCTTGCTTCTGGTGTAACACTGCAATCATCAGTTCCTAATTTAATGGAAGGAAAACCATAAATATACCCTCTATAACATGCTGCATGCTTCAGTACAATGTTTTTCATGTCTAAGAACAGCATAGAGGTATCTTCGAAGACTTGCAGAAAGTGGTGTCTCCTTTCTATATTAATTACATTTCATCAGCACTGATAGACTTTTAAAATGAGGCGGATGCAAATGTATTTCAGAATTGGGAGTGATTGTGAGCAAAGGCCCAATTTACACTCAGCAGTTTTAGCAAAATCAATCCTGGGGAAAGGAGAATAACATTATTTAACATTAACATTATTTTTATTGCTGGTCATGCAGGATGGTTTAAATATTTTTGTGCAAAATGTTGTGGCTCTTCTTGCCTATTTTGGAAAAACCAGCTGGAGAAAGAGGATAATCGAAGCATCCTAGAAGGAGTATTGAATTGTTGTGAAGAGGGGGAAGTAGAAATGACAACTATGCTCAGATCTTGGCGGCCACAGGGTATGGAACTATGAGGAGAGCAGAAGCCAAACATACCTGCAGATATTTCAGGCCTAGAAATAGTGACAAATTTGAAGGGGATTATATGTCTGATAAAACTGAGGAGTTTGGTTGTTTTATAATGAGTTCTTCATCCAGCATCTTAATTCTGACAGGGAGGAAGGTATAAAAATAGTCTAAGGGGAAAACATTGAGAGGCAGGAGAGAACATTCTGCTCTCAGAATTTCTAAACCATCATTAGACACCATTTGTGCCAGTCCTTTAAAACAGCTTGTTTTAATCTTTCACATGAATCCCTTTCATTGCAGGAAAGCCAGCCCTATCCTACTTGCTGAGCATTCTCAGAGGCGAGGATACGTTTGATTTAGAACATCAGGGCTCTGAGGCACTCATTGACAAAAATTAAAGCTTCTGTCCTGGTGTAACCCACAAGCAAAGCTGATGATGGAAACTCTCCATGAATCGGGCACAGCAGGACTCACTAGCACAAGCAGGTGCCATTTGCACTTCCCTCCACCAGCCAGAGTGAATCTAGTCCTGTGAATGAATATTTCAAAAATCAGTCTTCCAACAAACCTAATGCCTAAATCCTGGTCTGCTTTCTGCCAGAGCCTAATCCTGCTGAGGTATGCAAAGGTGACAAATCCTGCAGCAGGCAGCAAAGTGGCCCTTATTAGCTGATCATATACATTTCAGTGAAATGGACTGCACACTTTAAAACTGATATACAGACACCCACACCACACAATTCCTTGCACTAATTACATCGGAAAACACTGTGTATGCTCTTGTGGATAATTTTAACTTTAAGAATAAAGCCCCGTCAAGTGCAAATCCTTCTTCTTTCAATTGTTTCTAACAAAAAGGATAAAAGTAGTCAAGTGCTTGTTACAGTAACTCAGGAAAACTGCTTTAAAACTGATTGAATCAATTTTCCTTTATCTTGTTACCTCCGACTCTGGCAATTTAAAGCAATTCAAGCTGACTAACTGCAATCTGTGAGTCTGACATTATATCCATACATCTTTTTCTGTTTGCTTTCCATTCCAAAATTTCTTCTATACACGCCTTGAAGTTAAACCTTCAAGGGAAATAATTAGCCACTTGATATAACATAGTTTTATATATTAGAGTGTGAAAAGAAACATTACTTTGCAAGATTGCTCAAACTACTTCACTTCACATCTTACTCTAGGCTGAATTTATACATACTTAATTATGTGTTTGCTAGCTATCAGATCAAGTGGTTGTTTAATTAGATTAATGTCTGATAAATTTAGAAGTGCAACCAATAAGGCAGCAAGATCTCAAGTGATGTCGCTCCTCATGCACCCATGTTAGAGTATCCTCCCAACACTTTTGGGAGGGAGATTGCCATTCCTTTGGTCCTTTTTAAATGATATGGAAATACTTAAATTCAATCTGTAAAACTTTGCTTTGTAATTTGAAAAACTGGACATGTAAAAATAAAATATAAACACAACTGAAGAAATGAAGGAAAGAAACCAAGTCCACCTTTATGAGTCAAGAAGGCAGTGAATCAAATGATTGTGCCAAAAAAAGTATGGAAGCAGCTGTACTTTCTTTTGTAATGCAAAATCTTTCACTGTGGTATTTCGAAATTAATTTCGAATGAGTGCTATAGTTCTTCCCTCATTTCTTTTTCAGTCTCCTTTAAAGTCAGAAGACAGTTTCCTTCTCTAACATGCTACAGTGATTGCTTAAATCACCATGGGTGGGATCTATGAAGGGACTTAAGTATTGCAATACTGAGGCCTGGTCTATACTACACAGGTCAGCGTAAGCTGCCTTACGTTGACCTAATAATGTTTGTGTCACCATTACCAGGTTCTTTCCACCGATGTAACTCGCCTGCTACACAGGGCCGCCCAGAGGATTCCGGGGGCCCGGGGTCTTCGGCGGCGGGGTCCCTTCCGTTCCGGGACCCGCCGCCAAAGTGCCCCGAAGACCCGCGGCGGGAGCCCCCCGCCGCCGAATTACCGCCAAAGCGGGACCCGCCGCCCGGTCTTCGGCGGCGGGGGGGGGTCCCCGCCGCGGGCCTTCGGGCCACTTCGGCGGCGGGTCCCGGAACAGAAGGGCCCCCCCGCCGCTGAAGACCGGGCTGCGCTTCGATGGCGGCGGGTCCCGCTTCTCCCGCCCGGCCCCGGCCCCGGCCCCGGCCCCGGCCCCGGCCCCGGCTTCAGCTTCTCTCCCCCCCCCCGCCTGGCCCCGGCCGCCGCTTCTCCCCCCCCCGCCGGGCCCTGGCCCCGGCCCCGACACCGGCCTCGGCCTCTCCCCCGCCGCCCGGCCCCCGCTTCTCCCCCCCGGCCCCGGCCTCTCCCCCCCCCGCCCGGCCCCTGCTTCTCCCCCCCGGCCCCGGCCTCGGCCTCGGCCCCGGCTTCTCCTCGGCCTCGGCCTCTTACCGAGCGCGTCTCCGGCGGGGCCTGAGCTCCGTCCCGCTCAGAGCCACGTGGTGAGGGGGCGGGGCTGTGAGCTCCACGCCCAGCGGAGGCAGCTGCCCCGCCCCCTCCCCACGCGGCTCAGATCGGGGCGGGGCTCAGGGGCTCGGCCGGAGTCTCGGCGCATCCAGGAGAGGGGCGGAGGCGGGAGCCTCCGCTCTTCTCTTGGGGGCCCCTGCGGAGCCCGGGGCCCGGGGCAAATTGCCCCCTTTGCCCCTCCCTCTGGGCGGCCCTGCTGCTACATAGACTTAATTACTTCACCTCCGCGAGAGGCACAGCACTTAGGTCAACATTGTTAAGTCGAAATATTGGCAGTGTTGACACTACATTGCTTCCGTCGACTTAACTGGCCTCCAGAAGGTGTCCCACAATGCTTCGCTGTGACCGCTGTGGTCACCATTCTCAACTCCACTGCCCAGAAGCCAGGTACACAGGAAACAGCCCCTCCCCTGTTGAAGGACTAGGAACTTTTGAATTTCCATTTCCTGTGTGTTTGGTGTGGAGAGCTCACCTGTTATCATGCCAGCTTCATGCTCCAAATGTGCTCCTGCCTGGAGTACACAGGTGGTGATGAATCTTCTGGATCTGTGAGGAGAAGAGGCTGTGCAGGCGTAGCTCCAATCCAGCCATAGAAACATAGACATCTACAAGTAGATTGCTTGGGACATTGGGGAGAAGGGCTACAGCCGGGACACGCAGCAGTGCTGTGTGAAAATCAAGGCATACCAGAAGGCAAGGGAGGTAAACAGTGATTCTGGTTCAGCACCCCAGACATGCCACTTTTACAAGGTACTGCATGCTATTCTCAGCAGCGACCCCACAGCAACCCCCAAGACCAGCATGGATAACTCTGAGGAGCTAGAGTCCTGGGCCATCATAGGCAACACAAAGAGAAGGTCTTGGACAAGGAAGAGGAGGAAGAGAATCGGAGATAGGCAAGTGGGGGATCTATTGTCCTGGAGAGCCAGGAGCTGTTTGTAACCCTGGAGCAGTCCAGCAAGTCGCAGCACGACAGCATGGCTGAGCGTGATGCTGGGGAAAGAATGTCTGGGTGAGTATCCAATTCCAATTAATATTGTGGGGTTACATGTTCTTATATGCTATTTTTTATTTTAAAAAAGCCACTCTACCTCAACTATTGTTATCTGCTTCCCAGTAGCCACACCAGCTAGGCAGAGAGTGCCCTGCAAAAAAGATTATTTATATACACAGGGATGTCCCAGGAATCCTCCATAGAGATCTCTGGGAAACTTTCATGGAGGTACTCTGCAAATCTTTACAGAAGGTTTCTGGGGAAAGCTGCCTTATTTCTTCCATCGCGGTAGGACACTTAAAGACAAGATGAATGAGTTTTCCTCCTCTCAATATTATTCCACTGTCTTTCCAAGATTTAATTCTTTGTCAGATCTTTCTGTGTATATATCTGTGTGCAATGAAAGTCCATGTCTTGAAAATGAAACCATCTTTATTAATTCAAAGCATGGGAAGGAGACAGATAGTGAAACTGAGGCATGGGGGGGAGGAGGTTGTGCCCGAGAAAGAAACACAGCAGTCACAGCAAGGTTCAGACTATGGGTAGGCAAAATACAGAAAAGCAGCACACATTACTGTGGGTCATTACTAAAACAGGTTTCCAAAGCTTCCCTCAGATGCATTGTTCCACACTGAGTTCTTCTTATAGCCCTGGTATCTGGCTGCTCAAACTTAGGAGGCATCCTATCCACCTCCATGCCCCACCCCATGGAAACTTCTCTTCCTTTGCTTCACAGATATTATGAAGCACACAGCAGGCAGCTATAATCACGGGGATATTTTTTTCACTGAGGCCTAATGTGCAATCTGCGCCAGCAACCCTTCAAATGGCCAAAGGCACATTCAACCACCATTCTGCACTTGTTGAGCCTATTATTGAACCACTCCTTGTTGCTATGCAGGTGTCTGGTGTACAGCTTCATGAGCCATGGGAGTAAGGGGTAGGTTGGGTGTCCCAGGATCATGAGTGGCATTTCAAAGTCACCAATGGTGATTTTGCGATCTGGAAAGAAAGTCCCTGCTTGCAGCTTTCTGAACAAATCAGTGTTCTTAAAGATGCACGAGTCATGCACCTTCCTGGATCATCCAACACTGATGTCAGTAAAACGCTCCTGGTGATCCACCAGCACTTGCAACACCATATAAAAGGATTCCTTTCTGTTTATGTATTCTTTGGGAAGGTGGTCTGGTGCCAAGATAGGGATATGTGTTCTGTTTTTCGCCCCACCGCAGTTAGCAAACCCCATCGCAGCAAAACCATCCACTATGTCCTGCACATTGCTCAGAGTCACTACCCTTCTTAGATGAAGGCAATTAATGGCCCTGCATACTTGAATCACAGCAACCCCCACAGTGGATTTACCAACTCCAAATTGATTCCCTACTGAGCAATAACAGTTTGGCGTTGCAAGCTTCCATACAGCGATTGCCACTTGCTTCTCCACTATCGGAGCAGGTCTCATTTTAGTGTCTCTGCACTGCAAGGCTGGGGAGAGCTCTGCACACAGTTCCTGGAAAGCGGCCTTGCACATACAAAAGTTTTGCAGCCAGTGCTCATCATCCCAAACCTGCATAATGATGCGATCCCACCAGTCAATGTTTGTTTCTTGGGACCAGAACCGGCACTTCACTGAGTTCAGACAAAGCAGCAAAGAATCCTGTGGCACCTTATAGACTAACAGACGTTTTGCAGCATGAGCTTTCGTGGGTGAATATCCACTTCTTCGGATGCAAGTAGTGGAAATTTCCAGGGGCAGGTATATATATGCAAGCAAGAAGCAAGCTAGAGATAACGAGGTTAGTTCAATCAGGGAGGATGAGGCCCTGTTCTAGCAGTAGAGGTGTGAAAACCAAGGGAGGAGAAACTGGTTCTGTAGTTGGCAAGCCATTCACAGTCTTTGTTTAATCCTGAGCTGATGGTGTCAAATTTTCAGATGAACTGAAGCTCAGCAGTTTCTCTTTGAAGTCTGGTCCTGAAGTTTTTTTGCTGTAGGTTGGCCACCTTAAGATCTGCTATTGTGTGGCCAGGGAGGTTGAAGTGTTCTCCTACAGGTTTTTGTATATTGCCATTCCTAATATCTGATTTGTGTCCATTTATCCTTTTCCTTAGAGACTGTCCAGTTTGGCCGATGTACATAGCAGAGGGGCATTGCTGGCATATGATGGCGTATATTACATTGGTGGATGTGCAGGTTAATGAACCAGTGATGGTGTGGCTGATCTGGTTAGGTCCTGTGATGGTGTCGTTGGTGTAGATATGTGGGCAGAGTTGGCATCGAGGTTTGTTGCATGGTTTGGTTCCTGAGCTAGAGTTACTATGGTGTGGTGTGCAGTTACCGGTGAGAATATGCTTCAGGTTGGCAGGTTGTCTGTGGGTGAGGACTGGCCTGCCACCCAAGGCCTGTGAAAGTGTGGGATCATTGTCCAGGATGGGTTGTAGATCCCTGATGATGCGTTGGAGGGGTTTTAGCTGGGGACTGTATGTGATGGCCAGTGGAGTCCTGTTGGTTTCTTTCTTGGGTTTGTCTTGCAGTAGGAGGCTTCTGGGTACACGTCTGGCTCTGTTGATCTGTTTCCTTATTTCCTCATGTGGGTATTGTAGTTTTGAGAATGCTTTGTGGAGATTTTGTAGGAGTTCAGACAGGTGCCTAAGACCAGGCTATAGGAAGTTGCCTAGATCTATTTAGCAATCCAAAATGGGAACCTAATGCCTGGAGTCAACCAGTTTAGGGGCCTATACTGCTTTTCCAGGGAATAAAAGTTTAATTCCCCTCTCTGCCAAATGGGGAGAAAGGATTTGAACAGGGGGCTCTCACCTGTAGAAAAGTGCACAAACCACTGAGCTATGGGATGTTTTTATGTGGGGCTTCCTCAGTCTCTCCTGTTGAAGCTTTTCTACTGTGGCTAAGTAATGAAAGATTGATTGGAGCAGGGGATCTAGACCGAGGGTTTCTCACCCCTCAGGTAGGTGCCCTTACCTCTGGGCTACAGAGTCATTCCCTCTCTCTCCTGCTCCCTCATGACTCCCTCTCAATGACTCTTCCACTGTGAATAAATACTTAAATAGTATTGGTCGAGAGAGAGGGGGAATGACTGTACAGCCTATTGGTTAGGGTACCACATTGGGCCCTGCATGTGAGTTAGGCAGCTGAACACCTGTCTTCCTCTGGTTTGTGAGTCACTCTGGGGCTTAGGTGGGAGATAGGCATCGGGATACCTAGAGTAAGACAGCAGTGTGCATGCTCACAGCAGAAATTTAAGCACTAAGAGAACTTTAACCCTGAACAACTTAGGTGTTGAGTGGATTTACAGGGTTCAGTGGGAGTTTTGTGGATTGCAGTTGAGCGAAAACTGGGATTTAAGTAGCTAAAATGGGGCCATAGCTGGCTCAATACTTTCATGGATCTTAGCCCAAATTCAGCCTCCTTATGTATTAGCAAAGTTTATTGGCATAAGACAGAAAATAGAGAGAAAATAATAAAATAAATGATAGCTAAACAGCGGCAAAATTAAATTAATATTGTTATACATATCCCCAGGGAGGCAATATATTCAGATTACCCAATGTGGATATATTACATATGGCTCAGCAGAAAAATCCTTGATTAAAAGTTTCTAATGCATCTAAATGATTTAGGAACCTAAATCTTACTGATTTTCAATTAAACTTAGGCTTTTACGTGCCTACGTCACTTTTGAAAAAAATGTGCAATAGCTGTTTAAATCACTAATGCTTTGCAATGCAGATTGGAGAAATGCCTAAATACCTTTAGAAATCTGGGCCTGGGTTCATAGTAATTACATAAAGTTCAGTTATTGAATACAATATTACCAGTATCTGGATATCTGGTTTTTAATCTACCAAAAGAACAAGTAAAGGTACCACTGCTTCACCTATCATATTGTCAGCCTATTGAACTTGCTATTGAATTTTAAGCAAGGCTGGAGAATTTTATAACCATTTGTAATTGTGCATGGGAGGGATAAGATTAATAAAATTCCATGCTTTAAGGCATATGATGAGCACAGCAACAAGGATGACCAGATAGTAAGTTTGAAAAATTGGGACAGGGGGTGGAGGGTAATAGTCACCTATATAAGACAAAGCCCCAAATATCGGGTCTGTCCCTATAAAATTGGGACACCTAGTCACCCTAACAGCAACATCATCCAATTGGCTTTGTGAATCACAGGGTTTATCTTCTTCCTCTGAAGCACAAAATATTGGCCACTGCCAGACGGGATAGGATATTGGATTTGATTACTCATTGCGGTCTGATCTAGGTTGGCCAATCCTATGTTCCTACAGAAGTTTATGGAGATTATGTAAAAAGGACCAAACATGGAAAGAATGATGTCATGTAGTTTTTATCAATGGAACAAATCACTTTAGGTGTATATTTTAAATAATAAATTACCATCCAGGTAGGTAATACAAATCCTGACAAAAGTAAAAAGTGAATTTAGGCAAAACTTTCAAATGTGGATGCCTATAGCTTAGTACTTATATTTATATTTTAGCACCCAAAATGATGTGCTTGATTTTCAGAGGTGCAGAGTACCTACAGCTCCCACTCAAATCAAGGAGAAGCACCTCTGAAAATCGGACTCTTTGACCTAACTGAATTTATGAGAGGTTAAGACTGTCCCATAAAGCTGAAGTTTTAAATTCCATTTGAGATTTGAATACATGTTCTATTTTCTCATAAAACTTTTTATCTATGAAACACTGCTGCTGTGGGGGAGAGGGGGAGGGACATGACTCAGTAATGTCATTTGGGTCTGAGCAACAGAATAACATTTAGAAGAGAGCATTTAGCTTGCATACATGCATTCTTAAATCTGTCAGAGGGGGTCATATACTTCCCTCATAAATCTATAATGATAGCACCATTACACATAATCATTTGTGGTTTTCTTTGGTCAGCAAAGAGAAAAGTGAAGAAAGTAAATGAACATATGTACACCAGCAATGTCCACCTTATATATCTTAAGATATCTTGTAAGGGCATATCTAAATATTTCTGTATATTTAAAACAACAGTCTTATTTGACAGGATGATTTCCCAGGCAATAATTTTCCCAGGTAAAAATCAGAATTTTCTTTTTTTATGTAGGGTCCAGAAAGCCAAAAGAGGAAGGAAGCTTCTATTTAAATTCAGTTTGCTAAAGAGATATTGGTGTATAATATGTGAGGCAGAAGAAAGGGGGGAAAGTGGAAAGAGAATTGTCAACTTCAGAAACTTAATTTGAACCCATAGAAATTCTTCCATTACCAAAATTATGGGCCTGATCCTTGGGTTCATGGTAGCTGCATTGCAACACTCCAGTGGTACAAAGTAGCCAGAAAACTGGCCTCATCAACTCTCTGATATTAGATGCATACTGTATTATTCTGGACCTAGTTACCTAGATCTTGACCTTCCTAGCCATATTCCACAAAGTGACATAAACTATGAGGAAAAAATAACATTTCCCTCTATTATTTGCCATTATTTATCCTCCTACAGTATTTAATTTAAATTCAAATTGGTTCTCCCCTTAGAACTGAACTAGAACATGGTTAGCTGACCAGGTTAGATTGAGCTAAACCATATTCAACACCTGATTAAGAAGTGTATGCAAGACCTGCTTCTACCAAAGCCAAGAGCCAAGCTTCACTGTTAACCTAGAGCTACCGCTTATGTCTTAAATTTTTATTTTTCTCCCTTAAATATTTTTGAAGTGAGGCATGTTACCATATACTTAATCATATTTTCTATTAGTGACGAGATTCCAGGTTCAGTGCATCTCTTGTGTAGGTTGCCCCAGCTCAGCGGCATTGCATTTGCCCACCTGATCCAATGAAAGTCACTCCAAAAGTGCCAACCAGGGAACATTCTCTGAGGGTTTTGTAGGGGAGGTGCTGAGGATGGGAGGAAAAGATGCTCTCATTGCAAATTATGCTACCACTTACACCCCTATTTACATTAGTGCTGAATGTGGCCCTTTGATTATTATTATTTTTAAGAAAAAAGGAGTCTGATCAGCTCTACTTTTGAAGAAAGCTTAGTCTCAGTAAATTCTTGAAATTGAATCTCCTTTTCACTCTACCGAAATGCCAAGCCTGTTATTACCTCACTACTTTTTAAAATAGTTCACTTTATTAAGCCCCATCTGTGAAGTGAAAGGGAATATAATTGTTGAAGTAAGCTTCTTCTCACTTGACAGGTTGCAGGTTACAAATTTAATTATCATGACATATACTGACAATTTCATAGGATAATCCTCCGATAGATACTGGGCCACAGCCAACACATGTTAACACATTTTCTTGGTATACTGATTAGAACAGAAACAATATCTTCATTGCCGTGGGCACATTAGAATCAGGACAGACAGTGGTGGTAAGAGAAGGAGGTCGCAACTTTCTTAAAATTAAAGAGAATAAACACAATTTATAGATGTAGGAAATGGATAACTGTTCCTTGCAGACTGCATGCTATCCAGTCTCTCCACACATCATACATTGTTTAGATAACATGGCAATAGGCACATTATAGGCCAAGTAAAAATTAAAACACCTGCACAATGTCCCATCCCCCGACTTCCCCAAAACCTATACCAGTTCCTAGACTGTATTCTTACTAGGCACCTGAGGCCACTCTGACACAGATCATTGTACCAGCAGGACCACCAGTTCTCCCCAGTAAATGTGTACTCATCCCACAGATAACATCAGGTTTGTACCCTGGGGCTGAGATGTTCCCTTGATGGTGAAAGACGATTGTTCCCTTGCCCCCTTAACTTTGTTCCTAGATTAAGGAAACCCAGAACTGAGTGCCCAATTTGACACCATTTTTATTCCCCTCCTCCAAAGGCTACCCACCACCATTTAAAGCTAATCACTCACTAAGCGGCAAGTTTTATTTGGATTGTGTTCCAGGCCCCTAGAGGGGGCACATAAAGGAGTTCTTGGTCCCAAAGAACAAGTGGACTTAACTCTCCTATCAAATTCTGTTCCCAGCACTGTCACTAATTTGCTGGTTTGCCATGAAGATGCCATGTAAATATCTCTGTGCTACAGTTCACCCTCCTGAGAAATGGTGATACTAATACATAGTTCCCACGAGTGTGTGAGGCTTAATTACTTAATGCTTGTGAATTCTCTGAGATCCTTGGTTCAAAGACGTCATATATCAGTGTGAAATATTATTGCTGGTCAGCAAACACACCTACCAAATAGTCTGGGAAAGCATCGAGTAGCTCACTTGTAGCCACACAGTACTCAAATATTTGTCTATTTTTGTAGGCAGAGCAGAGCCCCACCAGAACAAGAATGTGATAATAAACTCATATGCTGTGATATTTATATGGTGCAAATAAACAATATTCTGACATATTTTTGAAGCCAATGGAATAATTGCAAAATGTAGATATTTCCGAGATACCATGGCATAGTTTAAGACTGCTGGATTATTTAGCCCCATCTGACCAAACTACACTCCTTAAACTAATGTCAAGAAAAGAAACATATCAGCTGTAGAATAATTTCTAAATCTTAATAGATTAGGGAAAGTGATGACTTTTGGATGGAGCTGCCTGTGGCTATCGGAGAGGAAAGAAGCCCCAAGAGGGACTGACTTTTGGTAATCTTATATCCGGAAGATGTTCAAACTGTCTGGATCAATATCCTATGGTAAACTGGCAGTCTTTCGGGGTAGGGAGCTCTGTTTTTCTGTTGCTCGTAGCTGCCATGAATTTACTGGAAGCACTGAATCATACTCAATTAGTGGTGCCTTGGGTTATTTTTATATTGTTTTTATGCTTTTATAGTATTTCCTAGTTTTAAAGTACTTACTAGTCTTTCAGATATTTCATTACTATCTGGCACAATGACTTTTCTGTAAGGTATTTTAAATCCAAAGTGAATATCTCTTCAAATATATTTTGACTTAATGTCATATCAAACAAATGTATGGATAATAAACTTTCTTTATATAACTCAGTTAATCAGTTAATGGATTTGCCATTAGCTAGTACATGGAGTTGGCGCTGCACCTAAACTCCACAAAGATAATTAAATTATATCTATTATAATAATTGCACAATTCTTCAAATCAAATTGAAATTTACATTATTTCTACCAGCAGGAAACAGGAAAGTGTTAAATGTTTTAAATAAGTGTCAACTCTCAGTGGAAAACATCTTTGCTTATAGTGTGTTTGTTCACCACATGGTGTAGAGCCTCAGAAGATGCTAGATCAGCAAAACTGAGGAATTTGAAATATAGTGTAAATTCATCTGCCTCCAAGTTCAGCTATGCCAGGTGTAAAAATCCTGAATAGCATCGTGTAACAAATTTAGAATTGGGTATTAAAAATACTTAACCTGCTATTAAAAACTCTAATTATGACCATCAGACTAACCCTCATGCTACTACTTGTCACACAATATATATAATTTTAGTGGAAAAAGACGGTATTTCTGATTGACATTTAATGTACAATACAAGAAAGTTATGGGCCTGAACCTACTCCTACAGAGGTCAATGACAATTTTGCCATTCCCTTTAATTAGAGCAGGATCTGGTTTTATGGTACTGGAGTTTCATTTGCATTAATTAATTAATATAATTAGTAGCAGGGTTGGCCAGAAAATGAGAACTACAGTGTCAAAACATTCTGAGGTTTTGGAATTTGTTTTTCTTCCAGTGCAGAACAAAACCAAGATCTTTATCTTGCTTTTTCATTAACAGAACAACTGACCCCAGAATAACCAATAATATGGTGGAAAGAGCACTCACCTGTGGGACACAGGAGAAACAGATTTAAATTCCTGAGCTGAATCAGGCAGAGCAAGGACTTAAAGTTGGGTCTCCATGTCCCATGTGAGTGCTCTAACCACTGGGCTATTAACTATTATGAGATAGGGTGGTGGTTGTGGTGTCTGTTTGTCTGTCTGTCTCTCTCTCTCTCCAGAAAATCCATCCTAGAGTAAGTCATTTCAATCAATTGGCATTTTCTGACAAAAGTTTTCACCAAAAAGTTCCTGAGTAGCTCCACTTAGGGAGGTACTGGAAAACTTGAAGAAAAAAAGAATCAGCCCTATAGCTCATCAGTTTGGCACTACACATAATACTTTCATTAGCAATAATTGCAATGATAAACTTTTGAGCAGAAATATATGAAATGGATAAGTATGCTTTCAGATACTTGGTTATGAAGTCTCAACATTGCATTTCAGACCCTCCAAGTCATATAGCCCTTTGGTGTTCAAAGGTTACTGGCGAGGAGGAAAACAGTATTTCCTACCCCAGGTTTATATGTTGCAGATGAGTTTTATGCAGGAGAAGCGATAGGAGTCAGTGATGGCTACCTTGTAAGCAGTCTCCTCAGGAAGGCTGAAGACTGATGGGTAAGGAGCCTGAGCGGTCTTCTTAATCCCATAGGTGGTTTCTCCAGGTAATGGTTGAGGTCCACCATTAGGGCAATGTGGGGAAACCTGTACAGATGATGCTTGAACGGAACCTGCTTTATGGCTAGATAGAAGAATCCAGGGTATCAGGCATATTTTGTTGGCATCAAATTCACATTTAAAAATGCAAAAGCCACAGAAGTGGTAATAGAGTCTATCCTGGCAATCTAGCAGCAGTGTCTTGTGTTGGCCTGTGAGGATACAAGTTGGTACTAAAATTCACAAAGTGAGACTTAAGAACTCAAAAGAGTCCTCATATACTCTACCCCACAGAGGAAGGAGCACCAGATTTCTCTCATCTGCAACCATTAATGGCTGGTGCTCAGAATAACACTGACAGGCTCTGATGTGAAACATATGCAGCCCTCTTCAGGAACAAGGGTTATTGTGATGAAGGGTCCAAAGGCAGTGGCGTCTGATGGAGTAAATAGATGATTGCTTTGGATACTCCTTGCCACCTGTGACAGAATGCACCCCTCTAGTCACACCTTACACACTATTGTAATAATCTTCATACAAAGTATGTCTTGTAAGGTATCATCTGAAAACTCATAATTTGCTGGTCATTATTGTCCTGATAAAATATGTGTGGCAACATTGTATGTAAAGTTATAAGATGGCACAGTATGGTGTTATTAACACATGTTCCAAACTGGGGTTGGCAAACAGGTCTATCTCAAACAAAGGAATGTGTGCTCTGCTTAATTTGCATTTAAGCAGTAAACAGAGTCATCAAGCAGGAAGGGAAACAAAAGAAGCTCTAACAGATGAGAAAAAAGCAGCAGGGAACCATCCTCCCTATAAACTTTGTGTCTCCTGGTACCCTGCTGAAAATGTGTTTCAAGAGGGGGACTGAAAGTATTAAAAAAATAGGGACAAACACTCCAAGGCACCTCCTCTCTGTCTCCCAGCTAGGGTGACCAGACAGCAAATGTGAAAAATCGAGACAGGCGGTGGGGAGTAAAAGGAGTCTATATAAGAAAAAGACCCAAAAATCGGGACTGTCCCTATAAAATTGGGACATATGGTCACCCTACTCCCAGCCCATCACATTCACTGGACCTGAAACAACAACGGATGCATCGGTTGGATTCTGGGAGAAGGGGTCCTGACCTAGGAAGTTTAATCAATAAGATGGATGAAAGCATGTGGTGAGAAAACTTTGCTTTGAATTTAACATAGTTTAAGTTAAGCATAAGTTGTGTTTTATCTTTATTTTTCTTCTAACCATTTCTGACTTTTATGCCTCATTATTTGTACTTACTTAAAATTTCTCTCTTTACAGGTAATAAACTTGTTTGATTGTTTTATCTAATCCATATTGTGTTTAAATTGAAGTGTTTGGGAAACTCTATTTGGGGTGGCAAGTTGTGTGAATATTATTTCTGTTAAAGAAATAGCAGACTTTATATAAACTTGTATTGTCCACGTGAAGGCTGGGCCGTACAGGACAAACATTTCTGGGGGAAAATCTAAGACAGGGAGTGTGGTGGGGTATAACCCAGGCTGGTGAGAGCCAGAGTGTAACCTAAGGGTATGTCTACACTGGCAAGTTTCTGCACAACAAGTTATACCACTTTTATTAAAGCTCTGGAATTAAACCACTGTTGCGTGTCCACACTGTGATCCTTGTGCCGGTGAAGCGCATCCACATTAGCAGCTCTTGCAACGGCAAAGAGAGCAGTGCATTTTGGTAGCTATTCCACTGTGCAACTGGTCGCAGGGTGCTTTGGGAAGGGTTTGCAATGCCTCGTAGGGCAGGCACAGCATCACATGATGCAGGTTTTCCGATCCCATTGTTCCATGGGCATCATACTACATTGCCAGCTGGTTTTCAACTGAAGCAGGGGGGGCAGAGTGTGTGATGGGGAGTGTGTGTGTGTATGGAGGGGGGAGAGAGACAGTGTGTTTACAGTTTGGGGGAACAGAGAGTGTGTCAGCATGCTGTCTTGTAAGTTCAGAAAGTGGCAGGAAGTAACCAGTCCTAAGGCAAGGGGAGGGGTAAACCCCGACATCAGCCCCTGCCTCCCTTCCCAGCTCTCTGCACAGCAATCTCTCTCTCACTGGGTACGTCTACACTACGGGACTATTCCAAATTTGCATAAACCGGTTTTGTAAAACAGATTTTATAAAATCGAGTGAGCGCGGCCACACTAAACACATTAAATCGGTGGTGTGCGTCCATGGTCCGAGGCTAGCGTCGATTTCTGGAGCGTTGCACTGTGGGTAGCTATCCCGTAGCTATCCCATAGTTCCCGCAGCCTCCCCCGCCCCTTGGCATTTCCGGGTTGAGATCCCAGTGCCTGATGGGGCAAAAATCATTGTCGCGGGTGGTTCTGGGTACAGCCTCACCCCTCCCTCCCTGAGCAGCAGACAACCGTTTCGCGCCTTTTTTGCTTGGTGAACTGTGCAGACGCCATAGCACAGCAAGCATGGACCCTGCTCAGCTCAATACTGCAATCGTGAATGTTTTAAACACCTCGCGCACTCTCGTGCAGTCTATGGTGAACCAGGACCTTCAATCCGAGGCGAGGAGGCGGCGGATACGGCAGCGCGGCGATGACAGTGATGAGGACGTAGACATAGAATTCTCTCAAACCGCGGGCCCCTGCGCTTTGGAGATCCTGATGGTAATGGGGCAGATTCTATCCATTGAACGCCGATTTTGGGCCCGGGAAACAAGCACTGGCTGGTGGGACCGCATTGTGTTGCAGGTGTGGGACGATTCCCAGTGGCTGCGAAACTTTCGCATGTGTAAGGGCACTTTCATGGAACTTTGTGACTTGCTTGCCCCTGCCCTGAAATGCCAGAATACCAAGATGAGAGCAGCCCTCACAGTAGAGAAGCGAGTGGCGATAGCCCTGTGGAAGCTTGCAACGCCAGACAGCTACCGGTCAGTCGGGAATCAATTTGGAGTTGGAAAATCTACTGTGGGGGCTGCTGTGATGCAAGTAGCCAAAGCAATCACTAAGCTACTGCTACGAAAGGTTGTGACTCTGGGAAACGTGCAGGCCATAGTGGATGGCTTTGCTGCACTGGGATTCACTAACTGTGGGGGGGCGATAGATGGAACCCATATCCCTATCTTGGCACCGCAGCGCCAGGGCACCCAGTACATAAACCGGAAGGGGTACTTTTCAATGGTGCTGCAAGCACTGGTAGATCACAAGGGACGTTTCACAAACATCCACGTGGGATGGCCAGGGAGGGTTCATGACGCTCGCGTCTTCAGAAGCACTACTCTGTTTAAACGGCTGCAGCAAGGGAATTACTTCCCAGACCAGAAAATAACAGTTGGGGATGTTGAAATGCCTGTCGTTATTCTGGGGGACCCAGCCTACCCCTTGATGCCATGGCTCATGAAGCCATACACAGGCAGCCTGGACAGTGGTCAGGATCTGTTCAATTACAGGCTGAGCAAGTGCAGAATGGTGGTGGAATGTGCATTTGGCCGTTTAAAGGCGCGCTGGCGGACATTACTGACTCGCTCAGACCTCAGCCAAACCAATGTCCCCTATGTTATTACTGCTTGCTGTATTCTCCACAATCTCTGTGAGAGTAAGGGGGAGACCTTTATGGCGGGGTGGGAGGCTGAGGCAAATCACCTGGCCGCTGATTACGCGCAGCCAGACACCAGGGAGATTAGAAGAGCACACCAGGAAGCGGTGCGCATCAGAGAAGCTTTGAAAACGAGCTTCATCAATGGCCAGGGTACAGTGTGACTGCTGTGTTTGTTGATGAACACCCAACCCCCTTGATTGACTCAGTCCCTGTAAGCAACTCCCCCTCCCCCTTCGAGTACAGCTTACTTATGCAAATAAAGTCACTCTCATTTAAAAAGCATGAATTCTTTATTGATTCATTATAAAAAGAGGGAGAGAAGTAAGGGTGTGGTTTGGGAGGAGGATAGGAGGGATGGAGAAGGCCATTAAAAAAAATTCACAGTAACGACATCCTTCTGGTTGGGCTGTCCACGGGGGTGGAGTGGGCGGGTGCACGGAGCCTCCCCCCACGCGTTCTTACACGTCTGGGTGAGGAGGATGTGGAACATGGTGAGGGTTGAGGGTGGTTATACAGGGGCTGCAGCGGCACTCTGTGATCCTGCTGCCGTTCCTGAAGCTCCACAAGACGCCGGAGCATGTCAGTTTGATCACGCAGCAGCCCCAGAGTTGCATCCCGCCACCGCTGATCTTCCTGCCGCCACCGCTGATTTTCCTGCCGGTCTTCCTGCCGCCACCTCTCATCTCGATTGTCCCTCCTGTCCTCACGTTCATCCCTCCTGTCCTCACGTTCACTGGCCTCTTTCCTGTAATTTGATACCACGTCCTTCCACTCATTCAGATGAGCTCTTTCATTGCGTGTAACTTCCATAATATCTGAGAACATCTCATCTCGTGTCTTCTTTTTCCTCCGCCTTATCTGTGCTAGCCTTTGGGATGGAGGAGGGATGGTTGAAAAATTTGCAGCTGCATGAGGGAGATAAATATTTAGAAAGATACATTTTACAGAACAATGGTTATACTCTTTCACAGTGAACAGCACTATTCACCTAGCACATGTGATTTCCCTACAAGGTCGCATTTTTCATCTTAATAGTGAGTGCTTGCAGCTCTGGAGTTACAGATCTCACAGACACAGGTCCAGGCATCAGAATTCAGCTTGCATGCGGCCATGGTAAGCCACTGTCTTTCGGCTTCTGTAGTGATTTACCCCTCCCCCCCAACGCATGGCTAATACCACGCTAGCTCCCTGCTAATCAACAACCTTCCCACCCCCCCACCCACTGCGTGTCTGGTAGCTTGGGGAAGATCGCCGGTGACCAAACACAGAAAAGATCATCGGCATTTCACTCCTCCCCTCCCCCCGCTTCGCTACGTGCAGGAAAGTTTTTTTTTAAGCTGATGCAGTCCACGAACCCAGTAGAAAAATGGCCACCCCCCTTACTTAAATTCCTGATTTTTAACCAGGTTATCCTGAACGATATCACTTTGCTGAGGATAACAGAACAAGATAAAGAGCGGATGCTTCTTGAATGCCAGCAGTCACCGGGACCATACGCTGCTATGCTTTGCCACGCAATGATACCTGATTACTTGCTACATGCATGGCGTGGTAAAGTGTCCTACCATGGTGGGCGGAACAAGGCTGCCTTGCCCAGAAACCTTCTGCAAAGGCTTCTGGAGTACCTACAGGAGCGCTTCATCGAGATGTCCCTGGAGGATTTCCTCTCAATCCCCGGACATGTTAACAAACTTTTCTAAGTAACTATACTGTCTGCGAATGCATCCCAAGTCCTCAGGGCAAATCAATCATTAAAAAAGGCTTGCTTAAAAAACAATGTTTGCTATTTGCAAAGGTACACTCACCAGAGCTCCCTTCCATGGCGTCATTGTCTGGGATAGTGGCTGGGAGGACGGTAATTCCGTCAGGGTGATAAAAAGCTCCTGGCTGCTGGGGCTCACGGAGTGCTGTGTGCTTTCTGCTAGGTCTTCCTCCTCTTCTTCATCTTCATCTTCTCCGTCTGCATAATCCTCAGCCATGGCAGAGATTACAACCCCCACCTCGGAATCCACGATCAGGGGTGGGGTACTTGTGGCGCAGCCCCCTAAAATTGCATGCAGCTCAGCATAGAAGCGGCATGTTTTTCGACCTGACCCGGACCTTCCGTTTGCTTCTTTGGTTTTCTGGTAGGCTTGTCTGAGCTCCTTAACTTTCACTCTGCACTGCACTGAGTCCCTGCTGTGGCCTTTATCCGTCATAGCCTTAGAAATTCTTTCAAATACTTTTTCATTTCGTCTTTTGGAACGCAGTTCTGTTAGCACTGAATCCTCTCCCCAGATAGCGATCAGATCCAGTACCTCCCGTGCAGTCCATGCTGGGGCTCTTTTACGATTCTCAGGAGACTGCATTGTTAACTGTGCTGATGAGCTGTGCGTGGTCACCTGTGCTCTCCACGCTGGGGAAGGAGGAAATGAATTTCAAAACTTCGCGGGGCTTTTCCTGTCTACCTGGCCAGTGCATCCGAGTTCAGAATGCTGTCCAGAGCGGTCACTGGTGCACTGTGGGATACCGCCCGGAGGCCAATACCGTCGATCAGCGGCCACACTAACCCTAATCCGATATGGTAATACCGATACTAGCGTTACTCCTCTCGTTAGGGAGGAGTACAGAAACCGGTTTAAAGAGCCATTAAAATCGATATAAGGTGCCTCCTAGTGTGGACGGTTGTGGCGTTAAATCGGTTTTACGCTCCTAAAACCGATTTAAACGCCTAGTGTAGACCAGGCTACACACACACACCTGCCTTTGTGTTCAACAGCATGAGCATTCCATATTAATAGTTTGCTTTGTGTCCTGGAGCAGATCAGCACGTAAGGGCTGTCAGAAACAGAGCTTTGAAAGGGGAGGGGCGCATGTCTCCAGCCAGCCAAGTTCAAGACAATGAGCAGAACGGCCACTTGAGAGATTACAGGACACTTCCGGAGGCCAATGACTGCATTCTGCTCTGTAATGTTTTTTACATTGCCTTACAGGGCTGGACCCTCTGCGCTGTAAGGCTTACGACTCTTGTTGAGGTGGGTTTTTTGCAACGCTGCAACTGAGGAGTTTCTGCGCACTAAGTGGCTTGGCAGTGTGTACACCTCGGGATTTACACCGCAGAAAGCTGCTTTACTGCACAGTATCTTGCCAGTGTAGACAAGACCTAAGTGTGACTACTAGGCTGCAATTACACACAAACATTCAGGGTGGAGCTTGCATGCTGGAAGGGTGTTTGTGAGTGGCTCAGGTGGGAACTCCTTCAGCAAAGCATCATAAGGCACCCAAGACTGCAGGGCAAGGATGGCAGAGCTGCTCATTAGCCTAGATTGTACCCAGGTATGTCACACCATGCAAAAGGAAGCTGTCAACAAAGATAATAAAACTGGGGAAGAAGGATGGTCCTTAGGCTTTGGGCACTAGTCCAGGACATGGAAGACCTAGGTTCAATTTTTTGCTCCGCTACACACTTCCTATGTGACCTTGGCAAATCACTTAGACTCTCTGGGCATCAGTTCTCCATCTGTAAAATGGAGATAATAGCATTTCCTATCTTACAGGGGCGTTCTGAGGATAAATACATTCAGGATTGTGAGATGCTCACATGCTACAGTGCTGGGGGGCATATACATGGAATGTATATGTATATAATAGCATATATAAGAGAAACTAGAAAACCTGTCTGTCATGGTTTATTTAAGTATTTGCATTTTCCTTTACAAGACAGATAAAAGTTACTCTGTATTCAGAGCTTTTAATTAAATTGAAAAGATACAAAAAGGTGACATGATGTTGGTTTTGGCAACTGTTTGCTCTTTTGTTAGTATATTGCCATGAATAAGTCTGAATACTTTTAGCACCCTTGAGTACACTATAGTTTATGGACATTACACTAGAAATACTTGCTGAGAAAAGCTATTTTATTAATTGAGTAGACTCACTGTAAACCACGTGACATCCCAGAAGACACTTTATAAATAAACTGTATCTGCATCAAGAATTTTCCATGGTTCCCTATTTTACACAGTAATAATTCACAGTTTAAACTGAACCCTCTGAAATGAAGTTTCACTATATAGCATTTTAATAAAACAGAAATGAATACAATTTCTGCAGGAGACAATGAATGCTTCTTACTCTGCATGGTATTTTATACATCCATGTACCACTTAAAAGAAGGTAACTGATGATATTCCTGTTGTAAAGTAAAGAGGACTGCACTGCATGAAACAAATATATACATCTGTCTCACTTTGATCAGAATCCTATTTAGGTGGGTTTGAAGTAGACTTTCATTTATATGTTTCCCAGTAACAATGTTGAACTCAGACAGCAAAAGTGGCTACTTCATTTGAATATTATGATGGTTTTCTGATTTGTTGCTGCTTACAGCAATCGCACTAGAGCAGCAAATAAAAAAAATCAGAAAACGCAGAAATGAAACATGCTAGTATTGAGCACACAGAGATGAAAAACACTAAGCTTCTCTTCTTATTTATTTGCCCTTGAATTTGACACCATCCACTTTAAACCAAACCAAAGTGACCTCCCTTTCCCCCTGAAAACAGAAAGATATAGCATTACACAGGAATTATTTTGTAATTCTGGAAATCACTCCCCCCCCCCCCCCATGCATATACATGGCTACTGCTTCTTGTGCAATTTGGGGATGAGGCTTTGGCAACTTTAAAAGGGGATTGCCCTTCTGTACTGTGGAAAACAGAAGAGATTAGCAAAAAAGAATACATAATTAGGAGCGTGACAATAGCCTTTCCTTAGGAGGTTTGTTACTAGTGTAATTACTTTGTTTCCAAAATACATTTTAAAACAAAATTGAAATGTTCTGGTGCATCATAGGTGAGAAAGATATAAAAATTACAATAACATTTTACAATTGTATTAAAGGAGGCTTACATTTGCTTCATGCTTCATTTTACCTTTTGAAGTATAGGGATGTTAAGGATAATCTTCCTTGTTTTTTCTGGAGAATCTGCTGATGTGCTGTGGATTCACAAACCACAAGGATGTTGAAAATCTCCTCATTACTCCACAATATTCATTGGATATTTAATATAGGGGCTAAAAGAAAAGTTACATGAGACACTGAATTTCTGATTTGGGGGTCGAGGCAGGAATCAAACAGAACCTTCTCCGACCCATTCACCTACTTAAAAAAAATATTTTCAAGCTAACTTTATACATCATGAAAGAAGGGCATAAGCACAGTTTTTCTTTCATTGGTGGGTCACTTTGAAGGTGGCAAAGAGCAAAGGCCTAGATAAAAGCAGGAGCAACTATACCCATTATGGGCTGAATCTTGCACCTTTTAACACAATTAACACAATTAACCCCATACTTCAGTGGAATTACTTGGAAGAGTAAAATGAGCATGATAGGGCTGTATGTGATTTCTGGTAAGTTTATCTTTGGCTTGATTGTGTAGTACTTAGGAAGACAAAATGCCCACTGACATCTATAAATGTTTTATCTGTGCTGAAACTAACTACTGGGACTTCATCCTTCTCCTTGAATCAACCAAGCTGGAAAACTCTTTCAAGGCAGCATTGCAATGGAACTCCCATGAGAGCTTTCTTGTGTGAAGTTTATTTTAAAAGGGGCCATACTTGAGCTTGGTGTTGACATATAGAGTACTTAATCCTGCTGACATGGTGGGAAATGAATCAGGCATAAACATACCTGTACATCCATTTGTTTGGGCAGGTAGTAAAAATAAAAATCAAAGGGAAATATGTTCCCATATGATACCCCTTTCCCTGTAGACTGCACCTTGATGTGGTGGGAAAGCTTGAATGTTCCAATAATCCCAAGAGCTATGCCAGTAGGAGTTTTAACTCCTGGTAGGGCCACCTACTCCAGACAAGTCAAATGATAGGGATCAGATGAAAAGCAGTCCACCGGTCCCCCAGGTTGGGGTTTGAGTGATAGGCCAACAGCCTAGTCTCATAAACAACTTTAGTTATAGAAACACAACAAGCTAGCCATTTCAGCAAGCAGCATGATCAACAGGGATGGAAGAGCTTTGTACATGTGCTAAGTGATGTTGGATGGTGCAGGAAGTATTCAGATTCAGACATGTTACCCAACGTTCACTGAACAACAGTTACAGTTATTGAACACAAGCATACTATGTTATATTTTTGATCATATAAATACCACTCCTTTTCCAGAAATGTTTTGGCATAAGTAAGTAATGATGAAATATGGACTTATTTGGAAAGGTAAAAACAATAGTGAATATAGAACCAGCCCAAATGCCTCAGTCATTTATCAAAATGTAGCCTGTAGTAAGTGATCTAAGATATAGGTCTCACCCTTTTTCTAACCTGGGCCTTCCTGGAGTCCCCATCCCTTTTAGCAATATGGGAAGGGAAGAGTGGTCATAACAGTTGGAAATAATTTCCCTAATAAGTTTATTAAGGTTTACCATGACTCAGTTTCCACACAACCATTCTTTTATTAGTTCAAAGGCCACCTGGTGTTGGTTATATTCAAACTACAAAAACAAACATACATATGTCTATTCTCTAAACCCTAGCAAACACATAGTTATAAGCACTGGTCAAAATACATACTACAGATTTGGGCCCAAGAGATGCCCTCCCATCATGGCATAACTCCAAAGGGGTAGAGAAAAGCTTGACGGAAAAAAAAACTGTAAATTTTTGCCTTTTTATAAACTGTAGCAAACATGTGATGTCATTGCTGGTTATTAGACCTTAGATAAAGTCAGCTGAAGCAGTTTAGGGCTACACTCTGCTGTCTTCAAGCTTTCCCCCCTGACTACCGGACTAAATATTTCAAACCACTTATTAACGTTTTCTTTATTTCTATTGTTTAGCCCAAATCTTAAATAACACTGGTAATTCCAGAATCACTACAAGTTTACCACAAACAATTTTTCTTTCTTATGATTTCATTCTTTTTAATCACATGCTTTGGACCTATCACTGACACTAAAAATCCAAACTCAATTTAAAACCATAGTTCACTCTGCCCTTATGTGGGCTTATACTCCTACAATAACCCTCTGACTCCTGTTAGGAATCCTTTTGGGATTTGTGATCCTGAAGCTGAGAACTCATATCATGTCCATTGACAGAAGAATTCAGAGCAAGCCAATACTGATCAGTGAAGTATTCAATAAGGGCAGAGCCACATTCACCAAGAAAAGACCTTGCATTTTCTCTGAGTTCAAACAAGCAATTAAACCATTGCCACATGAAAGTCGATAAACTTTGGTGTGGAAGAGAAGCTGGTGATGTTGAGCACCCACTTCTTCACATAAAATAGCAGATGCATGCATTATTATTAACAGGGCCGGTATTATTAACAGGGCGGTCGCCTAGGGTGCTAGGATTTGGGGGGTGCCATTTTCTTCGGCAGCGTCCGCAGCGGCCAGATCTTCGGCCGCCCCGATCGTCACCAGCATTTAGGCGGAGGGAGCTGAGGTAGGGGAGCGTGGGGAGGGCTGCCTGCAGCAAGTAAAGGGGGGGCACAGAACGCAGGGGAACTCCCACCCCAGCTCACCCCCGCCCCGCCTCCTCCCCGAGCACGCCGTGGCTGCTTCACTTCTCCCGCCTCCCAGGCTTGCGGCGCCAATCAGCTTAGGCGCCACAAGCCTGGGAGGCGGGAGAAGTGAAGCAGCGACAGTGTGCTCGGGGTAGAGATGGAGCAGGGGTGAGCTGGGGCGGGGGGGGGCCTCAGGGCGGAGGGGGGAGCTGCCACTGGGGGAGGCGCCTCAGGGCGGGGGCGCGGGGGGGGAGGGTGCAAGGTGGAAGTTTTGCCTAGGGCGCAAAACATCCTTGCACCGGCCCTGATTATTAATTAGTACTAGCATGACACCTAGGAGTCGTAGTCATGGACCAGAACCCCATTGTGCTAGGCTCTGTTCAAACATAGAAGATAAGCCCAAGTGGGCTTCCCTTTAGCAAAGTAACTAACTTTGCAGCTTTTATGCAGTCTCATCAAGCACCTTTCAGTTCCATTAGCATTCTCTTTGCCACCAAAGCACCCACTGAATAGTGTGTCCAAATGGCTTGGGATGCAATGGACTGGATTCTGTTCACGAGGCCACGCTGTTTCCTTGTCAGGTTCAGGGACTATCAGTACAAATACCAATACAGTTATGCCAATGCAACCCAGCTGCACAAACTCATTTTGCAAAACTTCAGGAATGTTTTTCTTCTGTAGCATGTCCATCAGGGGACAACGAAATACAAAGTCATCCTGTATGGATGGTTCTCAACTATACTGGAAAAATATTAGGCAGAAGATGACATCTAGAGTTTCAACCAGTTGTAGTATGAAGTATCAACTCTTCTGCATACTTTTACATGGCTATTCTCAACAGGGGCGGCTCTAGAAATCAGGCTGCCCCAAGCAGCGCGGTGCGCTGCGCCGCCCTTCCCCGGTCCTGTGGCGGGTCCCCTCTTCCCGCGGCTCCGGTTAAGCTCCCGCAGGCATGCCTGCGGCAGGTCAACCGGAGCCCGGGACGAGCGGACCTGCCGCAGGCATGACTGCGACGGGTGCCGTGGTCCCGCGGCTCCGGTTGACCTGCCGCAGTCATGCCTGCGGGAGCTCAACCGGAGCCGCGGGACGAGCGCCCCCTCCGAAGTGATGCCTGCGGCAGGTCCACTCATCCCGGGGCTCCGGTGGACCTCCCGCAGGCATGACTGCGGCAGGTCCGCCGGCCCAGCCTCCCGCCCTCCCCGGCGGCAGGGGACGCCCCCTACATTTTGCCGCCCTAGGCACCAGCTTGTTTTGCTGGTGCCTAGAGCCGCCCCTGATTCTCAACCATCTGAAGTGATATCATGAATTTGTCAGCTAATTGCAATGCTGGAGTGGAACAACTATGCCTCACTGGCAGCAGCAGATCTAACAGAGCATTATTTATATCAGAGGCAAAGGCAATGGATGCAATCAATGTTTCCTCAAGTATATGAGGGTTGTTAGCTTTTGCTATATGCAGTGATACCACATCTAATGTACGGGGGGCTTTCCAGGTTACAGTACTGTCATTTATTAAAACAATTTTCTGAATTTGTAAACCCATAAGCTTTTATGGGTTTCTTCTGTAAAGATGGACGTGGTTTGGTCTCTAAATGGCTCAGTGGTCCTTCCTTTCAGTGGCTGTACACACTCCCCAGAATCCTTTGCCAACTTCTACAGGAGCTCTTTTAAAGTATCAAGGTAGCTGACAAGCTGCTTTAGTTTGAATCCAGCAGAGGAGAAAGACAGAATGCAAGCACTGAATGCATAGAAGGAAAAAATACAGTGATCACAGCCACCCCGCTGCCAGCCTCGATGAAACAGTGTTGGGAGCACGTACTATACTCCAATTAACTTTATCTTAAGGAGTAAGCTGGAAAACAAGAGGCAGTTACAGGCAGGGCCTAACTCCTGCACTATTGAAAAACAAAGATATAGGTGCCTGGCTGCAGAAAAATGGCAAAATTCCATGGAAAAAATGCTGAATACCATGACACATTGGAAAATAGCAAAGTCCAGGGTTGCAGAAGGCACGGGACCTTGATTGAGATGAAAGGAGATATTCACACTTCCTAGACTGATTATTTCAGGCTGACTGCAGCCTTAGGCAGGCATTATGGCATTAGTTTACACTGATTTCACATTTTGGAGCATCTTTCTGCAATTATAAGGATTAGAAACTTTTTTTTTAAACCAAAAAGGCAAGAGGGAGGGTGGTTACTCCACTAAAACTTGTTTGAGATCCCCACGAGGTCACAACCTATATGCTGAGAACCCCTTATTAGCCAAAGTCCATCTTCCATGATGCACAAAGCTGTGGAATCCTCGGAAAATGGGTTGAAGTGGCTCTGAACCCAGATATGTTTCACTGAAGGCCTGGATCTGTTTTGCATCATGTTGCCTATCGGGAATATTTAAAAATTAGTAAACTAAGGATAATTCATGAAATCAGCAAAGCACAAATGAGCCTGGGTCACAATTCTTGCCAAAAAAAATTATTGAAAAATAAGCCACTTCTGTCGTAGGCTGATCATAAGCGCAGTGTCAGCCAGCGAAAGGATATTGCAGGAAGAAAGTCTGTGGAAGGACAAGAGTATCTCGAATTCGGGGGAGAGATGCAAAGGACAGAAAATAATAAAAGGTAATTTATTTTTGTCTACTTTATTCCCTGAAATTTAGGCAAAACTCATACAATGGCAAAACATATGGAATAAATTACCAGGAAAAGTGATCTCAAAACAAACTACATTGTAGTTCAAGTGCCATGCTCAGCTTCTGTCTGGAGAAGAAAGGAACAGAGTGGTAAAGTCAACAAAAGAAAGTGGGATTAAGATTAATCCAATAAGGGCAAACACATTAGACTGGATTTCCCTTTCCTATTTTTTATATCCTTATGTCAACTTCCCAAAATCTGCACATCTGAAATGTGTCCACTAACGTAAGCACAAATAGTTATTCTCACCACTGTAGAAAAATTAACAAAGCACAAATATTCCTATGGCAGAAGAGTAATAGGTACTTATTAACCATCAACACAAATATATAAAGGTAAGATCCATATATAAACATGATTTTATTTTGAAATTAGAAGATTAAAGTCACTGTGCAACATTAGACAGGCCAGTTACTTAACTGGTTGTGCTTCAGTCAAGCTGGCTATAAAACCAGGTAGTAAAGCTGTACAGCTCTGAAAACCAGATGCAACTGAAATGAGCTGTCTCGTGTAATTAAAGAGGGGGAAACCACTACAATAATACTGAGTCCAATCCCCCAAGTGCAGAGAAGTACATTCTTGGCAATCAGGCTTTGATCCTGCAAGGTCTCAGACACACACGTTCTTGGCTTTAAGTAGTCCCATTGAAATGGTAGTGGTGATAGGAGGATCTTGTTCCTGCAAATGTCTAGCCCAATTTTGAACGCACAAACTATTGAGAGAAGCATCTGAATGTGGGGCTGAAATAAAGAGGGAACCTCTAGGACAGCGGTTCTCAACTAGGGGTACACATACCCCCAAGAATACTTCCAGGGGTGTATCTCATCCAGCTATTTGCCTACTTTTACAAAAGGCTACATAAAAAGCACTAGCAAAGTCAGTACAAACTACAATTTCATACAGATAATGACTTATTTCACAGACTGTTCTACGTTAGGGATGTAAATATTATTTAAAAAGTTAACCGTTTAACTATTAAAATTATATCATTTAAACGGTTAACCGATTAAAGGGAGAGGGGCTGGGGTTGAGTTCGGCTGGCTGGCTGGTGTGACTGGGGCTGTTCTGTCTGTCTGGCATGGCTGGGGCTGTTCTGTCTGTCTGGCATGGCTGGGGCTGATCCACCTAGTCTGCTGAGGTTGGTGCGGTGGCAGGCTGGTGTGGGGCTGCTGGCTTTGGCAGCAGGGTCATCCCTATGGGGGTGCGGGCCGCAGGACAAATTAGCTCCTGCCAGCTTGGGGAACCCTTCTGCATCAGTGGCTGTGCAAAGCCCCCGTCCCGTGGGTCCAGAAGCCGGGACAGGGGTTGTGTATTCCCATAGCTCCTGTACCTATGAATTCTGGGACCTACTGCACTGGCCAATCACACCGGTCTGCAGGGCTCCACAAAGCACGGGGCCCAGAGCGGTTGCCCCGATTCGCCCTACCCAAGGGACGGCTCCAATTGGCGGGATGGCCGGCCTGCACGGGGCTGTTGGGATTGTGACAGGCAGCCAGCCTGAGGGTTAACAGTTAAGGTGGGTTAACCAGTAAGACTAATGCTTACCAGTTAACAGTTTATATCCCTACTCTATGTACTATACACTGAAATGGTAAAATCAGAAAGATATTTTTTCTGTAATAATGTGCTGTGACACTTGTATTTTTATGTCTGATTTTGTAAGCAAGTAGTTTCTAACTGAGGAGGGGGTACGCAAGACTCATCAGGGCTTGGCTACACTTACAAATTTGCAGCGCTGCAGCAGGGTGTGAAAACACACCCTCTGCAGCGCTGCAAATTGCGGCGCTACAAAGCGCCAGTGTAGTCAAAGCCCCAGCTCTGGGAGCCGCGCTCCCAGCGCTGCCCGTTATTCCCCACAGGGAGGTGAAGTACGGACAGCGCTGGGAGAGTTTTCTCCCAGCGCTGGCGCTTTGACTACACTTAGCGCTTCAAAGCGCTGCCGCGGCAGCGCTTTGAAATGCAAGTGTAGCCAAAGCCAGTCTCCTGAAAGGGGTACAGTAGCCTGGAAAGGTTGAGAGCCACTGGTCTAGGATTTGTAAAAGCAGCAGAGTCCTATAGCACCTTATAGACTAACACAGGTATTGGAGCATTGGTCTAGGATTGTGCCGAAGGTCAGAATAGTTGTTCTCTTCCTCCCTCTCAGCAGAGATGTCTGTGCACCCCCCATCCAGCACAGAGCGTGAAGGGAGAGTGAAGAAATGTAGGTTACGATTTGGGTCAGTCTCTGTCCCGCCCCCTTGCACCCTGCTCCTGCCTCTCTGCCCCCACCTGCCTCCCCCCTTGCACCTGTTCCTCTCTCCCTGCCCGCCCCCACCTCCCTCTTCCCCTGCCCGCTCATTCCTCCCCCCTCCCCCACCGCGTTTCTATCCTTCTCGCCCCGGCCCCCTGCCCTGGGCGCGGCTAAACGAGCGCGCTCAGACTCGGCCTCGCGGGACGCCCGTTACAGCCGGGGCGGGGCACTGTGACGCAAGGCGGTGGACCTGAGCAACGCTATGAACGGGGCGGGGAGAGGGAGCGGAAACAACGAACCAATCAGCGAGGGAAGCCCCGTCCCAGCGGGCAGCAGGCCAATGAATCGGCTTGGGCGCCATCTTTGATTCAGGTAGCGGGGTGCGGGGCGGCTCGTCCGCTCAGGCCTCTTTGAACGTCATGCCCACATTAAAAATGGAGGGAGTTGTGGTCACGTGATAGGGACCACGCCGGCTCCACTTGGGGCTGTGCTAAGCGGCGGGAGCCTAGCAGCGGCTGTAACACCACAACCCTGAGCCTGACCGAGGCAGAGGCGCATGCGCGGCCGGACTGACGCGGAGGGGAGGGGAAGAGGAGAGTAGCGAGTAGCTCCGCCTCCTCTTGCTCCTGAGGTTTCAATGACTTCCCCCTGCTGAGCCCGGGGGCGGGGCTGTCACTTCCTCCCTCCTGGGTCCGAGCCCGGCAGCTGCCCCCTGCCCTCCCCCCTCAGCATGCGCAGCCCACCCGCCCTGCCCGAGGACGTCGTCAGCCTCCTGGCAGGTAACCCGGGAGGGGGCTCCCAGGGGCTGGGGGGGGCGTCTGAGAAGGAGTATGGAGGGGGGGGGCTGGGGTAGGGGAGCAGGCATGGGGGTCTGGCGTGGGAAGGAGGGGAGGGGAGGTAGGGCGCGGGCAGGGAGGGTGGCAGCTGCACCTCAGGGAATGGTGGGTTATTTTGCATTTATTAGATGGATTGATTCGTTTCTGTACTTGGTTCTCACCACACACTTTCAGTGTAGCGCTTGTAGCAGGGGTGAGTGTTGGTGATTGGAAGGGGACAGTAAAGAACTGGGTGGAGAGTAGTGGTGCAGGTGGCTGGGTGGTAAGAATCTGTGATGCCAAAGAATGGTTTTTGTATTTGTAAGATTTAAAAAAAATCTTTATTGTACGGGCTCGTACTGTTTCTGAAAGTAGCTTCTCATTTAATGGTGAAGAGGCAACTCTTAATTTGTGCAGTTTTAGAATCTTTTCCTTCCCCATTATTTTTTCTGTATTTAAAGTCCCCACCGCAGGCTCTATTTACTTAGACTTTGATTATGCTCTTAAAAAAACCCAAAACCTATCTGCTTTCTATTTCAGTATATTTGAAATGAGGAAGGACAGGCCTGCTTCTTACTTCCTTGGTCTCTCACACGCAATATATACTCTATCTACATATTATGAGGTTCTATTTTTACATATTATTTGCTTAGATTATATTTACAAATAATATTCAACTAACAGGTACATGCATGTGTCTCTGCACACTTTCCTGCAACTGCTCAGTAATGTGCTTTCACTTATTTTGGAGAGTGAAATTAGGGGTGAGACTTTTCTTCAGTCTTCATGCCAGTTTTGATGCCTGGCCTCTTTGCTGAAACTGACAAGGTTACTAACAGTGTTGTAGCTGTGTTGGTCCCAGGACCTGAACAGATCTGTGAAAGCTCCTCTTTGGGCAGGTCTGCCCTACCACTTAAGTTACTCTGACTTCATAGAATCATAGATGTTCCTCGGGGGGTTAACCTCCCCCTGAGCCACACAAATTTTGTGCTGTCCATACCGTGTTATGACGGTAGGAGAGTCTCTCCCACTGATATAGCTTATGATTCTTGCCGAGGTGAAGTAATTTTGCCAATGAGAGAGTGCTCACCAGATGCACTGTAGTTGCGCAGCTGCATTGTAGCGCTGTATGTTAGACTTGCCCTTTGTTGCCAACAGAAGTCGGTCCAATAGAAGATGTTACATCACCCTCCTTGTCTTGCTAAGGATACCATTGGTGATGTAAAAACCTGTCCACCAATTGAGGGCTTATATTGGAATGAATGGATAGTAAAACGGCCATCATGTGACCAACATTTGGTCACTACTGACCCCGGCTGAATCCTAACCAGTGAGTTGAAAGGCACCTCATCCAAATCTTTGAGGAACATAGTTGGTCTAGAGCAGAGGTGGGGAACCTACGGCCTGGAGGCCAGATCTGGCCCACTGCTTCATTTCACGGCTCGCGGCAAGCCTCCGTGCCGTGGCCCAGAAGCCCCAAGCTTCAGCGGCTGTCCCCCCCCCCCATGGTGCTGGAGCTGCAAGCACCATCTTGCTGCGTTGCAGGGGGAAGCTAGGCCGTTAAAAGTCCGGTCAGCTCTGCGCAGCTCCCGGACGCTACCAGCACGTCCCTGCAGCCCCTAGGAGCAGGGGCGATAAGGGAAGTTCTGCGCACTGCCCCCAACCCCATCGCCAGCTCTGAAGCTCCCATTGCCCAGGAACTGCAGCCAATAGGCGCTGCGGTGGTAGCTCCTGCAAGTGTGGGAAGCATGCACCATGCAGAGCCCCCTGGCCTCTCCGTCTAGGGGCCAGACATGGCACCTGCTACTGGGAGCAGCAGAGCCCCGGCAGGCAGGGAGCCTGCCTTAGCCCCACTACGCCACTGACCGGGAGCCACCAAGGTAAGCGCTGCCCAGCTGGAGCCCAGACCCCCAACCGACTGCTCCAGGTCCGAACCTCTTCCTGCACCCTAATTCCCTCCACACACTCCCACCTGCATCCCAACCCCCTGCTCTGGGTCAGAACCCCCTCCAGCACCCTAACTCCCTCCCAGACCCTGCAGCCCCACCCCCCTGTCCAAGCCCTAAGCGTTCTCTCGCATCCAAACTCCCTTCCGGAGCCGGCACCCCAATCCCCTGCCCAGGTCTGAGCCTCCTCCTGCATGCCAAGCCTCTTGGCCATAGCCCCGATCCCCCTCCTGCACCCCAAATCCCTCATCCCCAGCCCCACCCCGGAGCCTGCACCCCGAGCTGGAGCCATCACCCCTTCCCACACCCCTGCCCCAGCCCAGAGCCCCATCCCGCACCCTGAACCCCTTATCTCTGGTCCCATCCCACAGCCTAGGGGAAGCCCCAAGCCTCCACAACCCCCCAGGGCTGTGTGTGGCCTATGACTGTTTTTTCTGTGGGTCAGTGGGCCTGATAGAAAAAAGGTTCCCCACCTCTGGTCTAGAGATCCCTTTTGACAGTTTACTTGTCCCAAAACCAATAAAACAGAAAAATGTATTAGTTCAGGGGAAAACAATATAGTCCTAGATCACCTGGCTTAATTTAAATGTTACTGTGTTGGTGCATCACATATTGTTTCAATAAAATGTGAGAGAGATTATGGTGTGGCTATGCAGGTGTTTATATTTATATAGACATGATGAAGTGTGATTGACTACTAAAGAATACTTTCTCACCACAAAAGTGACCAGCAATTGTATACATAAAAGAGGCTTTAAAACATCTAAAATTTAAAGAAAGTAGTTTGAGGCATGCTTTATTTTGTTATGCGTAAGATTTACACTAGTGCACTTGATTTCCCTTTTTTTGCAGCACTAAATAGCTTATTGTTACTGATTTGGGGTAAGTTATACATCTCAAAACTCAGGATTTTTTATTTTGTTTTGGAAAAAGTGTGTGATAGACTGCTGCAAAATCTACTTCAGTATGAGTGGTTAAAGCACTGGAAAACTTGGCTTCTGTTCCTGGTTGTGCCACAGACTTCCACGTGACCTTGGAGAAGACACTTAGACCGCATTCTTCAAATTCTGGTGCCTAAAGCTAGGCACTTAAAGCCACACGTGGGCATCTGAAGAAATGGCCTGAATTTCACAGGGACAGTACTTACATCTCCCACTAAACTTAGTTTTAGTTCAGTACCTCTTAAAATAAGGCTACTTATTTAGATGCTTAATTTTAAGGAGGCAGGTTTGCAAAGTAGACTCAGAAAGGTTAAGGCTATGTGGTGTCTGAGTGTAATTAACATTTGTAAAAAATGTTGGCCTAGAACTCCTTCTGCAGTAAAATCCTCTGGAGGAAGGAAATCTCTATGTAATTACGTTGTAATATCAGGAGCAGGTTTGTGATTCCCCCCCCATCCCAAAGGAATAGGCTGCAGACTCCAAACCTGGCAAATTTTTAGGGATCCACAAGGTTCTAGCGTTCTGCAGGAGACCTCATGGAAGTTCTTTGCCTCTGGCACCCTGTAGCTTCCACCCTGGTGAAGCGCTGCTGGGAACTGTGCTTGACATGGCTGCCCATGAGATCTCTAAGGGGATCTATGCAGATTAAATAGTCTGAGTAAGTATTATTTCTTCTAATAATGTGGATCCTTCCCCACCTCCCATCTTATTTAGTATCCACTCTCCCCCAGCACAGACTGCTCGAAAAGGCCTCTATAAGGCTCAATGAGGTAGTGCTGCAGTGGCAGCTGAGGCCTTTCATGTACAGGCTGGGGGACAGCTGTACATGGAGGGTCTCATTGATTACAGTGACTGTGAAATGCAAAGTTGACTATCGATAAATACCTATTTAGTCTGTAAAATACCCTTGGGTTACAGTTCTTCTAGGGTGAAGTGAAGCTGTACTCTTTACAAGTACTATCTTCAGTAAACAAGTTTAATGAAGAAGTGGTGTGTTTTTAAACTTTTCTTAAAATAGTTTTTTAAAATTTACTACAACAAGAATATCGACATCTTTAAGTTACAGTGGAAGTCATATTTACAGTTTAATACACCAACCCCAGTTCACACTTTGGTTTATCAGAGTACTTGAGGGAAAAGCATATTTAACACTTGTTGCTCTCCTAGCTCTTTTTGAGCATAATAAAACATGTATAGAGTTGAGAGACTGTTCTGTAGGTTAGACAGGATACTTAAGAATTCTGGGAGAGAAAGGGGTGAGTAATAACAGATATTGTCTAGTTAACCCTTACAGACATGTCTGTCCTTTTGAATTGGGGTGGGGATAAAAAGCCTTGAGGGCATCTGTGCTATTCAGTTGAAAACATCACTACTGTACATTTTTTCTAGAAAATAGGATAGCTTATTTAACAATCCAGCTGTCACAGGGCAAGCACATCCATCCCCTTTTGGGTCAGGGTGAGGGTTATTTCCCCACAGCTGAATCTTGGCAATCACCTTTGTTTTGGTACAGTGTGGCCTAGGGTAAGTCAATATGACTGCCCTCTCTCAGGGCTGTGTGGCCTAGTGGCCAGCCAGGGGAGTTGGCCACCACCTGGGAGTGGGTGGCAGCCAGGTAGGGGGACCCAGGCCCTCCCTGCTCCACCAGGTCCCAGGTCAGGGACCTGGCAGTGGCAAGTGTGCTCACTACTGGGTCAGCAGGGGACTCCATCCAAAACACACTGACACCACCCAACACAATGACTAGTGCACTGTGCTACTTCCTACTCTGTCGCTCGTGCAGTCGTCCCAGCATCTCCAAGTTCTTTGGGCTCTTCAGCCTGAGTGGCTCTCAGCAGCTCCATTACTCCTTGGGCATCTGCAGGAGCTTGGGCGTTCACCTGGGTTTCAGCACCCAGGGCCTCAGCATTTCCCAGTCTGGAGCTCACCACATACATCCACCCTCCTCAGCAGTCCACCCTGAATGAGCTGGTCTGCTCCCTTTTATATCTGGTCTCCAGCTGGAACATGACCTCCTTGGCCCAAAGGGTGGCATTAACCCTGGCAGTACCAGTGCAGGGCAAGCATGCTCCGCCACACCAACAAATACTTCATACAGGTCATATACAAAAAAGCTGTGTTAAAAGTTATTTAAGTTGCAAAGTCGATAGTTAAGCACTTTGAAAATTAGGAAATACCAGTGCTGAGATGGCACAAGCCATCTCTATTCACCCCCTCATACACCCGATTGTGTGCTTTATGGCAGTGCTTCTCAAAGTCGGTCTGCTGCTTGTTCAGGGAAAGCCCCTGGTCGTCTGGGCCGGTTTGTTTACTTGCCACGTCCGCAGGTTCGGCAGATCGCGGCTCCCACTGGCTGTGGTTTGCCGCTCCAGGCCAATGGGGGCTGCGGGAAGCGGCGTGGGCCAAGGGATGTGCTGGCCACCCTTCCCGCAGCCCCCATTGGCCTGGAGTGGCGAACCGCGGCCAGTGGGAGCTGCAGTTGGTCAACCTGCGGACGTGGCAGGTAAACAAACTGGCCCGGACTGCCAGGGGCTTTCCCTGAACAAGCAGCGGACTGGCTTTGAGAAGCACTGCTTTATGGTACTGTCTTTAATTATATGATCATGCACTAATTTTTTTTTTTCCACAGGACACTAGCCTCATTCTCTACACTGCCTAGGCAGTACTTGAGAGAAGAGGCAGCTGTTCAGTATTTTTATCTTCATTAAATTAGTAACTCCTACCTTATTTACTGCACATCATCCAAAGTCTGCAATGCATTATTCATTTCGTCTTGGCCTTTTCTGTGGTGCTTATTAATGTTGTATTTAAGTGGCTCACAAATACTGATGAATTCATCTCTGTATCATCTCCATTTTACACATGGGGAAACTGAGAAAGAAACATGTCTGAGGCCACACACTAAATCAGTAGAGAGCCAGGGTTCGAATGCAAGACCCTCTGTCTCCAAACCATGTATTTGTTTCTCCAGATCAAGCTGCCTTACTGTCAGAGAGGTACTTCCATTGACGTCAGTTGCAGTTGTGACTGCTTAGCACTTCTGTATATCAGACCCCAGGTGAGAGAAACACAATTAGGGACTGACTACTTATGAACAGTTCAGGCTGTATAAATTGCAAAACAGCACATAGAGTTCCTATTGCAGAGCCAGCATAGAACTGAGTTCTCCTGACTGGCGTTCATTTGCTTTAACCACGGGACCATTCTTTCCCCCTCCCCAGTCGTCTCTAGCCTCATTTTCTACACACTTCTTCCAACTTCTGCAACAAAGAAAGAGGATCCTACAAACTTTCTCATTCACTTCATAACCCTGATTGAATTGTACAGTGTACATTCATCCTGTACACTCAATAAGTCAGGGGTCCCTTGGAAAAACAGTACATAATTATGTAATTAAAGATTGTCATAATGCATACACACAAGGGGAATGAATTAAGTTGCATGGGCAACTTTATTTCCTAACTTTTGAATGCTTGGCTTTGCAACCTAAATAACTTTCTCTTTTTTCAGTGGAAAAAGATTTAAAAAAATTCTATTGTGAGCAACTGTACGACCTGTGCCATCATGTATTATTGGTAGGGTTTAACACTGAACCTTCAGCACTGAAGCACAGCGTGAGCTACAGGAATGATTATACATGGGTTGGAAGCAGGAGAAAGCTGTTTCTGTGAAGTAGGAGGAAGGGCCACTGTGGCAATGTGCTTGTTGCAGGAGGTGGCCGGGGGGAGCCCAGTCCAAACGTCTTTCTCTCTTCTTTATCCTGTGTGTGTATGTGGTGGTGGTGGTGAGCTCTTTACCTATGTGGTGCCCTCACAGGGGCAGATATGGGTGGGTGGGGCCATGCTCTGTGTCCATAAGGGGAGGCAGGGCCCAGTCTAGTGCTCTCTCTCTCCCCTTCCTTCTTCACTCTGGGAGGTGGGGGGAAATCTTTGTGCCTAGGTGGTGCCCCCAGAAGAGGGATGGGCCACTGGGGGCAGGATTTGTTGAGGGGAGCCCAGCAGGCCATCTCTTCTTCCCTCTCTTGGGGAAGTTGTCCGCTCCTGGGGTTCCCAGTGCAGTATCAGCTGGTGCTGCTGTTTCTGTGGCAATGTGGACCTGGTCTTAGACTGGAATATTCATGTTCAACTATTATTTTGCTATGTTGCCAAAATCGTGCTGACTATGCAAACTATGCAGAAAGGAAATTACAGTTTTTAAACATTTATTTTTCAGCTAAATTTTAACAGAATTCCCTGAGATGAAAGAAAAGGCATTTCTCTAGCACCGAGACTTTTTCTTCCTGATTAATGTCAAAAGACATATGCAAACGATGGAGGTGTTAAAACATCCCTAAAATAGTCAAATGTTTCCTAATGAAAACTGTTAGGCAACTGAAATATAGAACTTGCTACCAGATTCCTTATAATTTAGGGTCATGGTCCTCATTGGAAGCATGATGGGACTTTATAATACATTTTGCATAAAGAATGACATTTGCTTCATCGTTGACCCCATATTAGTGGAAAGAGATTTTATTTTCTCATAACTCTTTGATTCACATTCCATAAACTTTGGCTTCTGCTTAATCCAGAAGTTGTTTTGAAGGTGTCTGCAGCTGTTAATATGTATTTAAATAGTACTGGAGTGGGACTGGAAACAGTGAGGTAGAAATAGCCTCCAGTGACTTGAAACATTGTTCAAATTGTGTCTGCCATAAATTTGAGAATAAGTGTCATATGAGTGATAAAAATGGCATAGACTATTTTTTATACACTCATTACTCACACTCCACGTTAATTGAAAAAGACAAACCATCTTTATCATCTGACTAAGTTTACGTTTCTTTTCTAATCATATGTCAACAAACCACAATAGATGCAGTATAATGTGGCATATCGTGTAAATCTTAGGTTAATCCTTAAGATTGTTTACTGTAGCTCATTTGGAATCATGTTGTAAACTGCTCTTGATTTGTATTAGTGTGCTTCAGTCATCTCTAACCGGTGCGAGGTGTGGAGAAGAAAATGTTCCAATCCCCGTATGGTGAGATTAGAACTTTGTCCTGAACGTAATTTATCTGAAATGTCCTAGGTGTTTGATTTCAGTTGAGGATCTGAGCAATCTAGGTGTACTTTTGCTCTGTAAATCATTGAAGGGAATTGCTGATTGTTTATTTTATCAATAAATTCATTTTTTGTTGGTAGTAATATAGAAAGATGGTCTTGCTTATGGTAGTTTTAAGATACAACTGGACTGCCCATAAAAGATTCTTTGTGGCAAAAGAAAGGTCTAAATACTTGTCAGCCTATACCAATGCACTGTTTTCGGCTAGCTGTCTTACAGTTGCAAGTCTGTCTTCGTTTTTCTTTTATAACAGATATTTTGTAGCTGTAGAAATACAAATGTAAATCAAAACATGACAAGTAGCATGTTCAATGTGATCCAATATTTATTTAGCAAACTCTGGGAAGAAATTTTCCAAACCATCCAGTGGTCTTCCTTTTGATGGAAAAGAGCTAAGGTTGCATGCATTGCAGATTGTGATTTATAGCACAAATGGACAGGCAGCTACAGAGGTTATTGCCTGATAGGGAATAGGTCTAAAGACAATTTATCAGTAGATTTCTTTGCAAATTCTGAAGTCAGCTTGGTTAATTGCTTCCTAAAAGTAGACCTAGTACTGCTAAGAGATACTGTGGCTGTCCATTTGAAGCTGGTCATACTTCCACAGTATATTTCCTATAATATGCTTACTTCAGGTACAGCAGATATTTACTCTATTTAGTAATATGCAATGCAAACAGCTACATTGGGTTTGGAATGATTGATAAAATGCTGTATCATTGCAGAGCTGAAAGCTAGGCTGCAGAAGCATGTTCAGATGGCCATTTTTTGTTGTTTGTAAATTTTTATATTTTCCCTTTTGTATAGTTTTCTTAGCTGAATCCTGAAAAGCCTTATGTGAGTAGCCTTCATGCACAAGAATAGTCCTGTTGTCCTCATAAAGCATAAGACATTGACCACTCACTAGAATGAGGTTCTGAGAGATTGGGCCTTCTGTTTGTTTTCTGCCACCAGAATCTGGAAAATTCCCAAAGTTGTCTGTGTAGATACACTGAAATATTGTGATGCCCAAGTCCTTGCTGTATGTTTATATTGATAATTGCAAACCAAAATAACTCTGACTTAAACATTTCTACACAAAGAATAGATGTAAAATATAAACAAAATAATAATGTCTGTTAAAATTGTGATTGGTTATACCTAATGGAAATCAAATTTTAAACTAAATAAACCATTTGATTAATTACCTATGAGTTAGTACCATATTTTAGTCCTCTGTCTTTTTTTTTCTATCAGTTTGTCTTTTTTTGACAGCAATTTGTTAATCAGATCTTATCAGATCTTTCAGTTCTGCATCTACCATTCATTTCAGCATGAAAATAATTTTTCTCTAGAGTACTTCAGACAAGGTTAAGATAATTAAATATAAACAGTAGCAAAACAAACACTGTTATTAACATTATTTCAGGGCTTGTATGTTAACTTTTTTTAGATAACTTTGGTGTGGAATAGTTTCTCCATGTCTATTCATCTTTGTAATTATAGTGCTAAATATAAACTGTCAGCAGAGGAACTCTGGCTCTTTTTGCTGCAGAAATATGGATTATGTAGCATGTGCATACTTCTTGCCCTCTAGTCTGTCAGTGTGTGATAGAACCAATCAAAATGTGTGAGAATAATGACTGAAAAGGCCAACAGCTATGTTTTGCTCCATGTCTCACTGTAACTGACAAATTATAATTGTTTTACTATAAAACCTGTTTTAATAGGCGTTCTCACTGTTTTGAATTAAACTGGTTGTTTTAAAAAGAAAGATGGATAAACAGAAATGCCTTCAGGTACATCCACAAGGAACTCCCACATGTGTCTGCAGCAGGGTTTGAATCCAGAACCTTCAGATTCTCACTACACACCTCTAATTAGGGTTGCCAACTTTCTAATTGCACAAAAACAAACACTGTAGCCTCGCCCCTTCCCCGAGGCCCTGTCCCCCACTCACTACATTCCCCCTTCCTAGTTGGCTTGCTCTCCCCCACTCTCACTTGCTTTCACTGGGCGGGGGCTGGAGTGCAGGAGGGGGGTGAGGGGTCTGTCTGGGGGTATGGGCTCTGGAGTGGGGCTGGGGATGAGGGGTTCAGGGTGTGGGAGGGCACTGCGGGTTGAGGTGCAGAGGGGGTGAGTGCTCTGTTTGGGGGTGCGGGCTCTGGGGTGTAGCCAGGGATGAGGTGTTTGGGGTGCAGGGGGAGCTCTAGCCTGGGGGATGGGGCACAGGGTTCAAGGTGTGGGAGGGGGCTCTGGCCTGTGGTTGGGGTGCAGGGGGGGTAGGGCTTCATCTGGGGATGCAGGCTCTGGGGTGGGGCTGAGGGGCTTGGGGTGCAGGAGGTGGCTCTGGGTTGGGGGGGCTCAGGGCTGGGGCAGGGGGTTGGGGCTCGGGGTTGGGGTGCGGGCTTACCTCCGGCGGTTCCCGGTCAGCGGTGCAGAATGCTTCCTGCTGGTCCTGGCTCTGCGCTTTGCCCTGGAAGTGGCCAGCAGGTCCGGCCCCTAGGCAGAGGTGCAGCAGGGTGGCTCCGCGCGCTGCTCTCTCCTACAGTCACCATCCCCACAGCTCCCATTGGCTGTGGTTCCTGGCCAAGGGGAATGTGGTGCCGGTGCTCGGGGCCGGGCAGCGCACAAAGCCGTGGCCCCCCCACCTAGCAGCCAGACCTGCTGGCTGCTTCCGGGGCGCAGCGTGGAGCCAGTATAGGTAGGGACTAGCCTGCCTTAGTTCCACAGCACCGCCAACCAGACTTTTAATGGTCTAGTCGGCGGTGCTGACCAGAGCCACCAGGGTCCCTTTTCGACTGGGTGCTCCAGTTGAAAACCAGACACCTAGTCACCCCACCTCTAATGTTTGAGTTAAAGATATCCTTTGAGTGGACCAGATTTTTGAGGGATATGGTGCATACTTTATCACTGGATTACATAGCTGTTTTCCTCACAACAGTAGAATGTTGGTGGTCAGGATTTCAGGAATCTATTCCTGCCCTTGGGAAGGGAGAATGAACTAGTGGTTAGAGTAGCAGTTACAAGCACTGGCTCATTCAGTCCAAGAGGCAATATGGTGAAGTGAGTGAGACTTGCATCTGTCATCTTAGAGATCTGACTTCTATTCCCAGTTCCAACACAAATGATTTCGAGCAAAACATCTCCGTTAGGTTTATTATGGAATGGGGGAATCAGAGGGTGCTCTGGCTAGCTGGCCCTAATGTGCTGCCTAGGCCTGTGAGGAGAGGGGCTGGAGCTTTGCCTATGGTGGCAGATTGTGTTGAATGGCCTCTGGGGAGAATGATACTTGCTTCCCTCCTAAATGTAGGGGTATGAAGCCTTGTTCAGTAATAAAGACTATGAAGTGCATAGAAATACAAACAACAGTGACTAGAAGAGATGAGCTTAGATTTCAGGGCTTCCTGGATCCCAGCCCAGAGCACTTTACTCTAGGCTACACAGGTGTTCTGCAGGGGACTCTATCTCTTGTGTGTCTGCATCACATTGCCTGCCTTTGTGGAGCTGTGCAACAAAGGAAGATTTGACCAAAATGCAGAACATTCTACATAATGAGAGAGACAAGGAGGGTGAGGTAATACCTTTTATTGGACCAACTTCTCTTGGTGAGAGAGACAAGCTTTTGATCTTACACAGAGCTCTTCTTCTGGTCTGGGGAATGTACTCAGAGTGTCTGAGTGAAATACAAGGTGGAACAGATTGTTTAGCATAAGTAGTTAACTCATAACAGTACTTTACTAAACAATCTGTTCCACCTTGTATTTAGCTGTGACACTGAGTACATTTCCCAGGCCTGAAAAAGAGCTCTATGTTAGCTTGAAAGCTTGTCTCTCTCATCAACAGAATTTGGTCCAATAAAAGATATTACCTTACCCACCTTGTCTCTCTAATATACTGAAACCAACACGGTTACAACACTGGTTGTAATCATGGGCAGCTGAAAGGTCTGAGTATGCGTTAATTTTTTTAATATGCTATAGTGTGATACTGGCATTGAAATTTAGCATGCGTAAGATTTCTGCCTTAGCATCCTAGTAGAGAGAGTTGGAATTTTTGTTTTGCACTTGATAGAGCATTTGTTTGCCAGCTCTGTCCGCAAATATTAACAGCAATACTAAGGAAGACTTGTATTTGTTAGAAACTATAGGATGTTGTGCCAAAATATGGTTTGAGTTGACTCTCTTCCGAAGAAGTGAGCTGTAACCCACGAAAGCTTATGCTGAAATAAATTTGTTAGTCTCTAAGGTGCCACAAGTACTCCTGTTCTTTTCTCTTCTGAAGCTCTTCTAAATGCAACTTAATTTTTCTTCTGTGCATAAGAAGGTGAACAATGATGTAGGTGAATAGTATCTACTGTGGTATCTTAGCTTACCTTGAAAGCCCACAGGAGGGAGAGATCTATATTCCCATTGGGAAGGATCTCTCTTCCATGTCACTGCTGTTTTCACTAAACAACAGATTTATCACAATTTCATTGACTTTTTGCGAAATCTCACAATAGAATAGATGGTACATCCATTTCTGCATTGCTTCTATAGTATTTGGAGGTTGCAAGCTTTATTTTCATCTCTGCTTTCACATTCAAAGTTCGTTCAAACAGGATGCATTATATCCACAGTACAGACATTGGTCTCCAACACAGTTTGGGTACACTGCATATCCTAAGCCATAAGTAGGGTTGCCAATTTTCTAATTTCTGAAAACTGGACACTACAACAGTAGCACTGGACTTCCCCCTGCCCTGCCTATTCCCCGAGGCCCCGTCCCGGCTCACCTCTTCCCTCGAGGTCCCACCCCAATTGCTCATTGCTCTTCCCCTCCCCCATCGCTCCTTCCTCTCACCCTCCCTACCTTCCAAGATCGGCTCCCACGAGAGGAGGTAGGAGGCAGCCCTGGCTAATGACCCGGTGCCTTCCACCCACCTATAGTAACTAGACTTTTAGTGTCTGCTCCGTACATCTGACTGGACACTGAACAGGTCCCCTTTCGACTGGACTTTCCTGTCGAAAACTGGACTCCTGGCAACCCTAGCCATAAGTGATGTTTGTTGCTCAGCAGGGCCGGTGCAACCATTTAGGCAAACTAGGCGGCCGCCTAGGGCGCCTAGTGGTTGGGGGCGCCTAAAAGTCCCCTCAGGCGAGGAGGTGGAGTGGAGGTGAGCTGGGTGGGGGGGCGCACGAGGAGGGCTGCCCGCAGTAACGGGGGGGGGCGCACAGGGGAACAGCTCCCCACCCCAGCTTACCTCCACTCTGCCTCCTCCGCTGAGCACACAGCCCAGCTCTAAGTCTCCTCCAATCAGCGCCGCAAGCCTGGGCGGGGAGGAGAATTAGAGCAGCGCCGGCGTGCTCAGTGGAGGAGGCGGAGCCGATGTGAGCTGGGGCAGGCTCCCCAGGCAGGATTAGCTGCAGTGTGGGGGTTGGGGGGGGGAGTCTCCCCAGGCAGGGTTAGCTGCCACGGGGGGACGGGGGGGAGTCTCCCCAGGCAGGGTTAGCTGCTGGGGTGGGGGGGGAGTCTCCCCAGGCAGGGTTAGCTGCCATGGGGGGACGGGGGAGAGTCTCCCCGGGTGGGGTTAGCTGCCGTGGGGGGACGGAGGGGAGAGGGGTTAGCTGTCGCGGTCAGGGGGGTGTAGCTGCTGCGAGGGGGGGGGCTCCCCGGGTGGGGGGGCTGAGTTAGCTGCCGTGGGGGGGGCGGGGTTAGCTGGGTGGGGGGTGCAAGGTGGAAGTTTCGCCTAGGGTGCAAAACTTCCTTGCACCGGCCCTGTTGCTCAGTAATTTCAGCACTGTCAGACAGTGACTTGGATGATGGTATTTTTGCTTGGGTTTGGAATTCAACAAGAAGTAAGGTGGCCTGCAAAGTTTAGTTGGAGGCTGCAAAGGGCTAGTGCTGTAATGAATTAGATGAAGGGTTTAAAGTTACAATGTAAACATCACTTTCTGTTTATAAAAGTGACCAGTGACATTGGGCTTTTGCATATTGCTGTCTGAATAGCACTTCAAAGCTACTAACTTGTTGAGTAAATATATAAAAGGCAAAGGGTTCACCAAGCCCATTTCTTCCCTCCCCTGCACACAGCAGAACCTTTGGGGTTTGATCCTGAGAATTGCTGAACACTTGCTGCTCCTGTTTGAAGTCATTGGCTATTTTGTTGCTGCCTTCAGTAGGAACAGGATCAGGCCCATTGACTTCATGGGAATCTACCTCAGGACAGCTTCCCAACTGCACTTCAGAGCAAGAGGGGCAGGATCCTTGGGGCTTGTGAAAGGGTACAGATTCTAGGGCAAAGTGCTGCCCAAGTTTCTGTGGGTGGGCCTGGAGGATTTGCAACTACATTAACTCACTGGCCCTTTGTTTCTGCCCTTGTGCAGACAGTAGCACTTCTGGAGTGAGACTTCAGCTACTCTAAGGGCTGCTCTGCTACATGTGATTGGAGGGACACTCTCTTCACTTCCGGGTGAAAAGCACTTGTTCAGATCTCCAAAAACCTTGCAGGTTCAAGATTGTGCCACATATTGCATGATGATAGCAATCTAATCCAAATCTCCTAAAAACGTTTTGGTAATTTTTTTTTTAAATAAAGAATTGCATGGCTACATTTGTTGATGTAGTGGCTAAACTAGTTTTTGAAGGCAACTACATCAAAAGGCATGGCTTAATTTGTTCTGTTGCAGCACAAAATGCAAAGTGGATCATGCTTAGTTTTAAACTTGTCTTCATAATGAAAACTTAAAATAAGCAATTAAATACTCGTTAGGGAATTTAAATACGAAGTTGTATTTGAAAATAACTTGAAGTAGAATATTTGCTTTACATTCTGCAACTAACTCCCTTATATACCAAAAATGCTCCAACCTTAAACCTGCTTTATGTGAGCCATATAAGAGTATTAAAATGAGTGATCTATCATCTTATGGGCTAAATTCTTACTTCAGTTACATGCATGCAGTGCTGTTCATTTAAGTGGAGTAGCACGTGTGTAAGTGGTGGGGAAGAACTTGGCTCTCTTTGTGTATACTGAAAATCTGGTAAATTTTTAACATAGCAAGTGCTGTTTGAATTTAGTAACTTTCAGGTTAGACATATAGGTCAAGTTCTGGTGTGATATAAATAGCTCTTCCATAGCAGCTGTGATTATGGAAATCTGTGAAATACTAAGCACTAAAACAATGCTAAGCCTCTTCATTGACACTCTATTATACCCACAAACCACTTATATTATGGCTGTTGGAATACCGTGTGAGGTGTTTTTCAGTTTGAATCCTTATGTTGGTTGACCTTGCTATCCCGACAGTGTAGTTTGTTACTACATGTAGGTGTTTGGGATGCTTCCAGTGAAATTGCATTGAAAGTCCGGATTATCTAGTCCTGGTGCAATGTCACTGGAACTTTTGAGCACAATCATTCAGGAGTAGAGACTGCATAATGGCCGCTGAAGTGGATGGGAGTTTAACCCAAGGAAGAATGGCAGGATTAGGTCTATTAGGCTGTAGTTAATTCAGCATGCAAATAAAATATTGTAAACTTACTGTTTTTCTCATGCCTTTTTCAGTATGAAATAACATACTCATTTTGAAAACAAGAAAGAATAGGGAAATGGGTATTAATTTTGAATGATCAAACCTCTTTAGTTGGAGTGGGACAAAATTCTCACACAACCAAAACAATATTGTTTTTAAACAGTTAATTTCTAAATGATATCAGTTTCTTTTGCTTTAAGAATAAAAAAGTATATTGCAGCTCATAACTTGGGCCCTGATTCTGCAAGTGTACAGATGCTGTAAGCACATGAGTAGTTCTGTTGACTGCAATAGGGTTATTCAGTTATGTAACATTACGCGCCTATGTAACTGTTTGCAGGAGCGGGCCTTGGATATCAAGTATTAGCCCAATATGGGGTACAATGGCAATGTATAAACATCTGCAAATTGAATTTATAAGGAACCAGCAACTGATCCATACCAGTAGTGACTTCATCTGGTTCTGCTATAATGTTGTAAATGACTCAGCCACTTTTTGAAATTTAAACTTATAAAATAACATGAATGTAACCTATGCACAAAAGCTGTTTATTCTTTTAGCTGTATACCATAAGTGGTACAATGTATTGGCCATAGCACCAAGGTTTATCTTGTGTAATACTTGCTCATTTAATGATGCCAGATGTCGAAACAGTATTTGCTGTGCTAAACATAAGTAGAGCAGAGAACAAATGTATCCAGTTTTTAGAATCTGAAATATTTCAACCATGTTATACATCAAGCAGATAAAATAGGTTTCTTCATAAGTGATAATATCAGAACAATCCAACATGGGGATATTTGTCTTCAGAAGATTATCACTTTTTCCCTTATAATGTGTAACCCTTTTTTTCCCCCCCAACCCCCATGGTCTAGATGTTGACACATTTATATCTGATACGCTCAAAGGAGAAAATTTATCCAAGAGAGCAAAAGAAAAAAAGGATGCCCTTATTAAGAAGATAAAAGAAGTCAAGGCTAAGTAAGTCATCTTTACTGTTTTAATTTTATTTGTAAACGCTTGTTGCTCTTTTGAGAACTACTCTGTTTTAACAAAGAGTTTTATATGGCTACTTTGCAAAGGGATCTACATGGGTGAATTAGATTGAATCCCCACAGGATTCAATTTTTCAGTGGGGAATGTGGGCAGAAGGTGTCTGCCTGTGTGGATTCCTTTGTGGGATCAGGGCTTTGGTTCTTGGCCCAGGACCTATCTTCCTCTGACTAATGAGTTCTTTAAAACTTAAAAACAGTAATATTGGAAGAACTTGTCCAGGATGCTTGTTGCGGTTGCATGATTATTTTCATTGGGCCAGATTCTCAGCTGATGTAAGCTGGCATAACTCTGTCCACTGACTTCAACATCTGTTTGTTTTAACCTATTCTCTCATTAGCCCTGTTTATGCTAGGAAGTTTAACCATTGCTGAAAATAGTTTTAAGCAACAAGTTCCTTTAAACTGCTATTGAAAACTGTTAAGTGCAGCATAGACCAGACAAAGCTGTCTTCTTAATGTTGTTTCAGAGAGTATAGTTCAAGACTTAGTTCCACCCTCTAACTTCAGTCAAACTACCTGGGTGAGGAAGATTTGGCCTTAGTTTTACACATATTGGGGGAAAAAAAATCTGTTCTGCAGTATGTTGTATCTTAAATTAGGATATGTTCTGGCACTCGTTATTCTTCTCCTCTTCAGCCTCTCCACAGCTTTTTTTCACAGTGATTGCTCCTTCCTTCTTGATATTCATCCTTGGCTCTCATGTCACACTCCTTTACAATGTCAGTGATAGTATAACTAAGTGGTGACAGTATACTCAGTGCTATTCTAATGAGGAAGATGTAGAACCGGCCCCCAAATGTTTATAATCTAAAGGTTCTACTACCTCTCTGTTCATTTAATGTTTCTTTTGGTAGGTGGTCCTCTTCCCCTCTTCCACTTTCCATGGGGGTCCCCCAGGGCTCTGTCCTAGATTCTGGCCCTTCTTTCTCTACAACTCATTCCGGGGTGATTTCATTAGCTGTGTTTCTAGGATGACTCTCCACTCTTGACTTCTTTCCTCCCATTCAGTCCTACATCTCTACTCCTCTCTGTCTTCTCCTGAGTGTCTTATCATGAACTGAAACTCGGCATGCTGAAACTGAACTCCTCTGGTGAAATCCTGACCCCAATTACAGTAAACAGGAGCTTTGCCATTGACTTCAGTGGGGCCAAGATTTCAGCCCTTATCTTTATTTCCAAATTCTCCCATTTCCACCTTTATCACTGCTAACGCCACCCATCTTATTATCACCCATGCCCCAAAATGTGCATCTGTTAGTCACCTTTGATTTCTCCAACCGGTTCTACTCATCCAGACATTGCTATTTTCTACACAATGTTTCTTAGATCTAGCCTTTTATCTCTGCTTGCATTTCTAAGTCTCTCACACAGGGCCTCCTGGATTCTCATTTTCATTGCTTTTAACCATCGCCTCAATGGGTTTCCTGACACTTGCACCACCCCTTCTGGTCCATACAAAATGCAGCTGTTAAGATCATCTTACTTACCAGTCATTCTGATCAACTCCCCTTTTTACACCTACTCAAATAAATTCAAGCTTCCTGAGATTTCAGTTAAAGCCATACATAACAATAACCTTTCCTTACTTATTTACCTTGCATCTTATTGTGTCTGTGCACCCTGCAACTGTTTTGTTCACGTATGTTGCCAGGATCGTAGCTTTGGGGGACATGGCAATGCATGTAGTTTTCACCACAGCAAGTAGTATCCCTCAGTATAAGAGGTATAGTAGTATCATTCCGTATAAGAATTGTTAGGTAAATTTTATTAAGCCTTGCTTATTGTGAATATGTATTCAATGAGCTATTATATTTAAATGCATATCAATATCTTAATTAACAAGCATCTCCTGCATATCCATTTTGTTTTTATATGCTGCTAAAATATTCAAGCCAAATGCAGGTCACATTGTGTTCATTATAAAACATGTAAAAGATTGTGATATGTAACTTCTGATAAATGGCTTTCATTTGTATCGAGACATCTTAAAATATGATATTAACTTTTGGGAAGGTAATGGAAAAGTAAATGTTATATCATATGTTCACCATTTTAATTAAGCTATTTGAGCAAATGTTAGAATCTTTTTTTAAATATTTTTAGTATTACACCTGAACCTGTTTTTAAGTGGCATTTTTTATTTGTCACTATTCCATGGAATTTCTTTAAAATGTTTGATAATCATGCTCAAAAATTCAAAAACACTGAAAAAAGAACTGATTAAATGTTTTAATAAAGGTGAAAATTTGCAATATAAATTTGCAGCATCAGTACTCATAGCTCAAAACTGTTATTTGGAAACTAATTTTTCTGTATTTGGGTTTGTCACATCCTGAGACTTTCCAAATGCATATTGCTTTACGTTGTCTTTCTTTTCTCCCTCTCCTGCAGTTACCCTCAAGATTTCCAGGATAAAGGTAAATGTAAAATATTTTATTTCACTGTGGTATGACTTAAATACTTTGCTCATTGACAGACTCTCAGTTGAATAAACATACTGTACATGGGTTTAAAAGCATAACATTCAAATGTTCAGCTTGTGCATTTATTGACTTTCAAGGATGAGGATGCTAGCTCCCCCTGCTGAGCAAAAAAATTAAAAGTTTAAAAAATCTCCTGTGTGCTTCAAAATTTGTGTGCTAAAACCTCACTCATTTAATAACTTGGTTATATTTACTTCATGAATGCACCATAGGAGAAAGTTCACTAATAAAGGGGTCTTGTTTAGAAATGTAGCTGGAAGTTTATATAAATTGAATGTCTTAAATATAGATTACTTGATAAACAAAAACTCAGTATTGTCTAAAACTATACAATTCATGTTTTGTCATAGAAAGTGTATGCAAAACAGTCTATTTTGGCAGTAAAACATTAATAGTGATAATTTATTTGAGATCTTTTTTGTGAAAGAGAGATACTAAAGTCTTCTCTTCAACAGTAATATCTCTTTTACTTTTTAATAGGTTGATTTAATGACTCTATGATATTCACTTTTGATCCACCCTGAATGAATAGTGTAGCAGGAAATCAGACCTTTAGCACAGGAGAACAAGATTTAGAATGCTAGTAATGAAAACTGAAGTTTGTGTTCTGTATTGTCTTCTTGAGGAGTAAACAAAGCTGCACAGTGCAGCTAGAAAGAGAAAAGATTGAAGAGTGTGTTGCTACAGTGTTCTGTTCTGTAACTAAACCTGGAACGGTCCTTATTTCCATGATGCTAATTCATGAGGTCATGACCTGTAGCCTGTGGATGCTGGTATGAGGGTCACAGTGTGAGGTCAAAAAAGCTTATGCGAAGTTGCACTCTTTGCAGAAAGTAGAACCCTGGTACCTTCTATCTGTAGACAGGAGATACTAATGTATAACTAATATTAGTGCTAGCTGATAACGTGAGAGTATACTGACACTTTCTATGAACCAACTTTTCAGCTAGGAAAAGCTAAAGCAAAATACAGTTAAAATCAGACTATAGATTTTAAAAAATAATTTGAATGAATTAAATATATATCTATATCTTTCATTTTCCATTTTAACAGTGGCACTTTTTAACTTTCTGGAATCAATTGGGTTTGGCAAAATCAAAATAAAAAGTTTGCACTTACAATTTTTTAAATTTAAATTACCCCACTTTATATTATATCTTAGTCCTTCCACTCAAGTTAAAATCACATTTTGGTCATCTTCATCAGAAGTAAATGGAAAAGGATAAAGAAAATAAATTCAAAATTTGTATTTTTATTAAGAAACTGTCTTAGCTTTATTTTGAAATTAGGTGGGGTCACTGTACAATTTAAAATGTATCTGATTTTTGTAAAGCGTATTTTACATGTTAAAGTATTTGTTATAGTGTATGTACAGTAATGTGTAACTTCCAAATTTGTATATAACAACCAGAAGGTTTCAAAATGATTTAGGTAGGCTCACAGATAAACATGTGAGCTGGTTACAAAGACCAGAGCTCCTATATACTACAGTTTATTTAAAACTAAGTTGAAGAAAACTTCTTATAGCATATCTGCTCTTCCAACTGTTAAAGACTTAATTGATTGGGTTGGTAGTGCATTTTTTTTCTCCAACTAATTTTGAGATGAGGTTTCTTTAGTTCTAGAGGAAGATATAACTTGAAGAATTCAGCATGCAGTGGTTGCCATGTTCTTATGACCTGCTCTGATTTCAGTGATGAGTTTATTTGATATGCTTTGTTGAAAGTACATACAACCTTTAAGAAGAACAGGATTGCCTTGAGCACTCTTAATCCCCATGGAGCGTCTAGAACTGCATGTGGTATAGCTTGTAAATTTTGACATTGTTTAGTTTTCTTTCAATGTAACTAAAATGAAAGGACACGAAAATGTATGTTGGTAAGTTCTACAAATGGGGCCAAACTTTGAAAATGTTATCTACATAGAAAATCCAGATGCATTCATGGGCATGGATATACAAAGTGAAAATATCGCTTAATTCTCATCCATGAGTTATTACCTAATTTTACATTGGCTCTTACAGTTAGGATATAATGCTAATTTTGAACAGGTAGAATCCCTATCCTGCTCTCAAGACAACACGTACATACTGGATTAGTGTCTAAAACGCTCTCCCTTTCTTAGAATTTTTCTTTATTCTTTATTTAATAAACAATAAGATCAGGACGGAGCTTAGGCTGAGTTTTGTTTGTTCCTAGTGTTTTCCTGTAGGACCTCTGAGGTGTTTTTTTATTTTTATTTTTATTGACTCTTGTGCTTCAGCCCTTTAGAACTGTAGATGAATCAAAAAGTGGGTATAATCACATTCAATCTAAATTGTTCTAAATTTTCCAACAGAGAGATCTCCTGAAAGATCAGTGATTACATGAATTTTTAATGACACTTATACAGAGACTAGTTTTTGTTCTAAGGAGATAGGACCTGGACTTTGTTGAAGATTGAGAGTTATTACAGTTTTTGGCGTTTCTATCTATGTTTGAGATTAATTGAATCAATATTTTGGCTGCCAAAATGTTTAGCTTTGTTTTTAACTCATGCTAAAAAATAGTGCTAAAGTTGGCAGAAGCACGATTGAAAGTACTATGGACCCTAGATACCATACTTGTGCTGTTACATGCTGAGATATGGTTCCTGCTCTCTGTAATGACCAGGCTGAGAGCTGCTGCTTTTTTATTGAGGCAGTGTTTCTTTTTTGTGATTCTGCATAAGCTGCCATTCGGAGACGGTAGCAGGGGCTCCTAGGGCTGGAAAAGACAGAGGCCGTGGCTTACGGTTAGGAGTAGCACATCAACAGCTACTGAACGATATCACATGGATGTGGAAGTATGAGCCTAGCTGATGCTGTTTTTAATGGCAGGAGTCCTCTGTGCAGACCACCACTTCTGGGCCAGGAATGCAAATGCACACTGGCGGTAGTGAATTACACCTCAACCTCGATATAACGCTGTCCTCGGTAGCCAAAAAAATCTTACCGCGTTATAGGTGAAACCGCGTTATATCGAACTTGCTTTGATCCGCTGGAGTGCGCAGCCCCGCCCCCCCGGAGCGCTGATTTACCGCATTATATCAGAATTATATCAGAATTATATCAGAATTCATGTTATATCAGGGTAGAGGTGTATGATAGAAATATGGGGTGACTGGCAGTGGGCCCAGAACTTTTGCATTAAAACACATGCATTCATGGAAGTGTGTGAGGAGCTTGCCTCAGACCTTGAGTGGCAGAGCACCTAGATGAGACCCACTAAAGGTCCAGAAGCATGTCGTTGTTGCCTATGGAAATGAGCACCCCCAGATTGCTACAGATCAGTTGGCAATCAGTGTGAGGTTGGAAAATCTACAGATGGTGCAATGGTCATTGAAGTTAGCAAGGCAATTAATGATGTGCTGTCCCCTGTGATAGGTTCAGTCACAGAGACCCCCTTGGGACTGTCACCTGATGTGCTGAAACGACCTCTGAGCCTGTTTTCTTTGCCAGCTTGGGACTCTAGAACCCTGTCTTGTTGAGCCAGACACACAAGCCTGCTGCAACACAGAGCCAGGGTCTGAACCACACCCCCAAAGCTGCAAACTTACCTGAAAACAGCTCAGCAAGTGCTCCTGTCTCCAGCACCCAGACACCCAGCTCCCAATGGGATCCAAACCCCCAAATAAATCTGTTTTACTCTGTATAAAGCTTATACAGGGTAAACTCATAAATTGTCCGCCTTCTATAACACTGATAGAGATATATGCACAGCTGTTTGCCCCCAGTATTAATCACTTACTCAGGTTAATTAATAAACAAAAGTGATTTTATTAAGTATAAAAAGTAGGATTTAAGTGGTTTCAAGTAATAACAGAACAAAGTAAGTTACCAAGCAAAATAAAACAAAACATGCAGGTCTAAGCCTAATACATTAAGAAACTGAATACAGGTAAATCTCACCCTCAGAGAAGTTCCAATAAGCTTCTTTCACAGACTAGACTTCTTTCTAGTCTGGTTCCAGTCCTTTCCCCTGGTACAGCCTTGTTAGTTCTAGCTCAGATGGTAACTAGGGGATTTCTCATGACTGGCCACCCCTTTGTTCTGTTCTACCCCCTTTTATACCTTTGGCACAAGGTGGAATCCTTTGTCTCTCTCTGGGTTCCAACCCCTCCTTCTAAATGGAAAAGCACCAGGTTTAAGATGGATTCCAGTATCATGTGACATGGTCACATGTCCTGTGAGACCCCTAGTCTCCATTCTTCTAAGGCTGGCTGGCACATACCCCAGAAGGTTAGCAAGTAAACAGAGCCATTTATAGGTGATTGATTCTGAAGCACCCTTAATCGCTTCCATTTAACATGTTTACATCAGTAATACAAGTTTATATCTTCTTCTCTTAACTCCAGACATAGAAATAATACATGCAAACAAATAGGATAAACACACTCAGTAGATCATAAGCTTTGTAATGATACCTTACAAGAGACCCTTTGCATGAAGCGTATTCCAGTTACATTATATTCACGCTCATTAGCATATTTCCATAAAACATATGGAGTGCAATGTCACCGTCCCCCAGGCTTGTACAATTGGAAATACTCCTGAAATAATTGAAGGGTTTGAATGGCTGGGCTCCCAAACTGCACAGGCATTATGGCGGGGGCAACAGTATGCATCCCCACCAGTATTGAGCAAGCGAGTATATTAACAGGAAAGGATACTATTCCATTGCTGGCTCATGTGGACCATCATGGCATATTCATGCTCACCTACTTTGGATGCAGCGGGAGAGGGTGCATGATGCCAGGGTGTTCTAGAGGTCTGACCTCTTTCAACATGGGCAAGCTGTTATGTTGTTCCTCTCCCTAATATCACAATATCTGTGATCCTGATTTGTGCCAACAGGACAATGTAGTTTAACTACATGTTGAGCTTGAGCAAGTGCAGGATGGTGGTGTTGAACATGAGGTTAGCATGCCATGAATACAAGGCCAAAGAATCAACTTGTGTGCAGAGCATTAGTACCCTGAGTTTTGTAGATGGCTAGTCCTTCTTTAAATAAAGTTAGCGGCTGCTTTCCATTTTAAGCTCACTTCTTAGTATCTCCCTATCTCACTGCCAACCTAAGCAATCCACCAAAAATTTCACATGCCAGATACAATCTTCTGGTAGAACTCTTCTGGAAACACTGGGAGAACTTTACGTGAGAAATTTCAGAGATAGTTGCTTAAATATTTCTATCATTTTTTTTCAAAGACTTTCCTATTGCTTTTTGACTCTTCACATCTCTGAAACATATTCACCTACAAACCTCATACTGCTTCTTTGGCTTTGTAAGGCTCAGGTAGGAATTCTTTGGCTGTTTAAAATGACCACTTGATATCAAAACCTAGATGATTGATTCACACAACTTAATGCACATACGTTATCAGTTTGCTGCATGTCACAGTGGGCATGGAGAGAATAGCTGTCAAAGGAACCACTTGGATGACAGGTGGATTGAGTAATTTTCTCATTGATGTTCTATTGAAAATCAACTAAACAACCAAGAGACTAAAGTGTACAAGCTTTAGTTTGAAAGTAACTTTATCCACTCATTTGTGCTAATGAACCTGTTTTGGAAATCTTACATTTATTAATTGCTGGGTATAACAGTCTTTCCAGCAGTGGAGGTTGGATACTGGGCAGAAGGAACTCATTTCAGCTTGACACATTTGGGCCTTCTGGAATAGCAAAAAATCAGGAGTTTTTGAGGCAGCTGCTTGCCTGCCCTCCTTTAAGTGTTTTATACGCTTTAAGATTAATTTTGAGCAATTTCTTTGCTTCCTCCTTCCTAGATGTTTTATTAACACAGTGTCAAGACCAGTGGTAATAAATAGGTGACAGTGGGCCGGATCCGGATGGTCAGCCCCTTTTGAATGGACCCCAAAATCATGTTGTTTACTTTTTTAATGTATTATTATTATTAATAATAATTTATTTATTTATTATCATTATCATTACTGCTGTTTATTATTTTCTCTGGAGTCTGGACCTTGACTATACCTTGACCAAGAAATTTGGACCTTGACAAAAAATAATAGACTACCCTGATCTAGCAAGAGTCTATTTCAAGGGCAGAGGCTGAAATATTTTGGTGTCTGATCTCCTTTACAGTTTAAATGGCTGAGGTAATATCTTAAATGTTTGAGCTTATTACTATGAACAAGTAGTACCAGAGGAAAACAAATTGTGGGGAAAAAAAAGGAGTTTGTTGTTTTTTTTAACCAGATCCCTATAAAGTAATATGGTCTTGTTCATAATATTCAGTCGATACCAACTAAACCTGTTGAAAATGTTCAATGCAGAATACAGGGAATTAAAGTGCAGCCCTTGCTAACATAACACTGAAGTGTCTAATTCCCCACTTACCATTCTGCACACTTACCCCCTTGGTATGTGCTGTTTCAGAACATCAATAAATTAATGTACTGTAATTGAAAAGATGGTGTTTAATAAGAAAAGATCAGGTACAGTACCTTTTATTGTGGGCAAATCAAAATATTGATTCTGTGTTCAAACCTAAGTGGTGAGTTAAACTGCAGAAATGAGAGAATAGGACTTTTTTTTTTAACTGTTAATGGTATATCATTAATTAAACTTTAAAAAAAAAAAGTTCCAGGATAAATCAAATGCTGTTCTGGGGAAACAAGAAACCATATTAATGAACATCAACTCCTTAATTATCCTCATGACTATATAACAGGGACACATTCATGTCTTTTCTTTGTGCAATAACTTTTACAAAGAAGTATTTTAAAACTGATCATTAATTTTATGACCACAGAAATGAGATGCAAAATTTATGCTGTTGTCATTGGCATAGGCTCAAGGCACTACTGACATTATGTGTGATTGTAATGGAATGGCTGCCAGCTAATGAGTCTATAGACAATTCGTTTGAGCATGCCTTGCTTTTAGATGTCTGATTAGGCTGTAGTGCTTTCAATTATGTCTTCAAATTGTATTGGATACGTTTACCTGATGCCTGTTGTTGCTTGGTAGTTCAGCTTTCTATTACGTAAATACAAGTTGAACACTTTCCTTTAATTTATTTATGCTTTTCAGATGTATTCGCAGGCACTTAGCACCTGCAGAGGGGAGAAAATGGTTTGTGCTGCTCGACACTGACTCCTCTGACTGGTTAAGGAGTAGCATTGATAGCTTCAAATGCAGTCTGTTCCAGACTTCCTCAGTCAGAAGGATATTGGCTTTGATACAGGGTCTGGTTGTGGGAAGATGAAAAGTAGGGAAAGAATTACTAAGGCTTGTCCAAAGATACAGAAGACCCCACAGAATTAACAAGAAGGCTTATTATACTTTTGATGTATAAAACTTCAGGGAGTAATATCACTATATATTAACAGAACAGACGCCTAAATCTCTCAAACCCATAAAGCCAGGAAACTGAGAATTAAGGCCAATTCTACTCTTAAATCATTTTGTCATGCATAAACTTAAGCATTGTAGATGTGTTTTTCATTGAAGCTCCAGAATATTGGGTGATCTATGATACCAAAATGAGCTACAGTTCCCAGGTACAATCGGGTGAGTTAAAGACTGAATTTCAGCCTGTAGTGTGAACTACAAAGCACTTGGTTTAAACACAAAACCAAAAGATCTGGCTTAATATAGTTTCAAACATCTTCCAAGTTAATTCCCCCTCTATTTCCGTGTATATGGTATATTTTCTTAGTGTTAAGTATTTCAATTAGTGTATTTTCAACACAAAGTATGGGTACACAAATACATGTTCTCACACACAGGGCGACAGTCTTTCTATTTGTGCTCAGATTGTTTTTCTGTGTGGGTAAGTTTTTAAGCCTGACAACTTCAGCTTTAACCACTCAATTTTTGTAAAATATAAACAGTTTTTGAAAGAAGAGCGATTGGGCACTCTCCTTTTTCTACATTCTCTGATATGTGTAACTCTTCTCCTTTTCTTTGCATAGTTGGTATATTTTTAGACATATACCACATTTTGGGAAGGAGACTTCATTTTGTATAATGAAAATGAAAGATGCATGTAATACTTCTCTCCCCCTCTTTCCATTTCCCCTCATTATAGCAATAAGACCCAACATGACATATATGTTAGTCAGCTATTGATGCATACCTCAGGTGTATTTGAGGCTCTTAGTTCCCTGAGAAGCACACCTATAGATTACTGTGCTATACACACACAGTTGTAACTGAGTGCTATTACAGTGCAACTCCAATTTTTATTTCAAGGGGAAAAGGAAACACTACCTTTAAAAATACTTTTAAGTGGAAGGATGTATCCTTACACTTCGAAAAGTAGTTCGTAGTTGAGGAGAAAGCAAATTGAAAACATGTGGCAGTGCACAAAATATTGCTGAAAATGCAGTTTGGCACTTTTTGTGAAGGAGACAGAGGAAGACTTTCCCTTTCTTCCCCAAATATGTTCTCTTTCCCCTCTATCCTCAGGCTGTCTGTCTTTCGTTTCCTGTTAGTTTCTCCCCCACCCACAATTTTGGTGTGTGGCATGGCTTTTTTTTTTTTAACTGATGAGGTTCCAGCTGTGCACCATTGGGAGTGGGTTCATTAATATGACATTATTAAAAAGACCCAGTTGGCCAATTAGAATGTAGCTTTGGAGCACCAGTGTGCACAGCCATACTCTAGTATTCGGAGGTACATGAAGTGAAATTAAGAGAACAATAGGACCCTGAATTTGTTCAGTTTAATTTAAAATATGACGTGACATAATTCTTTCTTATTAACAAAGAATTGCTGCATCTCTTCTTTCAAAATGAATTCTGTTTATATCAGAAGGAGACAGTTATTAACAAATGGTATCTGTTTGACTCTTGCAGGAGAACTGGAAGATGAGGAAGAGTCTGAGGGCTCTTTCCCTTCACCTCCTGATAATCTCTCATTAGCATCTGACCGATATGATAAAGAGGATGAAGGACCCTCTGATGGTACGTGACTGTTTATCTTAGAATGCACTAGATTTTCTAGTTTGCTACAAACCCATGCAATCTGATCCTTTTGATTAGGGTGGTGTTATGGTTGGGAAGCAGATAAACAGATAGGCATGAGCAGACAGCTGGACAGTTTTCTTACCTTTACAAGAACCTTTAAGGAACTGAAGAGCTCTCTCTAGTGGTGCTAAAAGCATAGTGAACCTGTCATAAGTGCACACTGTTTTTACTCACATTTTTTCATAATGAAAACTCTTCTGTAGAATTTTTTTAAAGATAGATCAGTGGGTAAAGCAGTATGTGAATGTTCATAGTAACGAATTATTTGTTAATTCAACATTATCAGATTCTTGCTTAATTTTATTGTGCTACTTAATGGCTTGCTGTATTATTTATCTTATAAATACTGAAACAGTTTAACTGATATTTTTCTTTAAACTTCATGCAGAACGAGTTCATAAAATATTAAATTAATTATTACTACAATGCTTCCTCACATTAAGACTGTCTTATGTAGATTTTCTTTATATAAATGTTTAGTTTGACTTCCCATTTAAAAAAAACCCCTTTGTTCCATAGTTGTTTTCATATTGTTTTATCCTGTGTTGAAAAGTATATAAACAACCAAATTTAGCATTACATTTAATGAAGATATGAACAACTGAATATTTCAAGAGTTAAACTTTATCATAGCTTCCATTTTTTGAGGTCCATTTATTTTTATACACAATATAAAAAATCTTGTATGGGTAATGTACGATTATAAATTAAATACATATAGAAATGAATTAACTATGTATATTAATTTGTGGCACTGAAAGTTAGAAGTGAATGATGTTTTCTGCCATGATATGATGATCAAACTGTGCAGCTCCATCTCAGAATACAATTGCTGAATGAAAATATGCTTCCCGCAACGTAGCACTCCACATTTTATGTTACCCAGATTATTCCCTTTGGAAACATAAATTGCTTTTATGAGGTATAAAATTATGTTGATTGCAGAACAGGGATAAGTCAAGTACATGCATAAGTGATAAACCTTCTAACCACTGATTCTGAATAACGACATTTTCTTTATACACACAACTGTGTTAAAATGGGCAACAATAATCACATACTTTTTAAGTTGCACTTGTTCTTCATTTTGGCAAATGTAGACATTTTATTAAAAAAGCAAAAATAAACTTTGTTTTCAGTTCATATTATAATTATTAGCCAAACAAGGCATGGCTTATATAAAATCTAAATTAGTTTTCCAAAGTACAAACAAGTTAGTTTCCATTTTTTGTACTGACAGATTTTATTAAAATACCTTTTTGTGGTTATATCTTATGATATGTTGAGCTTGAAGCTACTACAAAGTGTATATGTTAAAATTATCTGGATATTTGACAGAGAAAATGAAGCTATATATTTTTTTCTGAAGTTGTACATTATTAAGAAAAAGACAGCGGTTTTGTTGACAAAACTGAATAATGAATTGTTGAACAATGCTGATGCCTAAATATATTAAGTATCATATCAATTAGGACATAAAGATAATTAATTTAGTCTCTTTTGGATGTTGTAATTACTAGATTAAGCACATAGATACCACTATAATAGCCAGTTTACAAAATCCTTAGGTAATTAGATAAAATGTAGGATAAAAATACAACTAGTACAAGATAATATAATCTAAAATGATGAAACTTTGTACTGTTGTCCCTTTTGGCCAAGTCCTGTGGGAGATCCTGAGTCAGAAGTGAGTAAAGATGGTGGAATTGGTCCATAAATATCGATAATTTCCTTGAATCATTTTTGTTTTGTTTGTGTGCAGTAGGTCATTTTAAAGACATTTGAATTTCAAAATGTAGACCAATATTTTTTCAAATCTAGCTGCCTAGACTTAGGCTCCCAAATTTGTGATTGAGTACCTAAATAGGTGGCCTGATTTTGAAAGGTGCTGAGTGCCTCCAGCTCTCATTGACATGAATGGATTTGTGGGTGCTCAGTACTTTCAGAAAACAGCCTACTTATATTTAGGACCCTAAAGCCACAATCCTGTAACTTAATCCGCATGATCCTGTGCTGATTCCAGTTTACTTAAATTGGGGTCCATGAAGGTGTAAGAATCTCATTGTACTCATCCATTTGCAGGATCAAGGCTTATTAAGTATGGAATTAGGAGCCTAACTGAAATTCAGAAATAGTTTCCATTTAACTTCAAGGGTCATTATTCTTCTACTGTACTTAAATGATTATGTAATGCAAAATTATTAGGTTTTATGTGCTTAAATGTTACAATAAAGAATTTAAGACTTGTATGTTTTCTATAAATACTAAGGTCAGATTTCTCAGTATTCCTCTAAAAATATAATTGCGAAGTTATACTAATAATTATCTGTAACTGTCTGGAGGGCTATCATATGTATTCTGCAATCATTCTAAACTCCTGGTTTTTGTGTGAGGGCCCTTTATCTAATGTTATATTAATTACAAGGGAGATAATCCATTTAACAATAAGTACGGTATAACTAAATTAGTCCAGGTCACCAAAAGGCCTTTTGTCAAATCTGATTGTTACTTTGTCCTTTTGACTTTTACCTTATGGTAGGCACTAACAAAGTATCTAAACTTTGATGGATTATAAACTCTAAACATGATATGTATTTTTCATAATGCTAATGTAATTTTCTAGGTACTGAAAAGGTCAAACCCCCACATCTCTGTGTGCATTCTAAGTCTGTCTTTCCTTTTAATATTTCTTTTTCTCTGTTCCTCTGGTTCAAAAGTTCACTCAGTTCCCAAATGGCCACCTAATTTTCCAGTTATTCCCTCAAGCCATATGTGTTTTGGTTTCTTTATGGTTTATTAGGTACTGTAGGAAAGTAGCATAAGTTATATCTTCTAATGAAATTCAAGCACACTTCAGTGATGCTTTGACTTGATTGCTGGCAGCAATTAAATCACAACGAAGGAGAATAATGCATAGGCTCACAAGGTCCAGACACCCTACAAAAACTGAAAAAGGATTAAAAAAAATAAATAAATAAATAAAAAAGCACCCAAAAACCAAACCAAAACAAAAATCCCTGCCAGGCACTGTGTTCCTAACCTGATTTTTTTTTTTTTATTGGCTAACAGGCTGACTGATAGCAAAATCATAACTTGCTGTGTGCTAACAGGCAGAGTTCACTTCTAGGTTATTGTGAGCTGATAATGGGTTAGATGGAGTTTTGATTTTCGCATTGGACCCTGGTGCACCAGATTAATGGAATTTCAATGAGAGACTGGAGTAGTCACAGCTTTGTCAGAAAAACAGATGGAGATTCTATAGTCATGTCTTCTCATTAATACCAGTTGCCTGAAAGGTGTACTACTTCTCTATACAAAAGACTCGAAATAATTGATTTTTGAGTGGGATATTTTTTTTCATTTATTGATGACTAGGTTTCTTGTAACTTAAATGACCTGTTTTTGTATAGTATGTTGTATAACAATGTTGTGTCTTGTAATTTCTTACTCTCCTTATGTCTGTTTTGAAATTTGGTTGTGGTAGGAAATAAATCTCTAGCTGAGTTACAAAAGGGGAAACCAAGACATGTTAAAATACTTACAAATCAAAATAGTAAGTCTGTACTTTATGGTTATGGTTTTTTAAAAAAAAAAAGTTATCACCAACTTTAGAAGATAGTGCTTTAAAAAATAAAAAAGGAAACCATTTCATTTACAGGAAATAGTTTGTTCCTTGTACTGGGACACCAAAGGTTGAAAAGTCAATATCAAAGGTGGGTTTTTTTTTTGTTTTTTGTTTTGGATTAATTAAAAAAAATTAGTTGAGCGCCATTTGAAACTACTAAAGTATCTCAGGCTGTTTAAAATTTTAATCTTTTATAATTTTGGTAAGGGAATCTATAGATAAGCTGTTTAATTTCTTTAAAACAAAACCCTGATTTCACTTTTTTCTATTGCATGATGACTTGCTTGTTCAGTTCAGATGAAGTGAATGTTCTTCTGGGACACTTCCTTCATTTGTTTGTCCCTGGCGGAGGTGGTAATGCTTCAAACTACCTGAAATTACATTAGGGGGTGCACAAAGATGTGAAAATGCACTTTCAAGCCTGGAAGCAGATCTATCTACATTTAGCTTCACATCTTCAGGGGGCATGAACCTGATCTCTCAATCAATGTTAGGTTTAAAAAAATCTCAATGGATTTTGGTAACATTTGAAGCAATTTAGGCCATAGTCATTTCTGCAGATGACAATCTAGAAATGTTGCCTTGAAGTGCAGGAGGCTGAAAGAAATATTGAAAATGTGTCTTATCTAAGTACTCTATGTGGTCCTCATAATTGTAGTATTTGGATATAATCATGAATAAAATATGCCATTTTAATTGAAGAACCTTAAATAGTGCAATAGTCCTGTCCGAGAAAAATCAATTTGAGCTGGAAAACAAGAACAGAGTAGGAAATGTGTGGCTGATGATGAATAAACTGAACGGGAATGTTGTGGGTTTTTTGTTTTTTGTTTTTGTTTTTTTTCAGAATAGATTCTGACAGTGTTGGAGACAGGGTAAGGAAGTGGAGAGTAACCAATGTGCTTTACTGAATATTTTTGCTGAAAAAAGCCAACACGTTTCTCTCCTACGAGAATATAAAACTTTTGGTGCTAAGTGTAAAAATTCTAAAATCCACATGTGAGTCAGTCTAATTTTCTGGATTTGGGATGACTGTTTTACTTGTGTTATAATCCGTCTCTATTTCAATATTGTATGGCATTTTAGATTGTGAAAGTGAGAATGAAAAATGATACTTTAATATTTTTATACTTTATTTTGAAAGATAGGGTCTGATTTACAGGTCACAATTGCTTAATTTCCCCCCCCCCCCAGTTATGGGAGCATTTTTAGATAGAGACTTATAATACCTTCACAGTGGAAGGTGGTAGATGTAGAGAACTCAAATATAGAAAAAAAATCATAGTGTATCAGGGACCTTAGGAGGTCATCTAGTCCAACCCCCTGCTCAAGCAGGACCAATCCCCAGACAGATTTTTGTCCCAGAACCCTAAATGGCCCCCTCAAGGATTGAACTCACAGCCCTGGGTTTAGGAGGCCAATGCTCAAACCACTGAGCTATCCCATTGCCCCCGTACCAAAGGGAGCTTTTTTCTTGCAGTGTATGATGTACATTAATTTATTTTCCTTTTTTCTTTTAACTCTGTTCCTACTGAGGGCTTGGCTACACTTACAAATTTGCAGCGCTGCAGCAGGGTGTGAAAACACACCCTCTCCAGCGCTGCAAATTGCGGCGCTGCAAAGCGCCAGTGTGGTCAAAGCCCCAGCGCTGGGAGCGCGGCTCCCAGCACTGTACGTTATTCCCCACGGGGCGGTGGAGTACGGACAGCGCTGGGAGAGCTCTCTCCCAGCGCTGGCGCTTTGACTACACTTAGCGCTTCAAAGCGGCAGCGCTTTGAAGTGTAAGTGTAGCCAAAGCCTGAGTTTGTTTTCTAAGAACTCTATTTAGTAGAAAACCGTGTTCCATAACAGGGCTGCTTTAAATAATACAATATTAGTAACTGGTTTAACAAGGGTTGGAGAATAGAAAATACAGTTAAGATTTTTCTGTCCTCTTTTCCCTTAGATCTTTATTGGCACTATTTTAGTACCTTCATCAGACTGGTGTTCAGATGATGATTGGTCATCCTGGGGAAGGAAAGCACTGGGAGTTTACCAGCTGTTGTTCTAATAGATTAGTTATCAGGTTTACAATTGTGGGGACGGAATGATTGTTATGCTCTTAGTTTGCACCTAAAGAGCATGGTTATTTCTTCTTAGCTTGTTGTTCCACCTACCCAGAGTAGTCCTCCTACACAGAAAACAAAAGTATATTCTTGTTCTTGTTCCCATTTAATTATTTCAGGTTGATTGGCACAATTCGAAAGATCACAGTTCATTAAAGCAAAGGGAAATGAGCGGGGCCTGATAGGCCTCCTTTTCTCAAGTGAGCAGAGGGTGTGTGGGTCTGTGCATGTGTCTGCCCCGACTGTGTACTCTAACTGAGGAAAGATTTTGCTTTGAACAGCCCCTTACTTAGGGCACGTCTGCACTAGAGAGTTTACAGTGGTGCAGCTCTCCTGTCAGCATAATTACTCCAGCCCCTGCAAGTGGCGGTAGCTATGTTGGCAGGAGAAGCTCTCCTGCCAACAGCGCTGTCCACACTGATGCTTATGTCGGTGTAACTTATTTCCCTCAGGTGCTGATTTATTCACCCCACTGAGCAACATAAATTATGCCGACATAAGCTGTAGTGTAGACATAGCCTTGTTTTCTTCAGGAGGGGTTTTCTGGGAGAGGCTACTCTTCTTTTTTTGTAAGTATGTGGTTTGGAGAAGTTGCTGTCTGTTGCTTTGTATGACAAGTAAGAGGAGATGATCCCCTCCCCCCATATCATTTCTCTACTTTTGTCTGCTGAATGGAGGGAATAAATTGGGAAAGTCATCCTTCCCCCCTTCACTGTGGAAGATGAAAAAATAGGGTAGGAGAGGGTGTTCCCCCTCCAGCTTCTTCAGAAACGAGGAATGATGGTACCACTTAAGTGTGATCCAATAATTTTGTTTTCAGAAAGAGCTGTTGTCTGAATTGTGACTAAAATATAAATCTTTAGCTTATTATCCATGATACATGTGGGTATTAAATAGTAACATTTATATGCTTGTGTCGAAGAGGATATTAGACCGTTTTGCAATGTCTGCCACAGATGCTGTGTTCTGGAGAAATGATTATGTATTGCTTGGTATAATGCTATGCGATTCTGTATTTCTGAGGACTTCTGGGCAAAAAAGGTAATAGGACTATCAAATGTATTACTTTCAACGTCCTATGAGTCTAAGAAGTTTTGAGATGAATATACTAATTAAATAGGAGAATATTAATCTCAGACTCACATTCCCTTCATTGGGAGTTGAATCAGGCCCATGCTGCCTGCACTATGCTGAGGGCTTCAGAGAAGAGCTGTGCCAGAAAGGAATTAGTTAAGCTGTGGCATTTGTGAACAGATTGTGGGCCTAAGGCCCTCAGTGTTTTCCCTAGAAAGGAACATTTGAGACAGTGTCGATCCAAATTAAAAACCTTTGACAAGTGGGTGGATGAAACAGACTGGGAAGTACAACATGCTGAAGAGGAGGCTAACATGCTAAAAGACAACACTTCATAAACTGAAATCCTTAACTAAAGCAACATCCTGTCAGAGAGAGAGATGTTAGAAAAATAAATCTGGTCATGGAATGAATGCTGGTAGGGTCATATGAGCATAAAGTCTCCAGATCCTTTCCTGTTGGCAGTGGTGGTGGGAAAATCCTGTCTAAAATCTTAAAGATGATGCACTCTACATCATAAAATACTATAGATCCCCAAGGCAGAACCAAGATGGCAGAAGAGCTTCTACAGAATCCATAGCAATGAATGTATCACATGTGAGGGATCGTGAAAGAATCTTTAGAGAAGCAAGAGATAAATAAAAACCTGCATGTGGAGTAGTAAAGTTTCTATTAACTTTGGTTTAAGCCTAGTCTCGCAAGGGAGGAGGAGTAAACTTCTGAGCGTGAAACCAGAACTGAACTGGAACCCTGGCCCCGTTGAAGTCAGTGGCAAAACTTCCAGTGAAGCTAAGATTTTACCCTGGATGATGAAGAAGCAGACGTGGCATTGTGTCTTTTGCCCCTCACCAAACTTACATATAGGAAAAAGATTATTATTTCAGTGTTAAATCATTCACCTGTTGGATTAAAAAAGATGTAAAGGGAAATTCTAGTATAAGTAAAGGGTCCAGTGTAGACTTGGAAAGCTAAATTATAGATATTATTTTAAACTGTCATGCTACCTCATCCCAGGGCTATATTGACTTTATTGGGATGCCCAGTAAAGAAGTCATCACATACGTTACTTGGAATTTTCTGTAATGTTTATTTTGTGGTAGTGCTCAAAGGCCCCAGTCATGATTAGGGCCCTATTGTTCTAGGTGTTCTACAAATAGCTGGGCAGACATAGTCCATGTCATAAGGAGATTACAATATAGTTAAAGGCAAACTGCAACAGTGAATGTAACAGTCTTTTCCTTTCTACTGTTTAATGGTGATACCATATGGTTACTACCAATGTGCATAGTTTGATGGTTCTAAATCATTTGCATTTTTATGTATCATTTTAAAAATGCCGTATCAAATATAACCCCCGTCCCTTAACATTTACCCTCCTTTCGTGGAAAAAGTGACACTGGGCTTGCTGCTTATGGTTATTTGATATTTGCCACATTGTTTGAGGTATTCAGCACAGGTAAGACAGTCACATGGATTCCACCAACAATATAGTTAAAGGCAACGTCCAAATATAGTATTCAGATTTTAAATAACTGCATACCCCATTTTAATTGTAGTAGCACTTCTTATGTCCTTTTAATCCTAGGATATTTTTTTTCCTGAAATATAGAACAATGTCATTGAAGAATAAAATGCAGCAATGTGTATGTTTTTGATTTAGTCTTTGTGGAAATTAATCGCATCGTATTACAGCTTACCATTCAGTCTTCATGTTTTCCTATCAGTTTTATTTTTTTGAAAGTAATTGAAATAAAATGAACCAGAGACGTGTTTTCCTCTAAATTAGTGGTGGCCTTTTTAGTAGGTCATGGAAGGTATGTTCATTATGGATTCTGTGCTTAAGTGGTGCATAGAAGCTGAAGGCCCTCTGCAGTGGAATGAATGTCCATCCTCTTGCTCCCTCTTCTCCCCGCCAGCAGTAAATGATGGTCAATTCCCACGCTGCTCCTGACCTCTCCCCCTTCTGGAATGAAGCAGAGATGGCATTGAGGTAGTAGGTGATAAAGCACTGCCACTCCCCACAGTGGCATCCTGGTGTGGGGACTTGTTTAGTACTTTTCCAGTTGGTGAGCTGGTCCAATAGCTGACTGTTCCCCAAGCATTCTGGGATATTGGAGGAGTGGAATCTGCAGCTCCTTACTATCATCTGGCGGTGTAGGGAAGCAGGTCTGTCCTCTGCTACTTTTATGTCTTCTGCTGCTTTGATTGGAGTGATTATACAGTCACTTCTTAAGCCTTCTAATGTTGCCTGGGGAAGATGGGAAGTAGCAATGCCTGGGCCTCTCCAGGTTCCCACCCATCAAAGAGGAAACAAGATAGTCTGAGGTGGACTTCTTCTTGCCAGGCATTGGGGAAGGAGTCACATCAGTCATCTGCTTGGAGGGCAATTAAAGCTGGAATTGATTGTGGAAAGCCCATTAATTTTTGTTTAGATAATGTGGCAGACCTTCTGAGTAGTCTTGCATGTGAGTTAGAGCAGTGCTTCTCAAGCTATCTGATGTGGGGGATCGGCAATTTTTTTTCCCAATGTGCCAGGGACTGGTGCCATATTATTATCCTATTTGACGCTCTTATGAGGAAACTCGCCATGGACCGGCAGCTGATGGCTCGCGGACTGGCACTGGTCCGTGGACCACCACTTGAGAAGCACTGAGTTAGAGGACATACTGTATTACATACTGTGCATTGCACTTCTTCTCTTAACATACCTTACTTCATAACAGTGCACTTACATGTGTATTATAGAGTGATCAAGAAGATTTGAGTTAGAGTTTTGGTTTGGATTGAATTACCACACAAGTGTAGATGTGTATATCCAAAACTTATCTGAATTTTGGGTTTATAAAGTTGGCCCAATAACTTGCGGAAACAAGGTCTCCAGGATGATTTCTCTGCTTCTTGTGTCTGATTAGGTCAGAAATACATAAAATAACCTTCCATATGGTACTTTGTTGCTTCATACCCTGTTTGAAGTCTAGAAGTACCTGGGCACATGCAACTAAAAAAACCTGATATAAACCCCTTGTATTTCAGAACCTACAGAAAGGTTTGGATTGGTTCTTGTTTGAGTTGGCTACTAAGCGTTTATGACTTATGTGTATATTTTGAGGTTAGCACCTTGGTATATATTGTGATGTCAGCATTAATTAACAGAATGTTCCCACATTCTTGTTTTTGGATCTTATTTTGTTATTGCTTATTGTATAAGTGCACACAATATATTTGATGTCGTACAAGTAAAAGATCAAGAGCCACTTGGAGCAGCATGCAATGCAGATAGACAAAGACTGGACCCAAACACATAGTGACCTTTATGGATGGTGTTAACTTAGTGATTTGATCTTTCTGAAGTAAATAATAAGTTGGCAGTATTTGACTGACAATAGGTTAACATTTGAGTGTGGAGAAGGAATTTGAATGGAAGAGCAGGGGAGCCCTGACACACAATGGTTTATTAAAGGGGAGTGAAATCAAACCTTATTCTTCCACCACACTGATTACCCATCCAAGAAGTGGAGTTGGATGCACCATTTACCATTTATGAAATTATACCAGGAAGCCAACTTTCCCTGGGGATTTCACTGTGCATTCTCCCTTACTGACTTCCTCTTTAGTGGGATTCTCTGTAGGTACCAATCAGATAACTTACAGATAGGAGAAGGAGTCCAAGTAGAATTTAATGGCTTCTGAGACCACTTTTTTTTTCCTTCAGCGTTTTAAAATTAGTTTACTTAATTTACTATAGTATTTTTGGTTAAAAAGTCATTTTGGTTGGGGCCTGTTGTCCATTGAGAGAATCATTAATTAATGGGCTTTCCACAATCCAACAGAGAATGCACTGTGATACCATTTGAGGATTTTAGCTTAGCCTTTTGAGCTGGCAGTATCTGGAAATACCCATTATTTTGACCCTGGTAGAAAGGAGTTCCTCTCGTAGCTCTTTTAATCCTCCCTTCCACCAGTCCAGTCTAGCCTTTCCTGTCCTCCTGGCTGAGGTAGTCAATATACAGCCTTTTTTCCCAGTGAGGAATTAGAGAAGAAATGGGGAAGTGAAGAAGATTCTCCTGCTGTTCACTCTCCCCAGTCCATCTAAGCTTTAAAGCCATATTTCATGGTAAGGGCATCACAGCCTGGAAACATAACTCTCAGGAGATGTCCTAGTCATGATAAGAAATCACTTTTTGTTTGATACCTGGCGCAGTAGAGTTTTGAACTTGTGTATGTGTTAACACATGTATGAACACACACCAGATTTCTAGAATATAACCAATGTTGTATTGTTATAGCAATGTGATTAATTCTGGAGCCATGTGATAAATTGTATTTATGTATCTTTGACTGTCACCTGTGCTCTACCCACTAATCCATCCAATAAGCAAGGGATGAGGGGGTGGGGTATTGAAGGAATTTGTTGGAGGGGGCTGAGATTAGGGCAGAGGAATGAGTGAATCAGGTATACAATAATGTGGAAAAAGAGAGAAAAAGCCTGATAGGAAGAGACTAACAGGAAGGAAGGGACCAAGAATAGGAGTAGAGTCTGATGGAGGAAGTAGGTGAAATAGGGTGGTCCATTATCTTGTTGATCACAGATAAGTCACTCTGCCTCTTAAGCATGGGCACAGGAAACTAATGTCACCATTACAATTGCATAGGAAAGAGAATGTTGCCACTGACTTCAGCAAGGCAAAATTTCACCCTTATTGCTTTTCAAGAGGGGAAAAAAACAAGTGAAAATTCTTACATTAGTTTTACGGTTGACCAGTGGTTTAGGATTTCTTGTTGGCATATGCTTATTCAAGGTTTAAAAAAAAAAGTGAAATTATTTTATCTTAAGTTTTAAATGGCACTTTTTTATAGTAGGTCAGAAATGGAATGACTTTTTTCCTTGCCTGTTAATTCTAAAACTAGGTTTTGGAGGAGGAGTTTACTTTTTTCAATCATAGGCTTGAAAAAAATCAGTTTATTATTGCAAAGATTATAAATGTATGTTTTACCTCAAAATGTTTTTGCGATATTTTGGCAATATGGTAATTACTGTTTAGTCATGGTTTATTTAAAACAATCAGTTTATTATTTTGTATATTTCCAGTTCTTAAGATAATACCAAAGAACTTTATGGGGAGCAATGAGATGACTGTCTTTAGGATGTTTATGGATTTTCAAGGCAATAGCTAATTTGGAAAATTAATTTTCTGTAGTTACATGTTAGCTACCACATAATTACAAAGTCTCATATGGAGATGATATGTGTTGTGTCCTGCAGCATAGGAGTAGGACTTCTTATTTTTTAAACAAAAAACAAAATATTTATTTCATTCAATATTCTTTTTCCCCAAAATATTTGGAATCTTCCAAATTTCCCACGTTCACTTGAATTATATTTAGAACACATTATTAAAATAATGTGAAAATCCTGTTGAGAGCTGGTGATAATTGATTTACTCCATCACACTGAACAACCCCTTGTTTTCTTCTTTCTCCTCCCTTGGGCAATAATCACGGGATCAAGCTGTCAGTCTGTAGATATAATTTTTCCAGCAGTGCCATCTGGCTCCTTGGCACTAGAAGTTGTATGTTGGCTTCTTTGCTGCTGTTACTGATCTTTGTCAAATGTTGGACAGTTGATGAGATGTCTTCTGCTCCTGGATGTTAATTTTCTTTTAACTGATTGTTTTTCATTGTAATTTTATGTACCTTTACCTTATTCCTGAATGTGGTTAGGATTTAACGTGTGTCTTATTTGAGAAAAACAGTGTTTGGTTGTGGATTTCCGTTTTTGCATGTTAAAAGTCTGTTGAATCATCTTTATGCAGTCTGCACGGTAGTAACTCGTTCTCTCCAATTTTTTTAAATTCTTCAATTAAATATGCAGCCTGCCCATTTAAATGTTTGTGGAAATAGTTTTCGTTAAGAAATTCTTGGCTAGACTGCAAGAATTCTAAATTTCTGTGATACAGCTGTGACAGGTTTCCTACTTTAGGATAACCCAGGCAATAGAGATACCTTTTTCATCACAGAGCAGCAGTTACTTGCTTTTTCCTATTAAAAAGAAATTTCTGTAAACTGGTGGCTCATTTGAACATAACATCTGAGTTACTTATATGACTTGGTACTGGATATGTTTCATTGTCATACAAAACCTATATACAGTGTTAATAAACAGAGAGGATAGGTTTAGTGGAGTGTATTTTAATGAGGGGAAAAATACTAAACAGAAACTTACTAATGTAGCCTCTCATTTTCATTCTTTATTTTTTTCCCCTTTATTACCAGTTTCAGAAATTTTAATGAAAAACTGCTTTTATGATGACAAGGATTCCAGACACATAATAAAGAATAAAACTTCAAATCACAATTGTTAGTAGAATAACAATTAATCTCTTAGTTTGTTGTTCTTATTAAATGTGTGTTTAAATTTGTTCCTAGTTATGTTTGTTTCTGATTTGATGAACAAGCTCTTTTTAAACAGGAAAAAATAACTTAATTTGTAGTCCCGCATACGCTTGTTTTTTAGTCAACATTTATTGAAGTGCTTTGTGTTTCATGTGAATAACTTATTCTCCTCTCTGGGCATAAGTCTAAATTATTCCTTTTAGTGGGCTATGTTGTATGGATTTCCTTAAAATCATCCAGGTGGCAATGGTAACTTTAAAAAGTTATCTTTAATATGCTATCTCAATACTTCTGTTATTTTGAAATTGTCTGTACTAGTGGAAAGTAGTTATTAACATTGCTGAACACATTGCCCTGCACTGAAGGTGATCGTAGCGGAGATCTTAAACTAGGAAAAAGGAAGGAAATAAAGTCATAATTCTGTTCCAGTTTGCAAAGGTCAAACCCGAAGACTTTTTTTAAGTCTTAAAGAAGAAGAATAAATGCCCAGGTATTTGTGAATCTAACTTACATCAGTAAAATTATTCAGATTCAAACTATAATAAACATACATTTTCTCTCTGTCTAGTTGGAGGAAGATTCTATAGAAACATTTAATTTTCTATTTTTCTATTTTAATTTTAATCTCTAAGTCATTTACAATAATATCAAATTTTAATACCTATAAGTACAAAGGCAAATGTTATGAGATATAAAATAAACCTACTGATTAATTATATTATTACATGCAAATGTTCTCCCATGAAGGATTTTAAATTAGTAAATCATTATTTTTTGAAATGGCATCATATCTGCTTTTCATCTGTAACTAAAAGTGTAGATAAAACATGGCCACTAATCAGTTGTCTGGGATGCCAGCTCATTAAGATTTACGCTATCATCAAAAATGCCCAAAATTGTTTGTTGGCTATATCCTAACTCAAATATGTAAAGGGGATACTACAGCATTTTTCTTTAGAATCACAGGGAGTTCTGTGACCTTTTGTGGCAAATTATGTAGAAAGAAAATATTTATATTCATTTAAAATAACCTCCATGAAGAAATAGTCTCATTACCCTGTTTGATCAATTTCTTGTTGCCTGAGCTGTAGCGTGCTGCTATTGCTATTGGTTGATGGAATACACAGAGAAGTGGCTAATGGTGATGGTGCTCATCAGGACAGGGTTCAGCCAGCGGTCAGCAACAAATAATTCAAGGCTGTTTCTAAGTTTGTGGCTGGTGGAATTTGCTTCTTGCCCCAAGCCAGCAGCATTGCTGAGCTGGGCTATTTGATTAGAAGAGAGGCATATTTGCTTCTTAGCAACTGCACATTTGCACAACACATAGAACTCTACTGCCTCCAAAGGTTTTCCTTTTGTGATGGTAGAATAATACTTTATTGTTGATTGACATACAAAAGAGATCTTAGCTGTTCAGAAGAGTCTACCACCAATTTATGTTTGTCTTTTGTAACTTGTAGTAGGTGCATTATTGCATGAAAAAGTTTGATGTAGTTTGTTACACAAGTGAGTTTAAATCATGGATAATCTTGCTAACATGTTGCCAATACACATACTTAAATGACAAAAATAGTACTGCTGCCTAACCAATAGCATGTGCTGGGTTTTTTTTACACTCAGGTCTACTGAAGAGAATTTTTTTTACTGTATTTTGAAATAGACATTCTGATACGTATATGCCCTCTTCCAGTCAAGGGTGATAGTCTAGAGGTTCATTTTATCTAACTAAAACTATGATGCTAAAGTGAAAGCTGTTCTATTTGTCATGAGATTTTTTAAAATTAACAGAGGTGTATTAATAGTTGGGATTCTGATTAAATGGATGTGCACGTGTAGAAATTGCAACATAGCACTTCACAGGAAGTGAGTTTACAGAAGAAAATGTGTCTACTCAGAAGAAGACAAAGGTATTTATAACCCCAGCAGTAAAGAAACAAAGTGAAAAAAGACAATTTGTGAAGGAGATTATTGAGTTTTATGGTCTTAGGAGGCCAGGACAGGAAAAAACAAACTTTTTTTTATGGCTTAATGGCTTTTCTCATTCCTGGCCTGTGTTTCTCTGGTAGAAGTTTCCAGAATGACATAGTGGAGCAATAAATACATTGCTGATTTGGTCACTGCAGTGTTGCATAACAATAAGTACAGTAGTTTACATTATTGTACAGGAACGTATGAATAGCCGATATAAATACTACTTTGATTTATGGACATTCAATAAAGATTATTTTTTAAAAAACAGTTTATCCAAAATATATTTGTATTATTCAAAATTGAAATCTAAGATTATTAGCATAATTATCTAAATTTGTGATTACAATGGAATTAGTGTTAAACTCCAAAATAATTATGTACTAGCACAGTTTTCTAATAAAAAGAGGCTTTTTAACTGTTTATAACTAAAGAAAATAGTGGCTACTTTAACATAAATTTTACATAAAGAAGAGCTCTGTATAAGCTCAAAAGTTTCTCTCTCACCAACAGAAGTTGGTCCAGTAAAAGTTATATTACGTCACCCACCTTGTCTCTCTAATAGATTTTACAGATTTTTAAAATTGCACATTTTGGGATATAGGGAGTGTTAAAGCATGTGCGCACATTAACAGAGACCTAGAATGTGCATGATCAGATCTTCATTTCACAATAAAGGGACCAGGGGGTATATTAGCATGGCTAATATAAGCATCTCTGTATTTACTTAGTAATAGCCACTTCAGTGCAACCCAGAACCAAAAACAGGAAAGGGGGAGAGGTTCAGTGATTTTATATGAAGAGGCAGGAATATATCCTGTCATATCAAGTGGATGTCCTTCTTTCAGTCAACATTAAACCCGCCAAAACAATTGCTTAATGATTTTTTAAACGTAGAGGGTTTTTAGCAAAAATGAAAAATATTTTCAATATAGATTCAAAACTTTACCTTTTTTGAAATAGATTGGGGAAGAAAATCATTAGTGTTCAAGTTGGGTTATATGTGTGTAGCGTGTATACTCTGAATAAGATGTTTACGGTTAAATCATTGGAAGTGGGGAGTACAACTTGATTATAGGGCCTAATTATAAGACCTGTGTTCCTTAACTGGTCTGTTAGAGAGACAAGGTGGGTGAGATAAAATCTTTTATTGGACCAAATTCTGTTGGTGAGAGAGACAAACTTTTGAGTGGAAGTCTTGGAAAATTCAGGGCTAAGGGAGGAGAACTCAGAGCATTCTCCTTCATGGTGCTAGATGATATATTATTATATTGTAGTACTGTTTCCATATGTTAAAACATTTTTGTAAGTAACTTACTGGAAGGATTTTATATAGACATACAAAACACATATCCAAAAGGCATAAATTTAGCATAAATATTTAAAAATAAATTATTGTGGTGTGCTAGGAAGCTTGCTTGTTATACTGTTAATTCACAAAGGAAATGGCTACACTCAGATGGTTAATATATATATATATATATACACACACACATACTTTGGTACCAATTAGGATGTAGTTATGTGGAATATGTATGATTGTATATTTTCAACAGTGTGTGAAGTGAGTTACTATTTATGGATTTTTATAGATTCTTTTGTAAACATTGATGTGTTTACAAAATAAACAATTCAAAATATATAGAGGTCCTTACTCTTGGTAGCATGAAAATGCAGCTACCTCTGGGGTGGAATATAACTCATTAAAATGGCACTGTAAACACAACACAGCAGTTCAGACAGGATATGAAAAATATCCTTCCTAATTGAAGTGACAAGGCATTTTGTATAGATAGATGCAATTATCCAAATTGGAGAATGGTTAGGATACTGGGTTAATCCCCTAGTCTTGCTAATTATGCTTTCAATTTGATTAACAATCATTGAGAGATTGGGTGACTGATTTGCTACACTATACCTCTACAACCTACACTGTATAGATGTAATTTTTTTTTTACTTTACTATAATCTCTTGAATCATGTTATAAAGGCAACTCTATATAACAAAATCTGTATTACTCAAAATAGGCAGAGATAAGTGTGCATTTGGTGTGGTGTGCAGAGAAGTCAGCAAGTCATGTTAAGTAGTAGCAGACTGCCTAATTTTAGGTACACAATTTAGTCAAATTGTGGCCTTGCCCTATTGTATCCTCAGTATTTTATTTTGTTTTTTTCTGTAGTATATATAGTTGCTATTATAATATACAGTTGTTTTAAATTAATTATGTAAATAATTACATTATCCTGAAAGATACATACATTGAGGGGAAATTAATACAGCTTCTCTGTGCTTCCAGAACTTTCAATCAGATGACACCCTGATCCAAAGAGGTATCAAAACCCCACAACTCTCATTATCTTCAAGCCTTAATTTAGGAAATATAACTTTCACACTAAAGATAATGGGTTATAGCTTCTTTGAATTTTCTAGCCACTCTAATATACTGATTAGTTTTTTTTTCATAAACTGTCTTTGTCCTTGAAAACAGCAGCTCTTTTCAAGAAAGAAAAGCTTCTAATGGGATACACTGAGTTGTACCATATTGTGACCAGAGCCAGCCTCAGTCCATTTGGGAAAGGGCCTTGTAGTGCCTGTGCCTCGACTGAGACTCTAGCCTGGTTCTTCTCTTCTGACTCAGCTTTCCTGAAGTTCTGCAGTGAGTTTGATTTCCTCAGGAATGTTCAAGAGGTGAACGTCTTTGACAAATGAATGGCCAGTTCCAGTTCACATTGTCTCAGTTTTAAAACAGGCTTCTGTTGGAGACAGGGCCGGCTCTACTGTTTTTGCTGCCCCAAGCAGCACGCTGAATTGCCTCGGCAGGGGCAGTCCATGCGCTGTCAGGGCGGCACGCGCGTTTCCGCGGCAGCGGCAATTCGGCGACAGCTTCTATGTTCAGCTGTCCACAGCAGCGCAGCTCCTGTCGGGGAAGCACGCGTGTTTCTATGTTCAGCTGTCTGCGGTGGCGCAGCTTCTGTCTTCCGGCTGAAGACAGAAGCTGCCGCTGAATTGCCGCTGCTGCGGAAACACGTGTGCCGCCCTAACAGCACACGGACTGCCCCTGCTGTCTGTGGCAGCAATTCAGCGCGCTTCTTGGGGGCAAAAACATACAGACTGCCGCCCCTTGCAGATTGCCGCCCCAAACACCTGCTTGGAATGCTGGTGCCTGGAGCTGGCCCTGGTTGGAGAAACAGACAATCGGAAATAAAAACTAATCAAAATGAAAACATGACTAGACAAAATACTGTGCAAAAAGACAGCTAGTGATGCAGGATCTTCAAGCAAGTTTAAAAATCTCAAATCATAGGACTTGTCTACATGGAAACTGGAACTGAAATGGCCAGATTGGTTTTAGTTCATACTGTTAAGTAATGTCCGTGCACAGACTTGCACTGTGATAGCTAAGAGTGTGAATTGAAGCTGATTTAGTTATTTTGGTTCCAGTTTCCATGAAGACAAGCCCCTTGTTTTCTTTTGGCTCAGTATTCATGTTGACAGTTCTCTCCTAGTTTGTTTCATTGCTCCTTGGGGACCAGGAGTCACTTGTCCAGTTCTCATGCTTTTTCCTTCTCTTCTCTTGTCAGCTTAGTTTCTACAGTACTTGAGCTGTAAGATGATTCTAAGTATTGCCAACACCTTTGTAATTTTTAAAAGCACCCACCCTTATGCGTGTTGTCTGAACAAACATCCATCCAGGGCAAGTACTAAAGATGCTAGACTTTTTCCCCATAGCAGGTCTCTTTGTTTAGTCAGCTGACTGAATTATCAATTAAGCAAAATATTGTACAAACTGAAACTAAATTAATTACCAGTTATGTATGTGTATATGTGATTTTATGTAAATAGATAACTATTCACCTCATACCGTACCATATGTTTCACAAGGCCAAGGTAAATATAGTTTTGCAAAAACGTTCTTACTGTGTTGCTATGTATCTTTCAAACCTGGCATAATAGTTTTTCTCCAAAAGTTATCTTTGTATAATATATTTTCCTGCCATTTGTAGAAATAACTTAATATATATTATGGTTAATAAAATTTTAGATTAATGGATAAAATGCTGCTCATAAGGACAAATACAACAGCGATATACATCATTGTTTTATCACTTCAATATACTTCTAAGCTGATAAACCTGTTTCCAATCTTATTTTATATTTCCAGTAAGTGTATATAATTTGTTTTAGTATAGCTATCTAGAGATGCTAAATATGTTATATTTAAGAACATTACTACAACTCTCAAAATCCAATATACAAATTTACATTTAGAATGACTACGACTTACTATTTAGCTCTAGTTGTTAATTAATTAACACTAAGAACCATGAGCCACTCTTAAAGATTTTGTTTCTTTTCCTGTAAAACTGATTTAATTTTTTATAGTTTTTCCAAAAACTTCTCATCATTACTTTAAAAATAGCTGAATGCATGACATAAAGAGAGTATGTTAACGTCTTTTTCATCAAAATGTTTACTTCATCATTTTTGTATTAAGGCAGTGCTTAGTCCCACACTGTACATACACATAGTAAAAGATGGTCCCTGTACAAAGAACTGAGTCTAAATAAAGAAATAAGGGAGAAAGAAACTAATATTCCCATTTTATAGATGGGAAAACTGAGTCTCAGAGATTTAAGTGATCTGTCCAATGTCATACAGTGGCAGAGCTTGGAATTAAACCCAGATCTCCTGAGTTGAAACTCACTGCCTTATCCAAGAACATTTATCATGGTTACTGGGCGAGCCATGCTGTAGACTTTTTCTCCCTCTTGATTGCACCCCTTGAGACACATGTTTTGCTACCTTCCCCTGCTTTGGGTGGAACCAGTACTCTTAGCCTGGATCTCTGGGCTTAAGCCTCCCTGTTTGCCAACTGGATTTTGCACCTATAAACCCTTTACCTCCAAGGACCCATGATTTCAGCTGATTAAAGTGACTCAAAAGCCAGGTATCAGAGGGGTAGCCGTGTTAGTCTGGTTCTGTAGAAGCAGCAAAGAATCCTGTGGCACCTTATAGACTAACAGACGTTTTGCAGCATGTGCTTTCGTGGGTGAATACCCACTTCTTCGGATGCAAGGCTGCAAAACGTCTGTTAGTCTATAAGGTGCCACAGGATTCTTTGCTGCTTCAAAAGCCAGCATCTTCGGAACAAAGTAGCATTTACTTGCCAGAGGCATCTAGGAAAACTAGTTAGAACAATTCAGAGTTCTATATGCATATTTTCTTACATAAGCTTAACCTCTATCCATAGCTCAGGTAGGTCCAGCTTATTTCCATCTTTGGTTTGGGAAAACAGCCTGCTTACTGCACTTACTGTGTGTCGTCTGTCTGCCAGAGGCTCATCTCTAGCCACTGCTGCTGACAGCTCCCTCAGCCCCCCTTCTGCCATAAGGCAGTAGCCTTAAGGTTTAGGATCCACCTCTGTTTTTAGGCTTTTAGCCTTGTGAAGTGTAAACCATGCCAGCCTGATGAGAGCCAGGCAGAGGCATTCCCTAATTAATAGCTCCCCCCATTGTTCCTGTAAGGAGCCTTTTATCCTTGCTGTTGTTTCATTTCCTGTTTGCTTCCCCCTTTACAGCCTCCTTGGATTTTACTCCTGGCAGTCAGGCAGGATAAAATCAAACAGATAAACTGAGGTGCATATGATACTACATATAACTCCCTCATTCTCTATATCATCCTTCCCCTTCACTAGGAAGGAGGCTGCCAATCATGAAAAAGCTCCAGCTGATTTAGACTCCAGCAACACATCCACAGACAGGACATTATTACAGTGCCCTGCTTACTGAATTGTCTCCTCATTTAATACAGTATAAAATTCAAGGTTTTGCTATTGATATGCGAAATACTCCATGGGATTGGCCCCAACTATTTGTAGGATCACCTTGCCATGATGCCCTCCCATGACAGTTATGTTCCACTGGCATGATGGAATCGTCATCCTCAAGACTTGTGGGCACAGGAGACAGCTTTTTCAGTAGTTGGCCCACAGGTGTGAAGACCTCCTTGAGCAGAAATTAGAATGACCACAAAATGCACAGCCTGCAGAATTTAATGCAGAACCCACCTCTTTGAACTAAACTTTTTGCAGAAACAAAAATCCAGTCAGTGGGAGAAGGGGTGGAAGAAGAGTGATATCAAATCTTTCGCATATGTAATATTGTAAGGTGTACTCACCATGGTGTAAATTCCTAGGCAGAAATGTTGATTTACCATTATGAATTTGTGAAAAGTTGTGAAAGTGCATTGGTAGTGTTTTAAGGTCTGATTTTTTTAAGCCTGTATTTCTAGCGTGGCTCATCTACACATGAAGTTGTTCCAGACTAGCTCCATGTGTAGGCACTCTTATTCTGGAATGAAGTGTCCACATATGGAGTTGATCGGGAACAGCTCCATGTGTGGACAAGCACTTAGCATTCACCTCCACTAGAGAACCAGGTTCCTCTGGTGGGCAAAAGGTAAAGTGATCAGTAGCTAAGTATTAAAATACTTCATGGAGCTGCATAATGCTCTGTCTTTCAACAGTTTTTCCTTCCTCTTCTTTGAATGAAGCAGATTAGGAGTTGCTAATAAGCTGGAAAGGTAAGGTTAATGTTCCAACTAGGGGCAAGATTCTGCCCTTGATTCGTACTTCTACTGAACTATAACCGACTTCATTGAGAGGTGCATACAAGGTGCTAGTGGGCAGATTTATACCTGAGGAAGGAGCTGACTTAATAAAGCATGATTAGAGTCAAAAATTGCTCTACCTTGACAAGAGTCTCATTTTTATTGTGTTAACTTCATGGTCTTTCCCCCCAATATTTATTTTCAGGGATGATATTATGCTGCTACTGACAGTGAAAAGAGCATGCAATTTTCTGTGAGATACACACAATCAGTGCTCATACAGCATCCTAATCTTGTGCATACTGTAAGCTTTTCGCTAGCAGCAGCTTGCATCTGTTTGAAAAAGGTACATGGAAAAGATCAGATGAGGCAGGTCAGTTAATAATATACTGCTTTTTTCTCAGTGTTTTTATAAAAACCATTATGTAGCCTTTGTAACATTCCTGTAAGGGAAGTATTATTCCTATTTTATAAAAAGAGAGGTTGAGGCAAGAAGGCTCTGACTTATCCAAGACTGCAAAAGGGATCTAGGTAACAGCCAGGATTAAAACTCGGTATTCTCTAGCTCCTGCTTACGTGCTCAGGCGATTACAATGTGTCTCACCCATTCTAGAGCTCAGATTGCTTTGACCCTTTTTAAGAGATGCTGAAGTAATCTAGGGCTAACTCTATTTTTAGATATCCTTTTATTTTATTATATATTATTCTAACAAAATGTCACTAACTTGCCTTCAGCTATTGTGGTTTCAGAATGGAATCTGGATAGCACCAAGCCCATCTGGCTGAGTTTAAGCCAGTGACATTCTTTAAGTACTAGAGATATGTATTCTGCAGTTTGCATAAGACCAAAAACTGTCTGGATATGAATATCAATCTTGGCAAGAATATTCAAACTTAAAAGTATGGTTAATGAGAGTATCCCTTTAACTCATTTTTATAAGAACTGCCAGCTTCTGCTTTTGAATGTAAAAGATGCATATTTAGATGTCACAAGGCATAGCACTTGAAGAATTTAAATTTCTTCCCAAAGTGCTATAGCAGTGAATTGCTCTGCCAATAGGGATGCTGAAATGAGGAAGGATAAAATCAAAGCCTGATTGAATTATTTGGGAGTTTTTGTTTTTAAATGTGGCTCCTATGTGCAATTTGAGCTCTGTCTGTCAGATCCAGAGAGGTAGTAACAGTGACTGGAGTTAGTAGAATACCTTCTTCCAATCCAGAAGTTCACAGCTAATTTATATAAACTGGTAGAGTAGGGAGAGTCCAAGAGCTACTCCTTGAAGTGGGTTAAGTAATTGGATTCACTTTAGAGACAGCAACTGAAAATGAGTCAACTCAGTACCGCCACTACTTCAAAGTAGCATAATCGCCATTTGGAAGGAATTGATTCCTTTAAAGGAAGGAATAATGGAGGGAAAACTTCTTTAAAATAGCTTTATTATGTTTTTCTTATAAAATTACTCTTTAATTTTGTTGATTAATGTTTGAATTTAAGAATTTGATGAAGGCATTTCGCCATTATAATTCAGAAATATGGGAAGTCCTTGCAAACATTCCCAGATTGCCTTCCGTCTCTCTGCCTGGTAAAAGATCCTTTCAGTTAAATGGACCATCCTCCTTAAATGATGTCATTAGCTCAGATTGAAAAGACATTGCCTGCAGGGAAATCATTTAATTGTCTTAAAGTGCTCTACTTCTGTAGATCTTGAAGTAGCACCCTCGTTTCCATCTTTGGATCATATAGTTATCTACAATTCTCTTTTTAATCCTCTGATAAAATAGTAAGAAGTAATTTCTACTTTCACTAAAGAAATCTAAGAGTCTGTAGTTTTCTCTCTTACTGGCAGATGACTGGCAAAATCGCATTTCTAGAAATGCTAGTGGGTAATAAACCTCTTTAGACTAAGTGATTATTCTAAGTCATGGAATTTTTTTTAAAATATTGATTGACTTGTTGAATTTTTATTATTCTATGATACCAAATTACACTTTTTAACATATGTCTTATGGGGGAGGGATAGCTCAGTGGTTTGAACATTGGTCTGCTAAACCCAGAGTTGTGAGTTCAATCCTTGAGGGGGCCACTTAAGGATCTGGGGCAAAAATCAGTACTTGGTCCTGCTAGTGAAGGCAGGGGGCTGGACTCAATGACCTTTCAAGGTCCTTTCCAGTTCTAGGAGACAGGTATAGCTCCAGTTATTATTTATTTAACTGAATCAGCACTGGTTTGTCTAACCATCATGTTGTTTGGTTTAAGGGTGGATGCAAACATTTTGGAAAACATGCCAGTCAGTAAAAACAGTGAGAAGTCCTTGTGGCACCTTAGAGACTAACATTTATTTGGGCATAAGCTCTTGTGGGATATAGCCCACTTCATCAGATGCATGGAGTGGAAAATACAGTAAGCAGGTATAAATATCCAGTTAGTGTCTTTAATGACACAAAGTTGAGTGTAAATCCATGATTTTAAAATTCTCTTACATCTTTATCATTGGACTGATCAGATTCTCAGTCAGTAGTTATGAACAAGATGACAGCAGTGTGCCAGGGAAGCTGGGAATTTTTAATTGAATGGACATTTAAAACAAAAAATAAAACTTATATTTATTGATGACTTGGTGATTCCATTAGGAAATGTCATGTTTGGAAATGTATTATATCTAAATGTGTGGATTTTTTCTATAATCTATTGCATTTCATTTCCATTTGTAAATTATTACCCATTTGATCTTAAAAGCTTCAAAGCAAGAGGAAAAACCCTAATATTTCTAAACTAAATGATAATACTCTGTGGTCAGATTCGATGTAACAATGAAAATTCTGTTGGAAACTCTTCAAAATTTCTTGGCCAATATCTGATTAATTTTTGTGTCCACTCTACCTTAAATACTGTCCATTTTCACATGACAATATGCAAAAAGTGGCTTCAAATGTTTTAAATCATATATAGAGGATGATCCTGTTTTTTCCAAGCCAAAGAAACTTGCCAATTTCTTACCTTATCAATTTTGAACTGGCTTACATCAAAATTTCAATTGCACCATTTGACTTGGTTGGTTATACCACATGGTATTCCTACATGCCCTTGTACTGTTGCCTTTGTATTCTTTCTTTCCTCTGTATTTATCACTGTTTTTTATTTGTATGTATTAAACAATACAATAAAACTATATTAAAAGGCATTTTAATGTTAAATGACCCTCCCCCCATTTTCTCTTCATAGGACTGTTTAAATTATAAGAGCATCTTCTCACTCAGTTGTAATACTTCTAAGGAAAAATTGCAAAATTTACAAGCAATTGGACCATTTTTGATTGGACACATAAAACCCTTGACTACTCAGATTTTGACAGTTGGTTTTCAAATTTTTTTTTGCACACCCCCTATTAATACTTTCTACAATCTAATAGAGAGTGGTTTGTTCTTGTGGCATTTTAAACACATTCTGTATAAATGGAACTGGAAATTTTTATGTGAATTTTCTATCTGAATAAACATTTAAGGCATATTTCTTGCTCCTGTTGAAATAAGTGGCAGTGGTATATAGAAGTACAAGATCAGGTGGACGCCAGTAGTCCACTCCTAGTCCAGTTCCTGGTCCTGACAGGAGCCAATGTCAAAAGCTTTTGAGATAAATGTAGAATCCCTAAAAGGGATAATTATGGAATAACTTGTCCAGAGGGGAAGCTTCTTCCTAATCTCCATTAATTTTGTTTATGCTCTTGTGTCTGAGTATTTATAACCTATATGCTTTTTATGCTAGCCAGAGTAGCCATTCTCATTAGTAGTATAAATGTCTAATCCTTTTTTTTTAACCCTGCTAAACTCTTGGCCTCAAGGATATCTTTTGATAGTAAATTCTACAGGTTAATTGCATATGGAAGTCTTTTCTGATTATTAAATGTGTTGCCTTTCAGTTTCATTTAATTCTTGGTATTGAGGAGGTAAGTGGGAGCCCCTGAATTACTTTCTCTATATACTGTTCATTATTTTGTATTTATTTTGTCACAGACTTCACTGGG